>NW_026623262.1:0-292093 GCF_030028575.1 Malurus melanocephalus
AAAAAAAAAACCAAAAAAAAACCCCACAACAACAGAAAAAAAGGAAATGTAGTGAACTGTTAATATTTGAAGCTGTTTTATGATACTCTGCAGCTGACCCGACGACAGAGAGTAAAGAAGACCAGTGGATGGGTGTAACTGTGCAAAGTCAGGGGCCAGGAGGAAATGTGGTGGTAAGTGCTAAAAGACTAACTTACAAAAACATCTGGGGTCTAGAGTGAAAGTTCTGAATGGTCTGTTTCTTKTCTAAGTTTACAGTCTGATTTCTTGTAGGTAAAGACTTAAATGTCTCCTTATAAAAGTAAGGCATTTGAGGTTGTAAGTGCTTTAAATTATTCTTCTCTATGAGCTAGCCTCTCTTTATAACCTTTGTAACAATCTAGGATGGACATTTTATTTTCAAGGAGTCCTTTTTTTGGGGGGGGTCATATACACATTGTTTCTTTTAAATACCACTGGCTGCAGAAATTGGGAGGAATAGTGTATAAGGCTGTAGAAGTAGCAGTCTATCACCAGCTTATTTTCCATTATGATCAGCCTCACCTTAGCTTTTATCAGGGATTTTGGCTGCATAGCTCCTGCAAATTAATGTGGTCATTGCACTGCAGTAAATGGCACTACACTAAGACTACTTGGTATTTTTTATTTTATACAATACATTTCTTATATTTTATATTCAACAGAGGGAAAAAGCTTTTGAGAGTTACCAGAGAAAGACATTAAAAAGTTAACATTCTCAGTTACATAAACCTCTCATGGTGCTGCAGGATACCAGCTGCATCATAAAATAGGTGTGCGGTGAAGCTTCCCCATGTGAYTGGAGGTTAATGTCACTTCTAAAACTGTCTGCTTCCAAAACTGGAGGCAGGTGGCTCCATGGCTTTAGGATGTCAATCTCGTTATTTGAGCATATAGAAGCRGTAATAACTTTGGTCTGCCACAGAGCCCAAAGGGCAGAGAAGCACATGGAAACAGTTCTGTTCATTGAAAAATTAGTCATCAGCTAATGATGTCTTTTCTTTGTAAACAGTAAGTGGGAAATGCACTTACTGGATGARGTGTGAGCAGCCTGAAGATCACTGTGCAGTAGGACAGTTCTGCAGTGCTCTGTGTGGAGCAGCTGGGTGTTGGCCCAGTATTTAGGTCTTGACAGGAGCCATAGAAAAGGTCTGTCAGCTGAGAAACCTGACTTGCTTGTGCTCTTCACACAACCTGCTACATCTGATTCTTCAGTTTTCTTGCAGAAACACTGCTGGCAAAGGGGTTTGATTGCTCACATTTTTTACAATGGTTTCGTCGTTGCACTGCTTAATTGCTGTTCTTCCTTTGTGTTAAATATTTGATTAGAATTCTTTTCCCATGGGATAGTCTAAAAAGATAAGGACAGGATGTGTTAAGTGCTTCAGCTCTGCCCCAGTGACAGTTACCCTGTAAGTGAAACATCCAACACCCTCCCCTTGACTGGAAAAGCTTTCAGCCTCTCTTTAGTGGCACTTTCCTGTAAGGGGCAAGTTCTTGATAGCCTTGGGTAGATGGTGGTTGAACCAGCTTCTTATGTCCTGCATGAGTCTATGTCCTTTAACTCTGAGAAACAGAGTTGGGGAAGCAGCCACTTCTTTCTTTGGGAGGGAGGGTGGTTTTCTCCTCACTGCTTGAAAGGGAGTGATTAGGTGTCAGGAAGGCCTTTAGGGATTTAACCATGTGGCCTTCCTTGAAGTGGGCTGCTTTGACTTGTATCTGTAGATGCCCACCCTTTCCCATGTGTTGCCTACAGGAAATATTGGCCTCTGCATTGTAGGTGTGTCTACAGGGTGACTTAGAGCACTGGTAGCATGAAGGACTGCTGCAGGAGCCCTGCCACCTTTGGTGACCTGTGTATGACACACAGAAACATCACACATTATTTCTTCTGTCTTGCAGACGTGTGCACATCGCTATGAGAAAAGGCAGTATGTAAACTCAGAGCAGGAAACCCGGGATATCATTGGAAGGTGCTATGTGCTGAGCCAGGATCTCACTATTAAGGATGATATGGATAATGGAGTATGGAGTTTTTGTGATGGTCGTTTAAGAGGGCATGAGAAGTTTGGTTCCTGTCAGCAAGGTGTTGCTGCTACTTTTACTAGAGACTATCATTATATTGTGTTTGGTGCCCCGGGCACTTACAACTGGAAAGGTATGACTTGGCTTCCTTCCTGCCTTCCCTTCCCATTTCCTCTGAGATTGCTCTCAAAGGTTGCATTCCAAGTTTTAATTTTTTTAAGGGAAGAGGAGGTAATAGGGGATGATTTTACTGTGTTTTCACAAATGCTATGCTTCTTTGCTTTCKGTAGCAAAATTATTTCCTGAAGTTTCTTCAAGTAACTTTGAGTGTATTTATGGATAATGGAACTTTGCACATATATAAAGCAAATTTTYCCCTTATTAGTCTTAATCTTATGGTGGGATTGAGGGCTTTCTTGGACACTTATATGCAGGAACAAATGACTAAATTTGTGTAAGTTATTTGACCAGCCTTTTTTCTGCATTTCAGCAGAAAAAGAGCTGCTGAGCTCTTTGTTCTGCAGTATTCTCCCCTTTATTCTTTATGAAGTCTGTGGAAAGTAGTACTTTCCAAAATGAATACTGAAGGGTCGCAGGAAGATCACAGCAATACAACATACTTTTGTATCTAAATCCATGCATGTCCATGTAAAATTTCATGCATAATCTTTCTAAGAGCCAAATACTGTGTCATCTAGCAGATATTCCAAAACTTAGGGGGAGAAAACCCTAGATATTTTTTGTTAGTTTATATCCAGAAGCATCTAAATGGCCAGTTCATTCTCTTGAAGTGATTTTTCCCATCACACTTCATTACACCAACAGCTGTAAATACTTTCCTCTTGAGAACATCTGATCCTCTAACCACTGCATTTTTCCACCTCGTACACTTGTGCCTGCTGTATGGACTGTGCAAAATCRGTGCATTAAGCTCTGGCACAAGGTATACTTTAGTGAAAACTTAATCTTCCATGTATCTGTCAACAAAATCTGACCAAACAGCATACTGGGTGCAGACACCATTTTACTTTAACTGCAGAGAAGTGCTAGGACAGTCCTACGAGTACTCCTCTATTTAATGGGAAAAACACGTTTGTACTTGCCAAAACATTAATTATGCCAGCTGATGAAAGGGAAGCACACGTTTTATTGAACAATAGCTTTTTTTCCCTTAAATTCAGTTTCTAAATATATTGCTAGTGTTTGTCATACTGAACTGTAATTTTTTTTTTTAATTCCTGTGTACTTACTCTTTTTTGAGAAGCTTTATAAGGATAAGAAATAGAGGATGAAGGTGGTTTCTGACCAAACTGGTTCAGTGTTTTTTTTGAGAATTTCCTTAGTATCCCATGTTTTTCAGGTCATTGTATGGCTTCTCTGTGGAGCAGCATGAGCTTCTGGCAAGTAGATAGAACAGACAGAGAACACACTAACTCAGTGCACTATTCTGTGTTTGTCCCATTTTAATGCAATCACTATGTCATGCATCATAATTAATATAAGTTTGGAACATTTATTTGTTATTTTTCTTGCTTACCATTTGTTTGGTTTTATTTTATCATTTCAYTTTTTCAGGGGTGGTTCGTGCAGAGCAAAAGAATCAGACATTTTATGATCTGGGTATCTTTGATGATGGGCCTTACGAAGTTGGTGATGAGAGCCGCCAAGATAAGAATCTAGTTCCTGTTCCAGCTAACAGTTACTTAGGTAGGATTAAGTACACGTAGTAAATCTCTTTAGGCCTCCTAAATATTTGTGATCCCAGCCTGGTGTGATGATCCGAAACGGGAGCAGACCTTCATTGTGGACCCTGTAACACATTAACCATTCTGGATAATTCACATCTCCCTCCACAATTATGGGCCAGTTGTAAGTGTAAGATGATACTGCTGAGGTACCTRGAAGGGCTGCCATAGTAATGTGAGATTTAAGAGCTGTGACAAGGACCCACAGAATCCTAGAGAGTGGTTATAATCACTGTGATGGTTCAGTACAGTATATGCGTCCGTAGGCCTTAGGCACACCGACTCTGCTGTGTGGTATCAGGTATATCAAAATTTGAGTTTCTGGATGTAACTATTAAGACTGCAGATTTTCTCTCCTGGTAGGTAAGTGGAATTCTTTTATTCTTTAAGTGTTTTAAACTCTAATGGCTTTTAATAGATCTTAAAAATACCATAATATAAATACTGTTTATGTTTTACTTGTGGATGTGTTGCAGGAAGTGAGTCTCTTGCTCTTTGTGCAGTCAGCAAAGCAGAAATCTGTCCTTAGGCCAGGAGACATTTCTGTACACCAGTGAGATATATTGGTGCAGAGAAAAAGCTATGCTGATTTTTTTTAAAGACCTTAAGTGTGAAGAATCTTTCTGTTCCACTGCTGATTTCTGTGGTGTGTTGAWCCACTGCTTTTGGTATATGCTACAAATACAGTTTTGGTAACCTGAGACTGAAATTTCTGTGTGAGCAGTGGAAAGCTGAACAGATGGGAAGGGCATTGCTAATGTAAAAAGTAAAAAAGCAGGTCAAGAAGAGAACAAACTTAGAGTCACATGTATGTTAGGAGGAAGAGAACATAAACTTCTGTTAAATATCAACAGTAATTACTGTATGTAAAGGTAACTAGAAAAAACATCCCAAGAACTGATGTCAGACAAGCTGATAGCATCCTCTGGTGGAATAAGAATTGCTAAGGTGAGGAGTGCTGTGGAGGCTGGTGCCTTCTGCTGTGATCAGTCATACCAACTTSTTGCAATTTCATAACCAATGCATTTATCTCCTAAAGGAGATATGCCTTGTCATAATCAGAACCACTTCCAGGCAAGTCAGCTCTCTTCCTTGACATTCTGTTCTGTCTGCTAAGACAGTAAGCAAATGTGATTATAGGTRCTTTGCTTAACTACTATTTTTTTCTTTTCAATTTTTCACTCATGTTTATAGGTCTTCTATTTTTGACAGCTGTATCTGATACTCATCCAGATCAGTTTGTGTACAAAACATTGCCTCCCAGCATACAGGTGGACAAGTCAGTGGATGTAATGATGAATAGCTACTTAGGTTTGTGACCACTTGAGGTGGTAGCATCTGGTCAGACATAATCTCCAGACCGTTGTCATGATCCTCTCCCCTCTATCCCCTCTCAYATCAAATACATTGTAAGTAAAGCATGAAAAAAACAGGAATTCAGATAAAGAGGAGATGGCAAAGTAAGGCTGCATCAGAGAAATGCTGATTTGTCATGGATTTCTCCAGATTCTCTCATGCATCCACCAGCTGGGACTTGCTCAGTTTTTTATGTAACTGTCTCATTGTGAATTGCTGTAATTGAGACTTTCTATAGTAGTGGTGAAGTGTTTCGGAGGGAGACTCTATCTGCTGGCTAGTATCTTCCTTGCAAAGTGGGCAGTTTTCTACTTTGGCCTTTATTGGATATATTGGTATATGCAGTATAGTCTTTTAACTTGGTTTTACATATTTTAAAATGYATTGAGTTTTATAAAGAATATGTAAGACTAAATCAATTTGAACATGTCATATTTAGGGCTGCATTTACTCAAAATTGCCAATTTCACCATTACTGTGKAAGCTGATTCTCAAATACTGCATACATCATTCATAAGAGAATGCTTGTGCAGTACAATTTGCATGTTTGCAATAGAATGGTACTGACTTGACTTAGGAAGTTTTGTGATAATTTTGCCTGAGGTAAAGTACTCGAGCTATATTCAAGTGGTAAAGCTGTAGTTGTTTCTAAGCTCATATATTTAAATATTATATTGCATTTGRTGTCTCTGAAAAACAGGTCCAAGTGAGCAATAAAGTACTGTGTTTTGTAGAMTACTTAAATATAATGTTTGGAAAAGTGTAAATACACATCCACCAGTRCAAACAGGAATGGAGAATTCCCAGCCATAGCACACTGTGTTTTAGACAGAACTTGTATTCTGTATRCCACTTTAATATAGCAAGGGAGATGTTTAGTCTTTGTATGAAAATGCAGGCTGTTCATTTGTTTATATTTTATTTCTTTCTCTTTAAAGGTTTCTCTTTGGACTCTGGTAAAGGAATTGTCTCCCAAGATGAGATGACTTTTGTGTCTGGTGCCCCAAGAGCCAACCACAGCGGAGCAGTTGTTTTACTGAAAAAAGAGAAAAATCAGAGAGCCCTTTCCTTGGAGCACATGTTTGAAGGAGAAGGGCTGGCCTCTTCTTTTGGCTATGATGTTGCTGTTGTRGACCTCAACAGTGATGGGTATGGCTGTGGTTAACTCCTGCTGCCTGTGTGTGATCTTGTTTATTTCTGCTTTCRCTTTTCACATTAGAAATACAAGGAATGTTAAATCCCACCTTCCATATTTTCCTGGAGGAAATGGTGAGCATATTGGAGAACCAATCAGGACAGAGTCTACCTTTCTAATAAAGTATTTTATTTAAACAATTAAAGAAAGAGGAAACTAGTCTCATACTGAAAGAAGACCTTAGAACGTCTTTGTATGTCATCAAGGGAATAAACCAGCTTGTAGTTTCAGTGGAGCTGTTGCTGCCCAACCAGTTTAATGCATGTTTTAGTCTTTGTTCAGCAGCACTTTGGGCAGCTGGTCTTGAGCTCACAGTCTGATCACTTATTTTTCACAGCTCTTATACAAAAGTACTGGTTTTTTTTTTTTTTTTTTTTTAATTATAAGGTGGCAGGACATCGTTGTTGGGGCCCCGCAGTACTTTGACAGAAGTGGGGATATCGGGGGTGCTGTGTACATCTACATGAACCGCCAAGGCAGATGGGCAGGGGTGAAGCCTCTTCGCTTAAACGGAACCACAGACTCCATGTTTGGACTTGCAGTTGAAAATGTTGGGGACATTAATCAGGACGGATATCCAGGTAAGTGGAAAATTATGACAATAAAAACGCGTGAGACTGTTTTGTCAATGCCAGACTTGGAACACCTTACCCTTACTGTGACTGCAYGCTGCAGAAAGAGCAAGAATGATTTCAGATGTTGCAACTTATTTTCAACAGATATTGCAGTAGGGGCTCCATATGATGGTTTTGGCAAAGTATACATTTACCATGGATCCAAGAATGGAATAAATACAAAACCAGCACAGGTAATGAAATAACCTTTACTTTATAATTAGTCTTGAACAAAATTAAAGGAATGACAGGGTTATCCATCTCCCTTTCCATTACTGGGGTGGTAGATATGCAGAAAAGTTRCAGGGCCTTCAAAGGTTGCACTGCTGACTGAAAAGATTAGGAATTCCTGATATTAATACATATTTTTATTTCTGGGGCTCTCCTTTGGCACCAGTAATATGTGCAGAAGGAAAAAAGTGTGTAGATTAAATAAATTGAGGTTGTTTTAAAATAAATCTGATGATTTGAAAATAATTAGTTTGTTTTCTCTTTCACTACTACTGTTTCACTTTATTCTTAAGTAATGTGTGTGCAGGTTTTTTTGAGGAYTACTGTATCCAGTTTGCAGGGTGGGAATGGAACTTGATTATGYTCCCTAGAATACTGCTCAAATACTTCACAGAATGCTTTTTCTGTTTCAAGTGTCTATAGTCCCTACACCGTAAATAAAAGATGAACTAAGCTCTGCACATGAGTAATTTCWGGTACTCACTGCAATTGCAAAGTAACTTCTTGGAAGAAAAGCAAATCATCTTGGCACTTCAGTATCCTTTAAATGAACTGAGCACAAAGGTYCTATTTCACAGATCCTACTTCACTGTACCTCTTCTCTCTTTTTTTCTCTGGCCATAAGACTGTTAGGTTTGCTTGTTATTTATTTCACTTTCATTACTTTTAAAATGTCTGAATTCCCTCAATCTGTTTGCTCTTTAGATTCTTGACGGTGAAAAAACAAACACCAATTTCTTTGGTTACTCTATTGCTGGAAACATGGACCTGGATAAAAATTCCTACCCTGATGTTGCTGTTGGTTCCCTGTCAGATTCTGTACATGTGTACAGGTATTATATACAGAACCTTAACCAATTACACCAGGGCTTTTGTTCTAGTTTCTTAAAAACAATTTACTTAGAAGTAATAGCTGTTTGGCCTTGTACTTTTCCTACTAGAAATTGGAAATGGGGGAGGGTGAAGGTGGGGGAGGGGAAGGGCAGGGATTCAATAAATTGGTTTTTTTCTCCCCTTTAGAACCTGCCTTACCATCTTGCAGAGTAAGAGGGTGAATGTGGAGAGTTCCTGTAGAGTGCAGATGTGGGCAGTGTACCTGATGTAACTTGTATGTCTGTGTCCTTTAATGGAATTCAAGGGTGATAAGTAATTCCTCAAGGAGATGTTAACTGATGCGTTTGCTGCTCTTATATAATCTAATTGTGCTTTATTGAGGATAGAACAAAACAGAACCAATCTCCACTTTCGTAGCTGAGGATCCAGCCTCGCTTTTGTTCCAGTGAGGTGCACACAGCCTTGCTGAGCTTGCACTGGGATCTATGAAACAGTGAGGAAGCCCTGCAGCTAAGATCCTTTGGCACGGAATCCTAAGATTCCTGTAGCACATGCTTTAATTAGGGATCACGTCACAGTCTTTTGCAAACCTCTGTTTTTTTTCCAGTTTAATCTACTGTTAAGCTTAATCACTAGTAATGGGCAGGAAGAGGACAGTCTCAGCATCAGAACTGTGAATGCTGCCTCAAGCTCAGRTCTTTGGTGGTTGCTGTCAGGTCACAAAGGACGAGAAGTAGAAACTCCAAAACTGGTTATCTCAATTCTGGGACAAACCACCTTTACAAAGGCAAAACAGCCTTTCCCACAATTTATGATCCCATCTCTAAGGTGTATAGTATCTGTATACATAATTGTAATGTTCTTAAATACACTGGAACAGCACCCAAGAAGGCAATTCACATGGCTTGTGGAAGAGAACAGAGTAGGTGGTAGAGGAGTTGGTTACATTAAGTGTTCTGCTTGTTCAAAAGGAGATTTGATCTTTTGCTGATAAGGGCAGGACAAAAACTTTTACCAAAGTGAGAACAAAAACCTCTAAAGGTGATAGACAGTGAGAGGAGTAGCCCAGTTAATGGAGGATGTGGCTTACCAGCTATTTTAACCAACCTTTAGATGCTTTGATGAGAACGAGATCAACTCATTCACTTATTCATGTGAAATGTCTTCTCCCTTTCAAAAAAGGAAGAGAAAYGGTTACATGGGAAATGATGTTTTCCTTTTCTGCTTCTGCATGGTTACAGCSTACATGCAGAAGCAGGAAAGGAAAACATCATTTCCCATGGCCACCCAGGCTTCATATTAAAGTTCTTGTGAAYGTGAATCTGAATGAACTGTACTACCTATAGTTCACAGGGGCGAAATTACTACTGGGGTAGAAAGCACCACTGAATTTTCTGTTTTTCATTAATGAATAAAATGACAACAACTTCACATTAGTGTAGCCTGCTTCCCTGTCAGGATCTATAGCTGTTCTGTGTGACCTTTGCTCTGCTTAGCTTTAAATAGTTTCTTTTTTTTAAATAACCAGTATCAAAGCCAAACTCTTGTGCTTTTTGGAGTCTCTTTGTTGCCAGTCAGTGAACGTGTGGAGGGAATCTGGTATTCACATGAACTATTTCATTAACCTGARCAGAAACAACTTCTTTTTTTACTCCTTCCTTTTTATTCCCTATTATTCCCCGAAACGAAGATCTCGGCCTGTGATAAGCATTAGAAGAAACATTACAGTACAGCCGGACAGAATTGATCTAAAGAAAAAGAACCCTGAGGACAATGGTGAAATACGGTAAATGAAAAAAAAGAAATACTACTCTGTCAGAAGCCTTGGTGTATTGAGTTTTGCTGTCAAAATTCATTCAGTGATGATAAAGTGAAGGGATATGAGAGTAATGCAGGTTAAGCAAATGTGTCTGCATATGATCATTTTGACTTCTTGAATTCCTTAGGACTACTGTGCTAAAACAAGGTGTGGAATATGTTCTGTTCAGTGTCCRTTTTTGAAAATGAATGTCACTTTTCCACTTCACACTTCAACACAAGTATCTCGGTTGAACAACTTTCTCTTGAGTAGGGACGAAAGAGCAAATGCTAGAAAATTTTTCTAAGTGTTTAGTATCCATTTTTTATTGCTTTGCAGTCCAGTCTAGTAAGCAGCAAATACCACAGTCATAAGAATGATAAGATCAGTTAATGCACTGTTAAAACTTCTCATTATGTTGGACCATGCCTTACTAAAGTTAATACTATTTCTTTGCACTTTTTACAGGATGGATGTGAAGGCATGTTTTAAATATACTGCAAACCCCAGAGATTTAAATCCAAGAATAAGTAAGTTCTGAAGAGAAATATTTTTTATGTTTGTCACATGGTTTGGTTGGTTTTTTTTCTTTAGAGCTTATAATGGAAAGATATTACTCAAATTATAGTGACTCAGACAGTGACAGTCAAATTTAAAATGTGACTCAGTGCTAAGCTCAGCTGTTGCACAGTCTGTATTTAGAGTCATGCTGGTGTGTTAAGCTGTTCTGTGGATGACAGACTGAACTGAAGCCATGTATTAAAACTGCCAGTGAGCAAATGGCTGCTATACAGACCCCAAGCCATTTCTGTCTCTCTAGGTTAATACTGCTTTAAAGAATCATATTAAAAGCTCATTTTATATATCCTTGTAAGCATTCTTTCTTATTGGAGGATTATCCTATAAACCTGTCCTGATTTCATGAAAATGGTTTTGTGGAAATCAGTAACTGAAATAAAAAGATATGTGTTAATAGGAGAAGACCAGAAGACTGTGCTGCAAAATTTAAAGCACTTGTTACAATACTACTGTTACTATGTCTTGGAGAACTGTGATTTTGAGAGGAATTTAGGAGAATTTTAAGCCCARTGCTCCTTTTTCTCCTGTGTTTTGAGTTTCTCTGTTACATTTAAAATCCAGAGGATGTGCCTGAGTGAGGTCCTGGTCCTTCAGCAGGTCAAGTGCTTCAACTTACCAGTGCCTTGGTACCCTCAGTGCCGTTCCATCTGTGCAGCACTGAATTAGCTCAGTGGAGCGATCATTAAAAGATGCACCGAGTTCAGAAATAGCAAGACATGCCTCAGCACACAACTAGACAGCTCTAGTCACACTTGTACTTTTAGTGATAAAATTAACAGTGTACCTCGACCTCGGCCCTCTGCTGGCTCCGCACAGCAMTTACAGTTCCCGCAGCCCGCCCTGCGGCTAGGAACGGTTTATTTCGGGAATAACAGAATTTGGTTCAGAAATTATCTATAGGTTCACACAAGGTACCTGGCCCTCAATGGTGGCAGGACAAACTGACATGGAGAAAACCATGTTTGCGAAGCCCAGCACTGGCTGGAACAGTCTTGCAGAATAATGCTCTAAGATCATACCTGGTGAAATTCAAAWTCTTTTAATTATGGTAATGATTGTTTTTTTTCATAGTGACTTACTTTATTCTTCCTCAGAGATCAACTACACGTTTGAAGTGGAGAATGAGAGGCGGCAGCTAGGCCTGCCCTCCAGGGTGCGCTTCACTGACCACTCGTCTGATCAGTTCACTGCAAGTGCAGTCCTGAGGGGACAGAACACATGGGAGTGTGTGACTACAAAGCTTGTACTGCAAGTAAGGGAGAGTATTTTACTTCTTTTTTATTTAGATCCATTTAAAACAAAAGAATGSTTTTTTTYAGCCTCAATGGAAAGAGCCTTTGTGTATAACTTTGTACATAATTCAAAAATCATATGCAATATAAAGCTTCAAAAAYAGAAACCTGCCATAGTTTAGTACTTTACTATTCCCTGCACACATGCTGCTTCTTTCTGTTGCCTTTCTTGCAAAGTATGGAGAAAAGTTGTATCCACTGCAGTTCAATAGAATTGAACTAATTTAGAACAATAGAGAGGGACTGTGAAAAATGGAGAGCTGTTTCCGACAGAAARTAACTGTTACAGAATTTCATAATATGACTGTTTAGGAAAAGAATTTTAACTCATGGGTTTTTGAGTGGATGAATGGGCAGGGCAAGAAAGCTTGGTATACTGCAGTGGCACTTAAAAGGTGGTACTGCTTCAGAGACTAAAGAGATTCCCTCTCTGTGGCTCAGCAGGAATAAGTCAGTCTTCATGRTTGCTTTTGACCACAGCAGATTAAAGAGCTTGAATTTAAGAAGAGAATAGAATCACAGAATGGTTTGCATTAGAAGGGACCTTAAGGATTATCTAATTCCAACTTCTGTGCCATGGRCAGGGATACCTTKTACTAGACCATGTCACTCAGAGCTCCATCCAACCTGTTCCAGTGTGTTATTTTACTGTAMTTGTGTGAGTTTCACCTGCCTCAATCACTATCTCTGGTTTCTAGTAATTCTGAATGGTGAGAGAAATCATCAGATTGGGAAGCCAGAAGGGAGAAAAAAAAAGAAAGAAAAAGAAAGGCTGGGCTCTTTGTGTTCTTGTACATGTTTAGAAAATGCTGGATTTATATAAAGTATCGAAAGCTCATCTTTGTGTTGTTTTTTTTCTTCTCTGCACTGTACTCTAACTATGCAATTAAAAATATTTTGACAGGAAAAAATTAAAGATAAGCTACGTCCCATTCCAATATCAGTCAGTGTTAAAATTGCTGGCCTGGAGTCACCGTCCAAGAGAAAAGAGAGTGCACTTCCAGATCTTACACCAATTCTAAGTGCAAATGAATCTGAAACAGAGACTGCAAAAGTAAGTCCTTAATATCACATATTCACATGAATTTGCACTTTTACACATAACTGAATTTTAAAGACTGCAGAAAACTAAATTGTGTCYGAAGGAGATAACTGGGTGACACTGGATGTGTAACTATTCAATTTGATTATTATTTTATATTTGTTCTGAAGTTGTKACAACATGTTATGGACTAGATCCTGTCTTTGTTTCGCAACAAAAGTGAAGATGGTATAGCTGCTAGTTTTTTTCCTTCTCCCCAACAAGTTTAGGAGGAAATGTACTTCTGATTAAAAATKAAAATCCATTGTCTGCTGCTGTGAACACTTGTCYCACATAACGAGATAATGTACATTCTAATTMTTCTACTGTTAGGATGTTGTAACAGCATTTGGGCAATGACTACAGCAGTGACATAAAAGGGAAGGAATATATCAGTTAAAAGTTCTCATTTCCTCAGTGCCTATTGAAGAATCAAACTTGAAGATGTATTTYCTCATTACAAGTGTACCTGTCATCTAGAATCATCCAACTCTGCTTTTTAGTCACATCTAAAGTTCCAAATTACCAGCATCAAGGGCTGTATCTCACAAGGGAGAACTCAACAGGCAAGAATTAAAAGTCAGGTTAAAATCTGAACTCTGTCCAGGAAAGTGCTTTGTGAGTTCCACGTAGATGCTTTATTCAATGTGCTTCAAAAAAATCTCATTTTAAGCTGTTATTGTGTGTCAGGCAGTAAAATTGCTTTGGTTTTATTTAGGTGGAGTTCTTAAAAGAAGGATGTGGAKCAGACAATGAATGCCACAGCAATCTTAAACTTCAGTACCGATTTTGTACGAGAGAGGGAAAYGAAGACAGGTTTACTTATTTACCACTGTAAGTTTTGATTAACACATATCTAAAGTTTAAATTATTAACAAATGCTTAGAAGAACTATTAGGAGAGGATTTTTGGAAAAGAAAGCAGCTTGCTTCTGCATCTGGTAAATGCAGCCCTTGGTAGTGGTATGGATTTGCAGGGTGAGGAAAGCGGGGAGCGGGGATGAACTTAAGAAGAGAAGTGGTACGGACTTGAATGGACACAAAATGGCCACACTAGTGCAGATGAGGCCTAAAAGAAAAATAGTTTTTAATGCCTGGAGAAGTTAGATTTCAAACCAGCCTTGCAGCAGTTTATTGTGTGACACTGTTTATTATTTTGCAGATGAAATTTGACTCTGCATGTGACAGCTCGATTTAGTACAGTCTAATTACCCAACAGAAAATTGAGTAATCATTTCATTTTAACAGATACCCCCAGCACCCTGCTGCATCCCTCCTTCATGGAGGGTCAGTGAAATTAGAACAGGGATAAAACAAACAGAAAGAAGTATGTTCATTTACTGTCAGCAGTCAGACACCTTTAGTAGTGAGTACCACACTCATTACTGGAGGCCAACCTCATGTACACTTTTAAGAGAAAAAAACAGGTCGGTAGACTGATCTGGAGAGAATCTGAATACAAGATGCAAGATGGAAAAAGGAGAAAATCTAGATGCAAGTGCTGGTTCAGAAATATTATAAACTCCTGATTACTTCACGGATTTATCAGTCTGTTCTGTCCTCTTAACTGCTGGCCACTGTCAGAGATGAAATACTGCTCTGGAAGAAAAAACCTCTGACAATTCATGTGTTCATAGCTCTACCATAATTCTCCCCTAATAACAGGAAATTCTATKTGGAKAATCTGTWATAAGAAGCAACAYTGTATACACATTTGTTTTCCTAATGCATAGAACCCCGTATATTCTGTTTCTGTAGTGAAAATGGCATGCCAGTGCTTATTCTGAAGGACCAGAAGGATATTGCCCTGGAAATAACAGTGACAAACAATCCATCTGATGTAAAAAATCCACAAAAAGATGGTGAAGATGCATATGAAGCTAAACTAATTGCCACTTTTCCAGACAGTCTGACGTACTCTGCATTCAGGGAGATGAGAGGTTATCCTGTAAGTATTTTTAAGAGGAAAAAAATACTGAAAAATTTAAAATATTTTCAGTATGTTTTTAGTTTTAACTGTATTCTGTTTAATCAGGAGAAACAGCTAACGTGTGGTGCTAACCAAAATGGTTCTCAAGCAGAGTGTGAACTTGGAAATCCTTTCAAAAGAAATTCCAATGTAAGTTGCACTTACTTTACTTAAGTTGTAAAATCTTATTCCTGACTGCAGTTGTCCAAAGTTTCTGTGTTGCAACTGGAAATTTGTGGATTAGTCTTTCTAGCTCTATGATCTAACAGTGCATTTCTGTAAAATTTCATGTATCAATGTAGCTTATAAAGAGTTCATGTATTTTGTTATCTTCTTGTTTAGGTAACCTTTTATCTGATCTTGAGTACCACTAAAGTTAATGTTGATACAACAGACTTGGACATTAACCTGAAGCTGGAAACGTAAGTTTTCTTTGTGAGCATGAASCTGCAATATGCTTTGATATACAGTTGTAAATATTTTGAATTTGTCTGATTCACACAAGTAATTTAATAGTAAAGAGAAGCTCACATAATTTGTAAAATAAACWCCATGGTTTGCTTTTCATTGTAGAACAAGCACTCAAGTTAATTTGACTCCAATTACAGCCAGTGCTAAAGTGGTTCTTGAATTGCTTTTATCACTCACTGGGTAAGTGTTGATAGCATGACAGACTGGGGGTTCTTTTGTGGACAGTTTTGCTTCAGACTCAYTAAAATCTGATTATTCTCCTTTCCCACCCCCACCCTGAACAGAGTTGCTAAGCCTTCTCAGGTGTATTTTGGAGGTAACATCATTGGTGAGAGTGCTATGAAATCTGAAGATGATATTGGAAGCCTCATAGAGTATGAATTCAGAGTGAGTAATTTAATGTCAACAGCTGCTTTTAATGAAACACACAGCTTCTTGCTCTATGCATATGAATACTTAGAAAAGTTGCAGTATTGAAATTGGCTTCCTTTTCCCAGAATCCTGACTTCCTGATCAGAACATGCACTTTGACTATGGATTAGAGCTTCTTTAGGCCTTGATTTTTTATGATCATATTTTGAGGAAGTGGCCYGAGGCTGGCTGCAGACTTTTTTTTTGGAGCAGTTCATGCACATTGAATTGTATGGCATAAAAGCCCCTGCAAGGAGGGAACAAAAGTTAAATCAGAACCTGCCTGGGGCCTGCCCAGCCGTTGGCTGGTGCACRCAGGGAGCAGGAACAGGCTGAGGACAGAGCCAGCGCAAGGAGACACTGCGAGAGCCCCTCTGAATGTAYGGATCTATTTCACTGTCTTGGTTTTCTGCATAATACCTCAAGGAGATGACTRAGAGCAATTAAGTCTGTACCTGCATGCATATATTACAGCAGCAGCAGTTAGGGTATCTGATTTAGAACTTGCTATCATGATCAGTAACACTAAGCAAGTAAAAAAAAAAGAGAAAAAAATCCCAGACTTACGAGAGCAAGAGCTTGTTCTCTGTGTCAAAGTGCTTCATAAACTTGCAGTTTGCCTCATTTATGTAACTGATTTATTAACTCTAAATTAGAGTTGTTTCACATTAAGAYAGATTTCTAGAAATTAACAACTAAAAGTTCATGTTAGGGAATTCTAATMCTTACATGTTTAAACCTAATGGATTTACTTGGTATCCAGTTATGCTAGTTTAAGTATATGCTTTGTTTTTGTACTACTTTGACTGCCTTTCATCTGATTTAAATTTCCTGTTAGCTATATGCTTAAAGCTTGTCCAAGTCAGTAATACTTTTAAGAACAAAATCCTCTAAAAAACATTTCACAGTTTAAAGAATGCTTGTTTTAACAGGTAACCAACTTRGGCAGACCACTGAAAACATTTGGCACTGCTTCCCTGGATATCCAATGGCCRAAAGAAATTAGTAATGGCAAATGGCTGCTTTATTTGATGAAAATAGACTCCAAAGGCTTGGAAAAGATCTCSTGTCAACCTGAGAATGAAATCAACAGTTTGAATGTTGTGGTATGTTATCCTGTCTTCTTGTTCATAAATAGGTACAACATGAAAGCAGCCCATAGCGAGTGAGAATAAGGCATCAGAGCTTGCTTCCAGAGGGATTTATTTTTTATCTTAAGAAGCTCACAAGCACGAAATGTGACCAATGTATCAATGATTAAGCCTATTAGGTGGCTTCGTAGCAGCTAATGAGGCTAATATGCTAAAGGATAGATGCTGTGTCATGGTGACAGTTGTTTTTGCAATGGGCATTGCCGTCATGGACTCTTATACAGGATGAAACTATAGATTGTGCTAACAAATTTCATCAGCATTATTGAAATCTGTTCAGTAATAAAAAAATCTGATTTCTTACACAAAAACCAGTAACTATAAAYCTCTTCCAGCCTGGGGACATTGCATGTGCTTTTTTTAAAGACAAAGGACTTGAACTTAAATTAATTTATTTACAACAAATATAACAAAATGCAATTTTCATAACCCTGGATTGTGCCTATTTAAGCAAGATCTTTTTCCTAAAACTTAAGCTGCCTTTTGTTTTCCCTGCATGTARACTTAAGATCATATGGGTACATTGCATTAAATTTGCATGCACATAAACCTATTTCTGTCAGATTGTTACATTAGTGAATGTAATTAGTATTATAGTTAACCTTCGTTTACTGACCTTAACACAATCTTACTCCTCTAGCATAGTACCATTAATAYCCTTTGTCTGTAACAAAAATGAAAATAGCATTGAACGCTTTATAAATCTAAACCTCCCTCTTATTGAAGAAAATACTCAGTTGGCCTTTCTTTAGATAATATCCAAATTTAGCAATTGTTCTGACTCYGCTCTTAGCAGTGAATGTAGGTAAGTAGGGACATATGTCGTCAGTCATGTGCTGATTTTGGAAGAAGAAAACACTAAGCTCTAGTGTCTCTGTATGAATGAAAAGATTCTTATAATAAATTACTTTTTGGTTTTTTACTTTTTTTTTCCTCTTAGGAATCCCATAATTCACGAAGGAAGCGTGAGGTTGCAGAGAAGCAGATTACAGACAGCAAGGCATTATCTTTATTCTCAGAAAGAAAATACAAGACCTTGGTAAGGATATGGCACMGACTATAGTCTTGTCAGACACCTCCCCCTGCACTTGAAAGGGCTTTTCTGAGTTTGGCAGAGTGAAAGAAGTTCTCTCTTCGCCTTGTTCTTATCTTATAGACAAGTATTGATGCTTTTAAAATCTAGATTATCTACTGTGAGAGAGAACTAGGAAAGAATATCTGCACAGTTAACTACATTAAAATAAGCAAGTAGTAACATCTTTGTTCTATTTTCCTATGGCTGTCAGTACAAATAGATAGTGGTTCTTGCATGTAAATATGATGCGTATAATCCAGTTTTTAATCTTGGAGTGAAGTTTAAACAATCTGTGATGATGTGCTCTTACTGACATGTAGAAATCTGTAATTGCAGAACTGCAATGTGAATGCACGCTGTGTGGACATAAAGTGTCCCCTGAAGGGTTTAGACAGCAAGGCATCTATTGTGCTGCGTTCCAGACTATGGAACAGTACTTTCTTAGAGGTAAGTCCTCTTACCTGACATTTTTGAAAGGTCAGAGTTCTATCTATTGCTTTGTCTAATATTCATATTTTATTTTGGAACAGGAATACTCCAAAATGAATTACCTTGACATTCTTGTTAGGGCTTCTATCAGTGTTCCTGCTGCAGCTAAGAATGTTAAACTCACAAATGAAGTTGCTCAGGTATGTTCAGCATTTAGTGCTAACCACGTTATGGTTGTGTTTGTTCTAGCTTCTCTCCACAGACAGGAACAAAACAAATTTAAAACAGAACTGGCTAGAAGTTGAATTTTTTAACTGAGTTTTACATTATTGATAATTTTTACCTTTTAGTGGGGTTGGAAAAGTTCATTACCATACTAAAATGATACCAGTAGGAACCTTTTCTTCAGAAGCATTTTGTAGAAGGTATCTTGTTAGAGAAGAGAGAGGACTCCAAATTGCACTTCAATAATTAAACAAGTACCTTCTAAAATACTCCTTTCACCCACACATGTTCTGTCCCTTAGGTGCGTGTTACTGTATTTCCTGCAAAACCAGTAGCCCTTTATACAGGAGTTCCGTGGTGGATCATCGCTGTGGCTATCCTTGCTGGAATACTCATGCTTGCACTGTTGGTATTCTTACTATGGAAGGTGAGCTTTTATTCATCTGGTTATTTTTTAATTTCTGGTCTATAACTGACAAAATAGCAAACTAATTATGCAAATGAATAAGTATTTGGGACTCAGAATAGGGCAAAACTGCACATTATCAATTTCTCAGTTTTGCAACATTTGGAATGAAAATGGTTGTATGCACAGACTTGCTATGTAATTTTTCTGTTTTCATGTCTTCAAAAGGAAGTATTTTGAGCTCTGGACAAAACCTGAGACAAATGTTCAGAGGCCATAGTTTGATACAGATGGATACAGCTAATGGGAGTTTCTACAATTAGGTGTAAAACTTCATGTGAGCTATTAACAAATGTTTTAAGAGGGCTCTTACAATATCAGAAATATCTTTAAACTGATAGTAGATGAAAATAACCAAAAGGGACATCTTAATACATAGCTATGTRTGCTGTTGACTATTTGCAAGAGAAAAAATAAACTACATATTTTTCTAGTGATCTTCGTGAAAATGCCAGTTATTTGTGGTCCCAAGTATAACAGAGCAATCCTTTTATTGCTAGTTTTTACAGGTGTAGGCAGTTGGCATTTGCTTTTATAGGATAGCAGAAGGGAAGAGGAGATGAAAAAGAAYACCCTGTCACTTTTTTTCAAGTGAAACTGGAGCAGTTAGCTTTGAGGAACTACTATTTGCTACAGGCTACTTCTCACACGATAGTTTTGATTTCCTTATTTTCTRAAAATGCCAGCTGCTCCTGCAAATATTCCATGGATACTCTGAGTGGGCTGTCAGGTTCTAACTAATAGTGTTTTACTGTGCATGAAAATACACACATTTTTCACATGTAGACACAGTGTAAAATGCTGTTTTTGATGACAGAGACTGTGCTGTTTTATGAAGGACAGACATTGTACTGCAAAGACAGTTACATCATTGGTTTAAGACAAAAGCTGGTATTAAAAGGGTCAAAGCAGTAAGTGGTTTTGTTCTACACCTTGTGTTTTTACCCGTCCTGTGCACTAGTCCACAAACAGGTTTCTGTATAGGCTTCTTTCTGCCACCTTTACTTTGTATGGACACACTTTATTGTAGCTTTTCTTAAAAAAATATTCCAAATGGATTCCCTACAAATTTATCAAAATGCCTTTAAATAATACTCTCAGTTTACTTTGTTATTGTACAGATCAAATTGGTTCTCACATCTAGAAACAGCTACGTTCTTGTGATTTTTTTTTTTTTTATACATTTTTGGTGTTTTCTTTCTTTCTCTTTCTTTTTWAATTTTGTTATTGGTTGGCCTGTGAAGGGGTAATGGGAAGACAGTTCACAGAGCTAAGTCAGTTTTATTAGGTTTGACATCTTTCAGTCCACAAAAATTGACTAAATACCTTGCTTCCTTGTAGTGTGGTTTCTTCAAGAGAAATAAGAAAGATCATTATGATGCCACATATCACAAGGCTGAGATCCATGCTCAGCCATCTGATAAAGAGAGGCTTACTTCTGATGCATAATACTGATCTACTTCTGTAATTGGTAACTGATGATATTTTTTAATTTCTAGCTCTGGCACTTGCTATGGTTGCAGTGGCTAACTGAAGCTTTTTCTGCATATGTTCTATTAACTTTTGGATTTCAAGCTATCATACTTGCTTGCTCCTCCTGTTGACAGATTTTCAGCTTTTGGTGCATGTGAACACACATAGGTGTTTACCCTGGTCTAAAATGGTTCTTATTTTATTTCTTTAAAAGCATGGTGATCTGTTGCAATGTGTTATAGTATTTTTTAAATTTTATGCTTTAACACTACAAGTAAGTCTTTAAGCTTGCAAGATGGGAATCAATACTGTAGAGTTCAGATGTAAAGATAAGTCTCCATGGACAATATAAATTTGCTTTACTAGCCTTAAGTGCATGCTGAAAGGTACCTGTTGCTTACAACAAGAAGGGTTTGTGGAAACATCTGTTTTTCTTGAGTTCTAAGGTGTATTTCTCTAGGAACACGCTTTGCTGAAGCTACAAGATGCATGATGATTTATGCTTCCAGCAACATTTATTCAACTTAAGATATTATATGCATGTACACTGTATCCATAAGTGATGCTTGGGATGAGGGGGTGAGGAGGAATTCTTAATGAATTATGACAAAACATACAAGATGGCTGAAGACTTGGTCTTTGGTCACTCTAGGTTCCAATATCAAAAAACCCCAAACCATCAACCAAACAAAACCCTAAATACTATGAACAGAACCTTGCCCACTCTAATATTTTCTTGCCCTCAGCAGTATCGACAGCTGGATGGTGCAATGTTCTCTTAACCTGAATCTTGACCTCAGTGATTCATAAGGATGTAAAGCTACATGTGTACCAGTCATCATGTTTGTAATACTGTGGCCATAGCTCCTTTTCGTTTTGATAATTAATTTCAGTCATTCCTTGATATTTAAATTACAGCAGCTTTGAGCCAAAAATTACCGAGCACAAATAAGCTGTCCTAGATTTCATCTAGGGTGCCTCCCATGGCAAAGCAAGACTTGTGTTTCTAACACAGCATAGGTATAGTTAGTTCAGGTGTCTGTAGCTAAAATGGTGCTTTGAAAAAACAAGGCCCTTAGRGGGTTAACTTTTCTTGAATGTTCTAAAAATTTTTCTATAGGTTCTTAAYGGTGAATCATGTCACCATAAAGAAAGACACTGAAGTACATACCCACCTTTTATTCAGGAGAAGCAGCTTACCTGTGTGTAGCAGTAAATGTCCTCAGTAGATGAATGAATTGGAGGGAATCTCTCCATGGATAGAGCATGCCCTTTGTTTTTAACTGCTGCTGAACAGCTAATGCAGACCTCTTGGCTCACATTTTTACAGCTACATATGCTACATTTTAGCCTACATACTTTTGTTTTCCATTTTCTTACCTGTTTATTTGTGTGAAGGAAGAATTTACTGCCTCTACTATTGTAGTGCTTTGGCAGCAACTTCCACCTAAACTGTTCTTTTCCTTCTCTGCCCAGTGCGGGTTCTTCCGGCGTTCCAGGTACGAAGACAGTGTCCCCCGCTATCACGCTGTAAGAATTCGAAAAGAGGAGCGACAGATCAAAGATGGGACAAGCAAAGACCTTGAGACAAAACAGTGGTTCACAAAATGGAATGAAAATGAAAGTTATTCTTAGGCAAAAATGTTTATCCTCAAAGTTCAGACAGAGGTTAAGGTTTTCATTCATGGAATACTGGTGGAATTAGACCTATGAACACTATGGACATTCACTATTTGATTGTAGATATTACTACTTATATTGAGGCTTTTGTTTGCACAGTTAAAATGGCTTCAACAGACTTTATTTGCATTATTTAATTTCCACACTGCCTCTTGCCCCCACCTTAAATCTAACCCACACTTTAGAAAATACTATGCTGATTTGGGGTCTTTTATGCAAAATAAGCAAAACCACTACAGCAGACCTTTTCCAGTGATCCTGACCTTCTTCCTAGGTATGTAAGGCATACATGATTATGGTCAAGGTGAGTTCTCCATCGTTCCCTCAAAGCATAGTGCTTTATAAACACACAGTGGCCTTAGCATACTTGGTTCAAGTATATCTGAAGACCTGCAAGTCTGCTTTAGTCACAACCTATRCCTGCTGCAGTAGTTAGGGCTTGGCAAAAAGCATCATCTTAAATTTCATGTGCAATGGGTCATGTTGCTTGATTTTGGGTTGTTTGTTTTATTAAGATCAGATTGTGTGATTCTTCTCACAACAAATATACACAGGTTTTTGGGTTTTTTTTTACGAAAGGCTTGAATATTAGATGTACTTTTTGTATATACATTTTAGTCATTTTTCTATTTATTATAAATCATTGTCTTTGACTAACTGTTAGGCCAAAGACTACTGAATTTTCAAATACACTTTTTTGGTTTTTGTGTTTATGTTTTTTAACTTCAGATTATGAGACCTGAGGCTTTCACTGCATTTTAATAAATCACTGAAGGTGCCAGAGCTTTCTAAAATGTAAATATTTATGCAAATGATGTGTATGAGGGCTTTCTTTTCTGATACTTGTAACATCAGGTCCTGTAACATGATTTGTATAGTATTGTGGACTATAACTATTTGGAMACCAAGCAAAAGTAGTGTTTTAGATAACGTTTTATACTTGCTGCAAGAAAGTGAAAAGTCCTTTGGAAACGCTGTCCTGGTTGGCAAAAGCATTGACTACTGCAACTGTTGTATAGCACTTGAAGGAGGCTGGAGATGCTTAATTTACCTTAACTGTCAGGATCTGAGCTGATCCATGTGGAGACTACTGAATCATCCTGAATGCCTACATGCTGATAAAAGTAGAACCGTGATGTTGTTTATTAGTAATCTAGYTATTGTAACATAACTGAGAAAATGATTTAAAGAGTTTACTTTTTTTACCCATGTTCTAAAGCCTTGGTACTAATTATGATTAAAAATTTAGTTCACAATAGTGTATTCCATCTGAAACAAAATTCTGCTCAAAAAGTATACAGGTAATTGCTTGTAATATGAACTATGCAAAAACCTCTTGGTACTTTTCCTCCTCATAGGGTAAGAACCTGCTAGGAGGGCAGTTGTCAAGTGTCTTATTTTTACTGCTGACTTTGAATGTATCTTCTTGGAAGGTGTGGTCATCTAAAAAGTTACCTTTAGTTTACTAGACTCATCTTTGTTAACACATATTTTAGGAACACATATTAATTTAGATGTTACCCAGTTCCTGAGCTTTTAAAATTCTAGCTTATTTGCTTAAAGGCTCAGCAGCATTAGAAGTCAGGCTAATCAGGGCTAAGAAGCTTGAGAAATACCYGTGAATATAAAATCAGATAGTGGTCCTCACCTAAGAACATGAATGTCTTAGCAGTGTTAAAGTTCTCGAAAAACAAGTCATGTCACTGGCATATTTTTATCTTAAACTTTTGTTRTACCAGCTGAGAATGTTACATCATTCCATGATTAGAAATTACCTGTGGATATTTGTATAGAAGTGTGAAATAAATTTTTTTTAAATTAAAGATGGTCTTGGTAATAGTGATTTTACGGTACTTAACTGAGGTGGCCATAGCTACATTCACTAGAAAAACAGGCTGAAAGTGGYAGGCTTTAACAGATTCTCTCACTCTCAGCATTGCCATAGCTCTTGCTGCCCTCCCCCATGCACGGGGCAGATAAGGAGCTGCAGRAGATAAGGCACAATCTCACTCTGGCAGGCTCTCTGCTGCTTGCTGCAGGTGCCAGCACTGGTAAGAGTCAGAGCACCATGTGCCAGCTYCCACTAGGACACAGCTCCCCTCTCCTCCATGTGCTGCCCTGGGCACCTTCCATGTAAGCAGCCTCCTCTTTCTTAAATACTGCCAGATGAATAYTTGAGTAAGTAGGAAGAGATGGCTATATCTCCCAAAATTGGTCAAGGACTTCACATATCTGTTTGTATTTAGCAGTGGAAATTTGATATTGACAGTCAATAACATAACTGCAGGGAGAAAACCCTACAGAAAAGCCAAAAATATGCAGGGAAAAAAGTCCACCAAACCCAACAGACAAAATGTGGCTTATTTCCACTTTTAAGATRTCAGCCCTCACTGGATGTTTTGCTCATCAAAAGGCTGAAAGGCTGATTTTGATGCAACAAAATCTGAAAATAAAGGTTGGTTGGATGTTTGTTAGGCTAGTGTTTGTTGCTGTGGTCAAGAAACTTCCAGGCCTAGAAGCAGAAATTGCTGCTAGACCCTTCAGAGCATCTCAAAGATGTGAACTCAACCTGCTCCTGTTAAACAATTACTCTTCTTTAGGCAATACCCACAAACATTTGTCTAGAAGAAGATGAAATACTGACTGGCAGAACAGTTAAGTAGCTGATCATAGTAYGTTTAGTACAAATTTTATTATATTTGGTTTTATTTATATGCTCATATCACACACATATTAGTACTAGATGTAGTATATACAACATATACAGTGGTACACTACTGTAATAATGTATGTGTATACTATGTATGCATATATGTGATATATAACCTTAATGGATTTGCTATATATARTGTGTGTGTATGCAATGTAGATGAATACCTATATCCAAAAAATACACACTATATAGTCCAAGGTACAYAAATAGAATGTTGGTAAACTGCAATACTTTCCCATACCTTTATGTTTCACAGTGCAACAAACCTTATAAGAGTGTATATATGTATATATACAATATAAGGGACMACCACAGCATAGTTTCAATAGCCTCCTGTCCAGAAGTTTTATGTGGAAAAAGAGAACCGGGTGCTCAGTTGGACACAAATGTCAAGAATCAACCATGAGGTGAAAGGAAACTCCTGAAAGGGGCACTGAACTGCCAAACCCCATAAAGTACCTACATTRCAATGCTAATCATCATGGCTGCAGTGTGCCTTAACAGACTGCACAGAACCAGAAAKCTGCTAATGTTCTAACAGCTGCAGTAGCTTCTCCCAGACCAGAGCAAGGCAAGTGTGTCAGCAGCTGGTTTGCAAAGGCCAGGAGACCAAGCTGGCAACTGCAGCCTGTGGACGYGCTTGGATGTGCTTCAGCTGCCTTGCCAGACAGCACCACTGTGCAACACAAGAATGGGAGCCGTGTATTTCCCTATAGGATTGTGTCATCAGTTGCTTCAGCTTTTTATCCCAGTCCTCAGATGTCTTTAAATGTCTGTCTTCCCAGGCCCCAGAGTGATGATTCATACTAAACATCTTTGCAGCCTCATAAATTTTGCTGAGTCCTAATCTTGTGAGAAAAACACAGCAACTCCTTTCCCCAGAAGACAACTGCTGAAGTGGGCCTTAAACCCCAGCCAAAGTGTGACATTGTCATTGTAAAGAGGTTAGGGACCTGCAGTTTGTGTTTTTCATACTGCAAGAAAGACCACGTTCTTCCTCTTCTAGCTCTGCAAAATGGTTGCTTCCAAGCAGCACCTTTTCAGGGCCATTCCTACCTCAATGTCTTAGAAAACACACAGAACAGAGTTTCTTGCAAGAGGAGGCATCCTTGCTGCTGCAAACCAAACACCCCTCAAAGCTAACTGTGTATTTTAACCTCTTAGTCCCAGTGCCTTGGGGGGATAGGGAAGGAAAACACAGGAAAGTCAAATACTTTTGCTGGGAAGATATGAAATATGCARCTGGTAAGTTGATTAAAAGAGATGTTTGCAAGCTATGGCTTGGATTCTTGAGGTGGARGGGTCCAAGAGTACCTCAGTACCAAGCTGAGAAGTGCATCGCTACCAGCCAGCTTACAAGGCACTCTGCGACCAATGCCAGCTTCTCAAGGAGGAACAACATGAGAACAGCCATSGTGGACCAGAGTACAGATCCACCTGAATCAGCATCCCACCTTTGACAACTGCTAAGAATTAAGTGGCCACGATGGCAATACTTTRCTGTTCCTGTTACCAAAAAATGCTCATGCTTAAATTCAGTAGCTGTGTAGCATATTTTTCCTATGGAAGAAAAATACATCCAGAGAATCTTAAAGAGTATCTCAAGTTGGAAGAGACCCATAAGTATCAGAGCTCCTCACAGGGCTACCTAAATCTAAACTGCATCACTAAGAGCATCCATGATAATCAAAATTTCTCCAACTGCCTCCTGATCTTTAATCAAAGCTGTCATGGCAAAAATGCACAAACGCTGAAATTTAATTATACACTGGATAAAAATAAACTCATCTGTTCTTAAATCTGCTATAGTTTGGTAACTCATGTAGAAACCCCTCCACATTTTTTACCAACTTTGCTGCCATTTTTGTATCTTTTTATTTCTACCTCTGCAAAAAAGACCAAAGTCACATAAACCAATGTAACGCTAAGAATGAGGCTAGCATAGCAAAAGCTTAACTTACTGACAAAAACCTAAAAACAAAGACAAACCTGAGAACAACAATTTGTGCAGCTTAAATACACAGGCTGAAAAGAGACATGGCTGGATGGGCTGGATGGGCCAGGCATCACAGCAAAGCATATAAACAACAAAAGACATTCATACCTGGCAATGTAAGTTTTTTCTTAATCTGAGCTGCACCTACTSTGGAGGACATTAAAGAAAAGGAAAAAAGCACCAGTACATGCAGCACCCAAGGATGAAGACTCCATTATCACTTTAACAAGAAAGTCTTTCTATGAAACACCCTGCAATATTAAAACTTACATTAAACTGAAGTTCAAYTAAATGCTCTGTTTTCATTTCATTTGAAGTCTGAATTGTTCYGTCCCATTTAAATTATGTATTCAGATGTATTATAATTTCAAGAACACCAATAAGCATGATTATGAGTAGAAGAATGCCAAATAAAAATAATACATTTGTCCTTTTTGGTTTGTGTAAGAATTTACAGAAATTAGTACATCTGAACTCTGGCCAATGTCACACTGGATCTCATCAGAGCAAGCCCCCAGGAAATCATCAATGAGAGGATCATTTTTCAGGGGAGAAAGAGCATTCAAGATATTCTCCAGTATTTTAACAGAACATGTTTACATGGGTCAGTATCTGATCAATCATTTAAATCAATCATTTAAACAAGACCAAGAAAACACCATTAGGTAGAGACATTCTGCTCTGAATAAAGCAGTTAAAGAATTACCCACAATTCTTCTATACACACTTTTGTGACTGCTCATCCTGCACAGCTTTTCCTGAGAAAAGTGCTCACTGTTTACATGACTATGTATAGTCTCTAGCTTACACAATGGTTTATTTAACCTCTGGCAGCCTTTGCCACGTCTTGTGGCTGGGGACTGCTGTCCAAAGATAATGTTAGGCACAAGGCCAGTGTTTGGCGCATGCCTGTAAAGGTGAAACATAAAACAAAA
The DNA here is from genome assembly GCF_030028575.1 of Malurus melanocephalus. Classification (NCBI taxonomy): domain Eukaryota; kingdom Metazoa; phylum Chordata; class Aves; order Passeriformes; family Maluridae; genus Malurus; species Malurus melanocephalus. The sequence continues at coordinate 27,762 of NW_026623262.1, forward strand.
CAGTAATATAGCGCTCTAAAAGATGAAGCCAATCCAGAGCCATTGTAAGGAATTTTAACAGTTTACAAAGACTTGATGTACTGCTTGTAGGCACTTCTTTAAAACAGTGCTGGCTCACAACTGAGAGACCGTCATAAAATGGTTTTGACAAAGTACAAGTCTCAAACTATTACAAACTTGAGGAGCRTGAGCTACTCCTTAGTGTTCCTGGGGTGCCTTACAAGCAGCAATAACCAAAAACTGCCAATAAGCTGTATTTGTAGAAGTCTTGCAGAGACAGACAAGCTGTCCRCCCCATTAACCACCACTCCCTGGCCAGTACAGAACAAGCCATCCAGTCTCAGCATAAACATTAAGGTACAGTTATATTACAAACCTGATGAAAAAAGTCAAATCCTGAACTACTGCTTCATTCTCACATACCATTGGTGCAGTTCCTGCTCAGGAAACTGCATCTGGAGGCTGACTGAATCAAATATTTTCTGTATTTCAATGCAAGACTAAAAAGGAATAAGACAATCTTAAATGGAGGGCAATCCAACAAAGCACTGAATGGATTAATGGATTAATTATTGAAACTATTCCTGCTCTAGTGGATGCTGTAGGATATGCATCCCCACTATCATGTCACAGACAAATCACAGGTACAAGATTTGTTTAAAGGAAACCAAACTATTTAAAAGTTGATTTAATAAGATAAATTTATGGGGCAAATACAAGTATCCACAATAAAAGAAGCAAATGATACAGTGCATGATCCACTGTTGATCTTGTTTTATCTTTTCAGGAATGACACTGGGAATGATGCCAGCACACGTCCACTGGAGATTGGGTTAGCCATCAAAGGATTGCTTACCCTTGTTGCAGRAGCAACCATGCCAGCATGAACCAAATTTGGTTCACACACCAAGCTCCCCACAGAAGCTTCTTTATTTTAATAAATATGGTAACTATAGTACATTTCACACTATATATGTTTCTTCCCTGTGGGTACCATTTACTGTCAATAGTAATTATAAGAGCAGGTGATGAGAGAACCTTGCTCACTGAAATGCAAAAGGTAAATTGGGATAATGCTTGCTATTGAAGAGCATTTCTGTATGGTGTAGTGTAGAGAATAACTTGATGGATGGCACTGTTGCAGAGGCCTTCTTGATATACATGATTTAACAAAACCATAATAACCAAAAATTTCCCTCAAATTACAAYTGGAACATGGCATTAACCTGTTTATAGGCAGAGTAGCAAGCAAGAGGTGACCACATTGTCACTCTGTGGAGCAACATGAACTGACTTCAGACATGGGATAACTGTGATGGTGCATTCCCTCCACACCTCCTCAGGCCTGCTCTATCATCTCAGGAGCAATCTCCCTGAATTGCAGTACAAATGAAACAGCACCATTGTGACTGGACTTCTTTCCCCCCAAATTTCTGGTAGTTAYAAACCTGGCTTTTGGCCAGGATGGAAACATATTGATGACTAAAGCCAAGAATCTCCTGACCCAAAAAAGAGCACCAAGTACCAAGAGAGGTCCTTTGAGGTCTCCCAGACTGCAGCAGGCTGTGACCAGCACCTCTCAGAGTGGGACACYTCCTGGAGCTCATAAACCCTCAAATCTGCTGTACTTGCAAGGCCATCCCCCTAACAGCCCTCAAYGAGTGACACCTGCCTGTTGAGAAATGCAAATGGATTCGATGGATTCCACTGAACTCAAAGGGAACTCATAGTAACTTTRTACATAGCTATAGATGTACATATCTCTGTGCCTGAGTGTAAATTATGGCTTGTGTAGTAACTAACAGAGTAAGCCTTGCCATCAAACTCTGGTAGGCCACTAGGTTAAACTCATKTCAAATACGAAATAACTAAAGCAGGTACGCTTATCAAAGCAAAGGTAGGAATTGTTGAAAAGCTCATATTATTTGAAAGTAGCTAAGTGCTTGCTTGACCTAAGTAGCTAGAATTGTTATAGCAAGCTGAGCTATGTGGCTATATTGTGTAAGTAAAAGATGGATCGCAGTGAAGCCTGGAACTAACAGGCTGAACATTAATAATAGTTAGAACAGACAAAATGATAGTTTAAATATTACTTAAACATTAACAGCTGGAGCAACCATATKATAACATGGACTACAGAACTGACTGAAACCCCCAAAGAAACAGACTTAAGAGGATGTGAAGATGACCACATGGCAAACTCTTCAAAACAGGAAAACAATGAAGGGCAAGAAGGGCCYGGACTCTACTATGGCTATTGATCCAGACTGTTATGTGAGGGGTGCAGAGTTTAGACTGTCAGAATAATTGCCCAGGGATTTTTTCTGTCCAGGGTCCCTCTTTGGAGGCACCTAGCTCAAGCTACCAGGTATCAAAATTTATCTGTACCAATAAATCCATCTGATGGAGATGAGAGCCTAATGTCAAAAATTTCTTTAACACCTATACTGCAGTAAGTTTCTCAGCAATACTCATAATTACTCAACTGTTTTTTTTTTTGTTGGTTTTTTTTTTGGTTAATATTCTAGATATTTCTACCAGGACAATAAACTATTCAATTCACTGGTACCTCATATTGCACTCCAAGAAGCAGTAAAGTGATTTAATGTGACACTTGATCCGAGTGCTTTTCAACCAATACAGACACATATTGTGCTCATTGCTGACCCATCAGGAGTCTATCTATAAAGGCAGAAGCCCTATTTTTCCTCACTGGTTTTGGGGTTTTTTTTTTTGACTCTTTTTCCTGGTAACTGAAAGGAACGCAGACCCCGCTGCAATAGTGAGGAGACACACGGCTCTTTAAACCTGGCCGATTCGCTCGGGTGAGGCTCTGTCCTGCCGCCGGCCGCACGGATAACGCCGGCGCGTCTGTGGATTTCTGCAGCTTCCCGTTCTAGCCCGCGGGACACGCATACCGGGAGCCGAGTCCCCGCCGCCCGCCACGGCCCCGGCCCGGTCCCATCCTATGGCGAGGGAGTGCCCGCAGAGCCCCGGGTGCGCTGACCCCGCAGGGCCGAGCCCCGAACTCCCCAATGCCGGGCGAGCTCCCCTCGGACGCGGGCACCTCTCGGCCTGGCCGCGGGAGCACACACAACGGCCCCAGCCCCCGCACCCACCGCCCCTCCTGCCGCCTCAGGGCTCCCCGCCCCGGGGCCGGCGCGCACCCGCAGCCCTTCGCCGGGCAGGCGGGGACACCAGAACCCCCCTAACGCCGCGTACCTGTCCGTGGCCGGGCTTCCACACGGAGCGAGCGTCGCCTTGTCCCGGCGGGCCGGCAAGCTGCCCTCAGGCACTGCCGGGCGGCTCCGGGCGCCCCCGCCCCGCTCCCTCAGAGCCGCCCTCTCCTCCGCCCCCCGCGCCGCTGTGGGGTTGGGCCGGGCGAAGACACCCACCCACCCCTCGGGCACCTCCTCCCGGCGGCGCGGCAGAGGCGGCCGCTGCCTGGGCAGGGGCAGGGGGAGCTCCGCGGCGGGAAATGGCGGCCGGGCCGGGCTGAGCTGAGGGGCCGGAGCCGCATCATGAGGCTGCTGCGCGCCCTGTTGCGCGGCGCCGCCCCGGGCAGCGCCTCCCTGGGCAACATCCCGCAGCAGGTGGACTTCTACTCACGCTTCTCCCCCTCGCCGCTCTCCATGAAGCAGTTTCTGGACTTCGGTGAGTCCCCGCCGAGCCGCTCTCGACCGCTGCCCCTCCTCCCACAGGTGCTTGTGAGGAGCGGGACGGCCACGACTCCTGAGCCCGTGAGCGCTGCCCGGCTGTTGCTGATCTCCTTAATTGCTGTGCTTTCTGGCAGGAAAAGGCTCTGCTTCCCGCTAGGTCAAGGGAGCCCAGTTGGCTCATTCCCGGACACTGCAACTATGACAAGGTTGAAATGCAGCTGAAAACTCCAGTTTTTGGCACCATCAGGGCAGTTGAGTGTTTTCCTGCAGAACCCGCAGTGCTGGGGAGAGGGTTGGAACAGCTGTGACAGCTGGTAGCATTAGAGCAGTGACTCAGACAGGTGAGACTGGTTAAGCCTTTTGCAAAGCAGCATGTGGCCTTTTAAAGGCATCTTCCAAACACGTGAAACGTTYTGCCTCAGCTGGCACCGAGGGGCTGAAACAGTCGTCACTTCTCAGTCGCTTATCTGTGCCCTACAGAAATATCCTGCCCGAATGCTGCTGTTTTAGAAGGTGTGTGAGCAAAGTAGTAAGATGCAGACACCAACAGCAATCCTAGAGGATTTGGAATCTAGTCTTGAAARTGAGTAAATTAGTAATAGGATTTACTCTTATACTCTGCACTGAAACCACTCCTAATGTTTCCATGTTTGACTGCTTGAAAACAAAAGGGGTTACAGGAATAGTTCTAGTCTGCTTCAAAGCAAAGACCACATAGAGAAAGGTTGTGTAAGTCACACTGAGACACCTTTTCACAGCCTGAGGTTGGAGCCATTCTACACTATCTTTTGTTTCTCAACCCAAGGCTCTTTGGTGTGCATAAATGTTTATGTAAGTGTTACGTATTTAACTAAATAGTTCCATTGCTTTTTACAATTTTGTAAGTAAAATATAATTGAAAAGTAATCATAGAATCCCAAACTTTGTATAAGCAGGAAGGCCTACAAAAGAAGACTTTCCCATAACTATCTGCTGTCACTTCATCCATGTATTCAACATTTCACTTGTGGCAATGAAATGTATCCAGCATTTAAAACTCTAGACTCCTACAGGAAGCCCACCATATGTTCTGTTGCTGCCATATTTTTAAGGAGAAAATCTTCCAATTCAGAGTTTCCTTTGACCTGTATTATTTTARCACTACTGATAAAATAATGCTTACCGTAAAATCAGTGTTTATTTTCAAGGCACTCGTATTTCCTTGTGTGAAAAAGTGTTTGGCTATTAGTTCCTAAACGTAAGGTAAAAATAATCTTGAAAACTTTAATTTTTTTTTCCTCTTTTGCTCAAGGATTTAATCACAGATGGYAAAAACTAATAGCAGAAATAAAAAATAGTAGAATGCAAGACAGAGACAGTATTTGTAAGATATTCTGTAGCCACTATAATCTGATGGTATTTTCATTAGGGATTTTTGGTTTTGCTCCCTTTTCTAGAATGAAAGCAGTCAAAGAGGAAGTAATAAAATCTGATAATGCTAACTTAAAAAATTGAAATATTCTATTAGCAAATTGAAGTCTGGTCTTGGGTTRTAAGACCACAGTATTTTTTGTAAGAGTCTTACCCATTCTTTGCTTAGATATAGACTGTAGATGCATAGTAAAGGGGAAGAGAGTAATTTGCCTGTTCAATCTGCCTGCTGTATAATGCCTTCCATATTTGACCCAGGATTGCAAAGGTAAGGCCTTCAAAGAAAAGCTATTTTGTGGAATGTAATTTGCTGAGTATATGTATATGAGGCATTTAAAGATTATATTTACATTCTAATACCTCCARCCTGACTTATTATTGGAATTTTACCCAAGAAAAGGCCGGTAACAGTCATGTCTGAAATACAGTCTGACTAGGGAGAAGAATGAAAGGTTTCTAGGCAGAGGTCATATGTAGACAAGGCATAATAGTGGTAAGTGCCATTGGGGAAGAATTTCTTGTATATTATTCACTTTTTTATTAATGGAAATTCCTTCATCAATGTAGTTTATGATGTGTCTGAGTCTGAATGCTTTAAAGTAAACCACTCCATTTACATTTKGTGAAGATTTTTCATGTTTAAGGCACTCCCAACTTCTTTCCACATCCCTTCCTTTAATCTTCTTCCCCAAGCCAAATGGAAGGAGTGAACTGAGCAGTAATATCAGAGTTAAATTATAGGCGGTACCTGTTGTGAAACTCCAGAGCTGAGGTAAGCACTTCACTGCAGCAGATGGGCAGGTTAGGAAGTTCAGATGCTGTTTATGTGACAGTCTTGAAGTGGACAAAGAAGACTGGCTGAGAATAAAGTACAGCATTTCTTCGTCTCTTCCCCACACTGCACCCTCCTTTCTTGCCAAGGAAAACAAGCTTTGTGGGAGTAAATGTAGGTCTTAATTTTAAAAACCACATTTAATTGCCACCCACACAGATGAGAGTTGTTCTTATAAAAGGAGAGGTCAGTTATCAATAGATTCAGTATTTGCACTTCCAGCTTTTAAAAATGTAAAAAATTAAATGTAAATAATTGTGTTAGTATCCTAATGGGTAAGCAGAATAGCTGTCCTACTTCCATTTCTTTCTCATTATTCMTGTGAATTCATTCATCTGACTTCTGTTCCTGTAAGACTGAATTTAAACTACAAGAAGTTTAGTTGAAAATGAGATCAATATTGCTGAATTTATTTTCTGAAAGTGTTTGAGGACGAGTTATGATAATTCACTAAGTTCAGTGATCAAAAGCAGGGTGTATGGGACTAGGATACTTTCTAAAGCATCCTTTTCATAAATAGTTTCCCGTGCTGATTTCCTTTGCTTYTCTGACATGCTCAGAATGACATATTGATTGGTCAGTGCTGGTTGTAGTCAATGTTTGCTGCAAATAAAATGAACAATATACATGTACAGAAGCCATATTTCAAGTTGAGCAGTATGGGTCTGCAACTATTGCACTGGTTTCTCTTTATATATGAAGATTCTCATTACTACAACAGGTAGGTTTTTATGAGATAAATTTTGAAATACAAGTSGGCTGCTGCCATGAAAGAAACTCTGGTTTGCCAGTCTGGCTGAGTCAGCTTTGACACCAAGGCATAGGCCATTTATGCAAGAAAGCAAGAGTTTGTGTAGTTCTGATGTCATGTATTTATTTTGGTCTTAGGGTCTGAAAATGCTTGTGAAAAGACTTCATTTATGTTTCTGAGACAAGAGCTGCCTGTGAGACTGGCAAACATAATGAAGGAAATAAGCTTGCTTCCAGATAACCTCCTAAGAACACCTTCAGTTCAGCTGGTGCAGAGCTGGTAAGAACAGTGACACATTCCTTGAAGGGTGACCTTCTGCATATACACAGGTTGGGGGAAATCATTCTCTTCTACTGAAAGAACATTCATGGCCTTGTTAAGTAAACATCACTTATTTATACTGAGATAYTAAATATATCAGTGTGATTTAGATCAGAAACTAAATTTACAGACATGGGGAAAAAAACTTTAGGAGCAATTAGAAAACTCACAAGAGAATTAAAAATCACTAAGTATTGCACACATTTATGTCTTCGGATTTTTTTTTTTTTTTTTGGTAAAAATCCTCCAGAACAAGAAGAATCTCCACTCCCTGTGTGCTTGCTTGCTTACAATTGAAAAATAAATTTTGATGCTACTGGGAGTATTTTTCTGGCTATGTCAGTTGATGGGCAAGAAGGAAAATAGTGTTAGGGACTAAATAACAAGTGGGAAGGAATATAATTGTACCACTGTGTTAGCCTGTTATTCCTCTGAATTGCATGCAGCTCCATGCTGAACAGAAAAGACCAAGAAGGATAATCAGAGGGTTGGAACAATTTCTGCGTGAGGAGAAACCAAATAGAATTCTTCAGCTTGGAAAATACACATCTAAGGAAAGAGGTGGCAGAAATACTGAAACCACGAACAAATGGAAAGATTTTTTTAATAACAAACTCGCTGAGGCTGCAAATAAATGATCACCTACTGGGTTTAAAGCAAAAGATGATAATTTATGCATTCTAATTAAATTGTGAAATTCATTACTTTGGAAATTTTAGGAGAAAACATCACAAATAGACTCAAAGGAGTCTAACAAAATTCACAGGGGAAATGGGCACAATGATTTGGAAAAAAGCAATAGGGGGAGACCACAGTTTGCTAACCAGAGAGATCTGGGGAGGTGTATTAGAACTGGTCTTTATCCTGTTTGTTTCATTGAAAGGTACGTCCAAAGTCTTCAGGAGATTCTTGACTTTAAGGACAAAAGCTCAGAAGATTCAGGCGCTGTTCACAGGTARGGCTTTGCTGTCACATATGTTAATATTTTGTTAATATTGTAGGGAAGAACTGGCAAAAAAACAATAGCTTAAAAAATTTCCTATCTCAAATAYTTACATAAGAATTGCAGTAATGTCATGCCCCATCTTTAAAAGGAGGAAACAAAGCAGTTCAGCATAATGTCAGTCTGTAGAATGGCTCTGGTCAGTGTTGGCTGACCGTAAGTGCCATTTGCCAGGCATGGGCTGTTTTGCATGAAAACAGCACAGTTTTTTCTTTCCCTTCGTAGTAATTAAAGTATTAAATAAATAATAATTTTATAAATAGTCAAAATAGTTGATTACTGATTGTTTCAATAGTAGTCACCTGAAATACCCTGTAAAGACTGACCTGTCTTTTTAGTGCAGTAGGCAGACGTGTGGTATTTTTGTACATAAGACTTCATTTTTGTAGATGGGCACTCTGATTGCYGGAGTATTGAATTCCCTTAAAAGTGAAATGCTAACAATATATTCATTTTAGTTTTACAGATACTGTGATAAAAATCCGAAATCGACACAATGATGTAATTCCTACAATGGCTCAAGGAGTCATAGAATACAAGGAAAGCTTTGGCATTGATCCAGTGACCTCACAGAATGTGCAGTATTTCTTAGATCGCTTCTACATGAGTCGCATTTCAATCCGAATGCTCCTTAATCAACACTGTAAGTGCCAGTGCTGAAGGAGGGGAAGTGATATCTGTACCATGTCAAATGTATTTTGCTTTCATTTTTAAGTGCTTAATATGCACTAAAATGCCACTTAGGAGAATAYTACCTGCCTTCCCATTGATAACTCATTCTTAATACAATTCCTAAAATACTTATTAATAGTAGGCTTTCAATTAYGGTGAGGACTGGAGTTACAGGTTACCTATTAATTTTTATGTAGCAAAACTGAGGACACAAACTAAAACTATAAAATGATACTGGATRTTRAATAATGTTTTCTTTTTTTGGCAGCTTTACTTTTTGGTGGGAAAATTAATCCTGCTCATCCAAAGCACATTGGAAGCATTGATCCTAACTGCAATGTTGTTGAAGTTATTAGAGGTAAATTCAGATGATAAGAACAAGAATCCTGAAAACTTATATGAGTGTCTATACTAAGAGCAAATATATATACTGTTTAGTTCATATACTGTTTAGTTCTTTCCTGCTTGGAGCAGAAGTTTTATTTAAAGTGTAATACATTTTTGTATCTTTTTTTCCTATAAACCCAGTTTTTGTGAGAAAATACAAATCTGCCTGAAAATACAAATCTGCACTCCCTGACAGTTCAGAGTACTTTCARTTTTTGTTTTTCTTTTTGGCAAACTCTAAAGGAGGAAAAGAAAAGTGGGAGGGGGAAATGTAACTTCCATGTTTTTTATTACAGATGGCTATGAAAATGCCAAGAGACTTTGTGATTTATATTACATGAGTTCTCCAGAACTTATCCTTGAAGAGTTGAATGGTAAGTGAATACAGACAAGGCACACTTGAACATCATGATGGCTTCTTCTAAAGGAACTGGTGGTGAAAGCTCCTTCTGCTTTTCATATAGTTCATGTGTTCTCTGTATCTACTGTAGTAAATATTTTGGGTTTTTTTTAGTCTGGCAGAATGCTTTCCCCATTCCTCCCTTTAATTAGAAAAGTGACATGAGTAGATATTTTTGATRCTACAGCTATTGATGTAACAAATTTTAGCAGCCTCCATTTCTCCCTAAGATTTCATTGTGTCTTCACCTGACATTACTGCATCTTGCCCTCTCTGCATTTCTTGCRACACTTTGAAGATTTATACAAGATACTCCATTCCATCTTCATGACACCTGTGGGGAGATTATTAGAAAGGAACTATGATATGCCCTAGTCGGTGATGCCATAGTGGCTTTTAAGATTAATTTCTAAAGCAACAAACAACATTTGAAAATCTTAATTATAAGTTTTGATTAACATAGTTTTTGAAAATATTTCTGTTCAAATTCTCCTTTAAATTCAAAAATTGACATTTTGAATTACTGTGGGAATGAATGAAAAATACCTCATTTGCTATTTAGTTATTTAGACTCTCTTCACTTTTGTCTCCAGCTAAATCACCGGGACAGCCCATGCAAGTGGTATATGTGCCATCACATCTCTATCACATGATTTTTGAACTTTTCAAGGTCTGTGCACTTACCATTAATTACAAAGTTCTTTCATACATATTTGTTTACTGAGATTGATTGTATTGCTTTGACTTCTTGAACCAATTCTAGATAGCAGTATCTTTTTGCAAGTGCAAACCTCTTGCCATTTGACTGCAGGAACACAGCTAAATTGTACTATTGAGACAAACAGTAATTGCATAGAAAATGAACCACTTTGGAAGATGTATCTCTTTTTTCTAGCCAGTGAGTATATCTGACACCTTTTGAACAGACAGCTTAAATCTTAAAATATATGAAGACACTAGTTAATAAAGCAAGTGAGAATAAGATATCCCAAAAATTGTGTATCTTCAAATGTGGTAAAATGCATAGCATGTTCTACAGAGCTTTCCTCAAGCAGTTCTGTCCTAGACTTTTCTTGAACTTTGTGTCATATTGCATGTACTTATGTGCATTATAAAGAATTCTGCAGCAAAAACTCTATACATTAAACTATACATTTCAGATGTTTCTTTTAAAAAAATTTAGTCTCTGTATTCTAATAAACTATATATACTGATATATGTATATTATATAAACTATATATACTGATACTGAATAAACCACAAATATTTAAAATCCATTCTAAACAATACACTTGTACAGATGCTTCAATACATGATAAAAGTAACTGCTAAATTGACGTTTTAAGATAATATACAAAGTGAATAGGATTTAATTGTTCTTGAAAATTACAGAATGCAATGAGAGCCACCATGGAACATCATGCTGATCGATGCATTTATCCTGCAATTCATGTACACATCACATTGGGAGATGAGGATTTAACTGTGAAGGTACTCAATTTTAAAACTTACTTTTAAGGTTATTTTGATTAGGGTTTTCCCTGTCATGAGCAGCATATTAGTAACTTGAGCTGGTGATCTGGTTCCATCAATAGAATGTATGTGATGAAATATGTAGGTAAAACAACCATTATGCAATTTCACGTACTGCACCAGTGGGAAATTCATGAAGAGATTGCAGTCACACTGAGGGCTCTGCAACAGCATCCTGTACTTGCTTATGTGTTGCCTAGCTTAGAAGCAACCATGACTAAAAATGAAGTAGGATTGTTACACAGTTGTAACATCAGCATTTTGTAAATGACAATAACAGAGCTAAACAGGTGTAAAACAACTGAAAAGAAAGGAAAATAAATGTTGTATATTCCATACAAAACCAACCTCCTGAGGTACAGTTCGCAGTTTCTTCTTTTCCTGTACAACATCCATGGTGGATTTCAAAGACCAACAGCAAGCACTGGGTTTTTCATAGGACTAACTAAACTGTAGTAAAACAAATCCTTTGACTTACTCCTTCAGTAATAGGTTTTAGTAAATGATACATAAAATGGCAGTGTTCTTGGGGAATAAAGATTAAATGCRTAGAGAACCCAGTATTTGGTAAAAGGTATTGATAGTGATTTCAGACAAAAGTGGGTTATGAACAAGATAAAAGCAATGCACAGTTCAAGTAGAATTTCCTTACTTCCAAAAGATTGTGAATGCTTCTTATGGTGATATTTTATTTAATAGTTTGGATAAGGAATGAAAGGGAAGGATTCATCTCTCCCTCGTCATTACTGGAGATGAGAATTAAAGAAAACCTGTAACTTGGTAGGGACAACTTCAAATAATGTTTTACCTGAACTTTCTCTGGGTTATTGTTTGAGAGAAGCTGTCTTTTATAAAAATGTATTCAGGCATATAAAGCTGAATGCTCCTTYTTGTCCCAGATGAGTGATCGTGGTGGTGGTGTTCCTATGAGGAAAATTGATAGACTGTTCAACTACATGTATTCAACAGCACCACGTCCTCGTGTTGAGACATCACGTGCTACACCTTTGGTATGCAAATCTTTTATACCGTGGCATTGTGGAAATTTTTAATTGTCACAAAAACCATTCAGCCAAAGATATGAAATATTGATTTTATAGATACTACATTGAGTAATATTTGAATGTTACAGCTTAATTCCAGTATTTTTCTAAAAATAACTGGAATATTGCATAAATACTACAAATTACTTATATTTGTTCTTATAAAGAACAAATATAAATATAAATCTTATAAAAGATTCTCTTTTTCTCTACTAAATCTGAAGATCAGCCACCTCAAGCAGAACACTTAGCTCTGCTGCATGTACTGTAATGAGAACAGAATACTGAATTATTTTTGTAGCCACTGAATAAAGGAAAAATAGTTACAGCAAGGACTTTGGATCAAGGCCATAGTTCACCTGTATTGTGTAGTCAATTGTACCATTCTCTAGCAAGGATGAAGGTACATAGATGTGACAGRGCAAATGAAGAATCTATTTTGGTCTCATATGAATSTAATAAATGCACAAGAAATAAAGCCTAAGCTCTCAGTTAAAATCTCTGAACAACTTTCCTGTATTTATTCTCCCACACTTCATCATTTAAAAATATATATAGTGTTCTGCATGTAGATGACTGCAACTCATTAAACATTAGATTTTACAGAGAAATGTTGTGTATGCTCATTTAGAGGTTAACTCTAAAATGTAGTATATAAAAAAAAGTTACACTTAACACTTCAGGGATATGTTCGGCTATTACAGTCGGGGTTTGGTAGGATTTTAGTATAAGTGCAAAATTCATAGGCATTGTGTCTTGAACCTTTTTTATATAAATCTGCTTACAAGGAAATGTATCTGGCTTAAGTACTCAATGTTCCTCAATGTTCCATGAGGCATGAAACAGAGCAGAGTTTGCTCTAGTGGCACCTCTTCAAAAACCTACCATAACAAAATAAGTATTTGTTATCTACCAGCCCTGTCTGACAAAGGAATGAGACAGGTTTATCATAATCACAATCATCCATGCATTCTTCTGGCTTTGGGATGTAGAAAGCTCAGTGGGGGCATAACAGTTAACATCTGAACTCCTGTTACTGTCAAACATTATGCTTACTTTGTCTATTTTACCTATTAAGTTAAAACAGAAAATACCACTGATTCATGCAATTAATGGAAATATACTTTTTCTCCTGATCAGGCTGGATTTGGTTATGGCTTACCCATATCACGTCTGTATGCACAGTACTTCCAAGGAGACCTGAAACTGTATTCCTTAGAAGGCTATGGTACAGATGCAGTTATTTACATCAAGGTATRTTACACCTTACCATTTTACATTTATCAGCAACTCTAATCTGCTAATGGAACTCCTTGTTCTGTTACGGTAACTTAAATTAAGATGAATCATCAGCTAGAGCCTCTTCTCCTTACAGGCCTTATCAACAGAGTCAATTGAAAGACTACCTGTATACAACAAAGCAGCCTGGAAACATTATAAAGCAAACCATGAAGCAGATGATTGGTGTGTGCCAAGCAGTGAGCCAAAGGACATGACCACTTTTCGCAGYATGTAGCTTTTTCCTCAGCAGTTCATAAGAAGTAGGTTTGTCTGTAAACGGAATTTAAAAGACCTGATTTATACCAAGATGTTGAGCCACTTTTGATATGTGAAAGTAATTTTAAGTGGAGTAAACAAAGTTTAGTGTAGTTAGGCTTTTCTGAAATTAAAAAAAAACAATAGCCACCTAAACCCCCAAACCTGCACTTTTAAAGTGAGGTCATACTTAATTTGTTTCACTTTCTATTTATGAGTGCTTTGAGAGTTAAGTCAAAGGAGCAATATTTTGTTTTTTATAGCGATTCAATGCAATCTCTATCACATCTGGTACTAATATAATTACAAAATAGTTTTATTAGAAAAAGTATTGAAAAAGCTCACTGGAACATTTTTGTTATACAATGCTACAGATTAATGAAAAACTTCTGTGAGAAATATCAAGCTCATTGCTATACCTTTGCAACTGTTTTCTGTTCTTTTATCTTAAGCATGCTGAAGCTTAATTTTGCAAAGTTAGATATGTTGCCTACATACACTGCCTATATCAAGGGTTTTTTTCAGCTGTAGGAATCACATCTCTGTAGGGATAAAAAAACTAAAGCATTTTAACTGCTACTACTGGTATAAAGTATCTCAGGTATGTGGCATTAGTCATATTTCATTGGTTGTAATGTGAATATATAGTAGATGTGAAAAACTTACCCTGCCCTGATCATTGTGAATTAAAAAATTGCATTGGCTTGTGTAGAGTAATGTTGTCTTGCATTTGCCTGTATTTCTGTAGGTTATACCAAAATATAGTATCAATCTTCTAGCCCTCCTAAGATCTCAAACTTGGATATGGTATGTCAGTTACAGCTGTAAATGGAAATTATTTTCATAAACAGATTTTTAAAATTTGTCTGTAATAGGGCACCTTTATTACTTTGATAATATCAACTACCTTCTCAGGAATAATTAAGACTAAGTGTAATTAACAGTTTTTGAAAATACCTTTGTATTTGTGAGAGGCTTCTGGCCTTGTTTTTGTAGTAACTGGAAGCCACACTACAACATAAATGTGATAACCAGAATATGTTAATCAGTTAAAGACAAACTGTCAAAACATACAGGGGAAGACAGAGAAGGGAATGAGGATTACATTTCAGATACGCAGTCCTCCTAATAAAGAATTCCAACTTAACACTTACTGTGCCAGTTTTGTTCAAATCATACACATCTCTGTTGCACCTTGATTGCTCTCATTCCTAACATTTTAGGAGTGATGCAGTTAAAGCCATTGAGAACTAATCCTTTTCTAGATAATTAAACTGCAGGTAATTCTTTGGTTTTTGTTCTGCAGCAGACAATCCTTCTCAGAAACAGTAAGCCTAGATTTTGCACACAGCAGGTGAGATACCACAAGTGAAGGGAATAGGTGGTATGTCAGAAATGGAAGTCATGCTACTCTAGCTGTAGCTGAGCCAGATTCAAGATTCATCACCTGCTACTTCCCTAGCCAAGTTCTGCAAAACAATTAAAATGGTTTTATATTGTGGTCAAGCTAATGTGGATCACTTTAATAGAAGTGAATTACAGACTGGGCTGTAATTAAACKGACAGTCTGAGGGAGGATTATTGTAGCTTAATCACCACCAGAACAGTAGGGTTACCTATTCCACTCAAGCTTGTGGGTGCCTTGAGGCCCCTCTTTTCCTTCCTTACAACGATGTGAGGTGGTGACTGGCACACATTTCAGTCTGCATGGCTACAAATGAGGAGAGTTGAGAGCTCTTCTCTTCTTTGGCCCTGCAAGAAGATGTGAGAAATGCCATAGTGTAAAATGGGGCCTGTACAAATATTGGAAGGGACACATGCAGCTCTTGCTTTTGCTGAATTAAAGCTGAAAGTTACAGCAAGGGCTTCTAAAAACTCAGGTTTGAAGGTGATCATTCTAGGCTTTAAATCTTTTAACTAACTCAACTGAATTATTTTAGTAACATTTGACAACCACTGTTGTCAAAGCAATGTCTCTGAAGAAAAGCTAATCTAAATCATTAACTGTTTTAGATATTGAAATAAAGCCTCTTTCATGTTCTTAGCTAACTACCAACCGAATTCTGATTATTAGAACAACTGGCTGTACAATTGTATTTTTCTCTTCACCTGCCATCYCCAATGATTGTGGTGAAAACACTATTGTGTAATATTTTGATTTACAATACTTAATCATAGTTACAAATTTGATTTTTGATAACTCTGGCTTAAATAAAAGTGCAGAAGACAACTTTTGTAGTTATTTTCATTACCATACTGAARTCATTGCTAGCACACTGGTTAAGATGAAGTGAATCACTATAGAAAAGTTGTATACTGTCAAAATGCTGAGATTAATTGTTTTGTGTGCAAATCAGCTCAATCTTACACTGTAAAATGATTCCTGGTTTGTGTTCATTTTTTGAAAGAATCACTGCATTTATTCATTAAAACTATTTTAAGAACTAAACTTTGTTGGGTGATTGTGTAGCTTGCTACTGAGCTCGTTCTGTGCAGCCTTCCTGTTCAACATTCGACAGATGTTAAATGCTGTGGTCTCTGATAATCAATGTTCTCATCAATGCTCAGGTGCCAGGGGAGTTTATCATCCCTGCTATGGCCCCTCCTTAACTACAACAAGTCTGCACACAGGTAAACCTCTGAAACCGTTATTTCCATTAGTCTCCTTTATGAGAAAACTTCACACGGTGCAACAGTAGGCTTAAAGGGAAAAGGCAATACAGGGTTCTATCAATATTYGGTCTTCTAGCTGTGAAAGCACGCCATTTTCTCAGCTGAATTAATAAAAGGGGAGGTTTTACATGTGTGATCCTGAGCATTTGATGATTCCATACTTCTAATTCCTTCCTTATTTATCAGTAGGGCAGCATTTCTCTTTGGTTCAATGTCTGTAAATTCTGCATACCACTCCAAGCTACTGCAAACAAAGTAAATAAGTTAAATCTTGACCAAAGAATGCATAAAACTG
Organism: Malurus melanocephalus; assembly: GCF_030028575.1. Taxonomy (NCBI): domain Eukaryota; kingdom Metazoa; phylum Chordata; class Aves; order Passeriformes; family Maluridae; genus Malurus; species Malurus melanocephalus. The sequence goes on from NW_026623262.1 coordinate 44,277, forward strand.
AAATATAACCTCTGTAAAAAAGTAATTATCACCAAGATTTTCAGCCTTTATTTTCGAAATGCCTAGTGTGCAGAAGCATTTCCGCAGTCCTTTTACTGAAATTCTTAAGACATTTATACAAAAAAAAATGAAGGTGAAACACCAACAGTGAAGTTCATTCATTTAATTAAAATGAAAAACAGTCCATTGATTTAAAGGAGAACTTGGTCCACATAAACAAACTAAGTACRTTTTGTTCTAGTCCATTCTAGGGTGGAACTGATACTTAATCTAGTCTATGTTACTGGAATAATCTAATTTAAGGAAGTGCTCTGGTAGTATCTCTAGAAAATAGTATATAAATATACAAAACATCAAATCATGTTCTAAGCTATTTCAAGAATCAAATCCTCCTTTAAAGAGAAATAATCTGTAGTCTACAACTGAACATTTAAATACAAGGCAGAAACCCAGTGTGTCAGTGATAATTTTTCCTACAATTCTTTCCTCAGTATTTTAAGTTTGAAAAACAGTATAGTTTAAAATTAGCAAATATATAAATTTGGTCCACAAAAATCTTGTAGAATGTAGAAAAGAGAAATACATGTATTGAAAATTGATCTTATTCATAGCATAAATCTATAAAACTATGTATTATTTAGGAAAAATAGGTTAAAAAGGGTSTTATTTATAGGCTTAAACCTTGTCCCAACACCATATGGGCAGTGTACAGAAAACTTAATATTATGCTTAGGATATGTAGTTTGTGAAAACTACTTAGTATTTCTTGTTATTTTCTCAGTAAATTGCAAAACATAGAATTCAAAAACAATGTGCTGCTAAAGTGAACTTGGAATGAAGTCCCAGAAGTACAAGAATTAAAACAAAGCAATCCACAAATTTGAAATACATGCTTTCTTTTAGAATTAATTTGACGTTACCGTTTTCTTATCTTTACTATACACCTTTAGTGACAACAGATAAACAGACTGTCACAGACTGAATTTGCTGGCAGGATTTTTCTATTGTCCCTCTATCAGATACAACTCTATCAAATGCTAGTTGACTAATATTGGAATGATTTTTAATACAGTATTCTACTTTTCACAAACATCAATTTCAATGAAAAGCACATATGATGCCTTAGMAGCAGAAATGTTATTTAAGGCAGAAAGTTAAATTGTTGTTTATTAGTACAGGCAGAGTCAACTAGAAATAAAAATACTGAAAGCATTATTTCTTTTTATTGGGCTGTAATGGGGAGGGACCACAATTAAAAAGTAAAAAAAACACCTACCACGTTGAACTGTTGCACTTTCCCTCCTCCCTCAATTGTACAATTATATACAAATCTGCTGAACTTCCTCAAGATTAGGCAAGTCTGCACTAAAATAAAATAGTCATTTTAGCAGCTTGATTCAAGAGTGGCCACCACTCTGCCAGTCTTGCGAACTTCTTTTTCCTTCCTTTGAACCTTTTCCTTCTGCTTTTCCAGTTTTTCCTGTGTTTTTCTAATATCTTTAATTTTTTTCTTTATTGTTGATCGGTCAGTTTGACTGGAAACTCCCAAAGCCTTTGGAAGGGGAAAAAAAAACAAAATCTCATCAGCAATTTTTTCCAACAGCACTGTCAACAGTGGTTGTGCATTGACAATGTAAGGAAGTTGTTATTCACTTTTCTACACGATAGTCTGTTTCTTTGAAAAATAAGGACTTAAGGCCTCAAAAGCACTGCAAACAATCATCTGGGTAATCAGGGAGGTAACGAAAGCAGGGCCAACTCTTCACAAAACACAGTTTTGTGCTGCATTTTACAAACATGTAAACCCCAGAGAATGTCCAGAAAATAATACCATATGTATTTTTATAGCTCTTTTTATACAGTAACTACTCTTTATTTTAAGGATTTTAAAGAGTATTATTAAGAAGTGACTCAGGAAGGGGACAGTACACTTCGATTTCCGATCGGCAGGTGGCAGCACCCGATTCCAAGTGCGTGACCACACTCGTACTCTCAGCCCGTATGGCATCAGTTGTACATTGAGCTTTAGGCGTCAACATTCGAGGYTCCCCAAATGGAGACCGTCATTTGACAGGCCAGTCATTGGTATTTCCTCTGTGCCCATTATGTTTTACAAAATACAGCACATTTAGAGTAGCATGTCTGTTTAAAATGCAGGTATATTTTGGAGACTGAAGTTAGACATTCCCTCCCCCCCCCAATAGTTCCTCAATTCTACTACTGATCATTAATAAAATTTGCCTTATGCCAGAATGGAGCAAACAACCTCTTTTAGTTGCACATCCTGCCTGTCCAAAATGCAGTCTGATGATCCAACAAGAAAGAGAAACTGCAGGAGTTTCCCAGCACTATAAGGGATACATATACAATACAGCTTCCRGATGTAAAAAAAAAAGTTCAAAATATTCAGAATACATATTTTCAGCAGGAGGAAAAAATTAAAACATTTAAAAGGTCTCCAGATGGGATTTTAGCCTTCCCATTTGAAGAGGAAATGTGGAAGAAACAGATTGCTAAAACTGGATCCTGCAATTCTATTTGAATTGGCAGGAACTTACTTTGATATAACCTKATGTTGAGACTGGTGACCAATTTATCAAGACCCCTTGGACAATTATGCTTACTGTCATTTTCTCAAGATACAAACAAGGAAGAAATATTTGTTATTTTTCTGGCTATAAACAGCCTGTCTTTAATTCTGCAATCAATTACTAATTAGCATCTGACTATGTAGGCTCCAAATATTTCAAAAGCAARTAACTCAAAAATAAAATAAATAACCAGAGCAAATAACTCTATCGCTCAAAAAGCCACAAAACCAGGAAATGGAACTTAGTAGGTTAAAAATGTCTGAATAAGCAGTGAACCTATATAGTTACAAATCTATCGCGGGATATTCACRTACCTTTAATTTCTCACTGTCGAGCTGCATTAATTGCTGTCCATCTACATTCATAGCTGTGAACTCTGTAATATACTGCTCCATGTTCATTCCCATTAACCAATGGCATACTTGCTGGGTGGTCCATTCAGAAATAGGTCTACTGTGCCATTGATTCTGCTTTCCTGTTGTTGTAAATTCATCATCTAATGCCTAACCAATTGAGAAAAGTCACAATAAGCAATATTTTACTTGACTTTATGTTGAATTCCAGTTGACAGTTGGGTTTGATTAATAAAATGCATTTTAAAACATGCTCCACTCCAAATGGACTTAAGTTCTTGAGGTCAGTTTGCCTGGTTTACTATAAACAAGAAGACACTACAACATTCAACACACACTAAGTCAGAAACAGAAAACMTAAATGGTAAATTGGACCTATCCAAACAATGAACACACTTCCTCAGTTAGGTGGTTAAGGTAGCTCTATCTTAATGTTAGATGCTGCCATACACAGCATGACAAATCATCATGCACTTCAACTCTATTACTGATTATTGTTTAAGTGATGGAAATCCAGAATAAAAGCAATTCTAGTAGTCAGTATATCTGGTGAGTGTTTTAAGTACAGTTTKACTAGACGTTTTGCACATTTGTAGAAGAGAGGACTGTTCATTTTTCCAGTGCTATTACATCAACATTTTGAAAGGCGTGCCCAAATAGAAGATCACCATTTCAGAAACATAGCAGCTCGTAAACTTCCTCTGAAAAGACAGTTTGTCAGCTCACAGAGCTTTCAAGACAATTTCAATTTCATTTTGCTTCTGAGAGGAAAAGGTACTGCTTTTGTCCTGAAGCACCATTACTTTATCACAAAAGAAAAGCTACACAACAGAGCTCAATATCTGTAGAGAAGAAATTAAATTGTGGTACTTGAATCAGTAACATCAGTTAACTGAAGTTTTATTAACTATCCACAATTATCTCTCACTAGCCCATGACTGAGTATAGGCTGCATTAGGCTTGCAGACTGCTCTACTGGGCAACTTCCACTACTCATCAAAAGATATTTGCAAWTAGCAGAAAATATGCCCCCTTTTCCAGCTAGCCTTACACTCATTTATAAACATAAAATGAGCATTTTTCCAGTAATGGATTTGAGACATGACCCTTTTAAGTCACAAATGAACAACTACAACTGCCAGTCAAAGGGATCTCACACACTCGAGCTTATTTGATGGGATATTGGGAGAGCTGATGTAACAAAATAAATGTGGTGATTAGAAGCCAAAGATAGTGAGATGTAGGCCTGTCACATGATCTGATCATACAACTGGATCTGAGCACGCAACGTGGAAGACATGCATATTTTCACATTTCCAATATAGTGAAGGAATATGCGTAATTTGAAATGGATTTGCCTTCYCTGGTCTGTAAAACAAAGGACAGTGGCTACATTAGGAGGCAATGCAGATAAATAGGAACGAGTTTGTAAAGCCGAACAGTTTGTGCTGAGGTCCTAAAATCCACACTACAAGCATTTGAAAGGATTTTCAATTCTAAATCGCTCTAGTCTGATCACAAAGATTCAGTGGCCACTAGCAGCTGGAATTTTGCAGGACCACTGYTGGAGCACAGCTGATTTGATTTCCAAGATAAATCAAAGTAAGGCAAGTGGGAACAATCAGAATATTTATTTCACAAATGAACTCCTTATCCAAATTAAAATGCTTATGTAGATATCACAAGTGCGAACACATCTGCCTTCCTGATGYGCAAAAGAAGAATAGCAATTTGCATAAAATAACAGCAAAGGGCTCTAGAAGAGGCTTGGCATGAAGTGCTCCAAACAGCATCTGTATCAAGACAACTGGAGCACTGAGTCTTCCATCCAAGCTATCAAGCTTGAGATGCTTTGTACAGAGAAGATTAGTTGGATAAATTACCACAGGAATGTTAAAATGCACATTTATTTTTAGTAATTTTAGATAACAGCACTCCCCAACCTGATATTGCAGTACAAAATACATATTGGTAACTTTGTATCATACTAGCAGTGTTCATGAATAAGACATAACAAAGTGTAAACACTTCACATTTTCATTTTGACCTGTGTCTCTGAATAGGTGTGGTCTATCAGCCACAAGAAATACTAAGATACATACTGACACATACATATTTTTTAATGTATCTATGTACTTTTAACCTTTGAGGTGTCTGTGTGTGTGTATCTATGTATCTCCTTTACATGAAAAAATATGTAAAGTGTTTTAGTCCAGCTGGAACTCACTCTAGATTTACTGAATCTGTGCAAGTCATGCAAAAACTTTGCTTCTATAATTTTGAAGTGTAAAAAAAAATTCTTACATTTTGTCAGAGAAATGCTGCTCCCTGAGAGAATCTTGGGGCTCTCTGAACCAGTTTCCCAAGCAGCACCGATCAGGGCAGCTAACAATCTGCACTGTGGAGGACTCCTCCAGGATTAGCTATGAACTGCATTTTAGGGTTTCAGCATCATCGTTTGCTAAAAAACTCCTTTTACGTCACATTGGAAAAGACAAAACCCTAAAACCGGAAGTTGTTGTAGCAACACCTGAATCTGTGCTACAACACACATACATCATCTCCTCAAAGATATTTAATATTGTATAATTTGAATTTTTCACTACTGCGCAAGGGAAAGCGCACTTGCAACTATTTTTCAGAATAAAAATAGGAAAGTGAAAACTGCAGAAGGATAAGATGAAGAASACCAACTTTTGAGTAAGGCTTATTGATCATTAACTAATAGCTCTACATCATTTTTTTCCCAAGGCAGAAGGGATGTGCCAGGTTGCTTGTATACTGAAGTTACAGTCCCCAAGACAGCCACTACACACACCAGAGATCAGCAAATTCAGAAAACAGAACTAAAACTACTTCTAAGGCATGGGAGSATGAGAAAGCCATGTGCTCCTGTATAAAAATGCATGTGATTCAGAAAGCAAATAGAGACTCTAGAGATAAAAATATAAAGCCCAAGAAAATACCACTGCCATCACACCATTTAACACATTAAGAACATTAGAAGGATTACCCAGCTAGCTTGCTAACCATCTGTGAAGCTGGTGAAGAGGGAATTTCCTCTGCTGTAACTAGCTGGTTGCAAACAACTGAACTCTCACTAGGCAGTCACTAGGTGCCTATGAGCACCTGTCCAGCAGAGGCAGATTCCTCAGTGCTGCCCCATCTAGATCTCTAAGAGGTGCTTCCATCTCATTTCCTAACAATTCCAGGACTTGTAAGGCAGTGTGCAGTGGCCTGCTCCTCTGAAAGCTGGAGTTACACTGGCTAGCACAACTCCTGCTGCATTTACCAACCATCCAAACAAACCCATCAGGTAGAAATTATACTGATTGAGAGATGAGGTTAAGGATCCTGCTCCTGTCTTTACTGAAGATTTGAATGAGGAGACTTGAGTACACCCTCAGGAAATTCATGGACTACACCAAGTTAGGTTGGAGTGTTGATCTGCTGGAGGGTAGGAGGTCCTGCAGAGGGACCTGGAYAGGCTGGATTTGTTGGCCAGGCCAACAATATGAGGTTCAACATGATCACGTGCTGGGTCCTACACCCATGCATCATTACAGGCTGGGAGCAGAGTGGCTGGGASGTGGCTCAGTGGGAAACGACCTCGGGGTGCTGGGTGACAGCAGCTGAACAYGAGCCCAAATGCCCAGGTGGCCAAGAAGGCCAGTGGCATCCTGGCCTGTATCAGGAATAGTGTGGYCAGCAGCACCAGGACAATGATTGCTCCCCTGTACTCAGCACTGGTGCCATCACACCTYGAGTGCTGTGTCCAGTTCTGGGCTCAGGAAGGACCCTGAGGTGCTGCAGCCRGTCCARAGAAGGGCAGTGATGCTGGTGTAGAGTCCAGAGCACAAGTCCTGTGAGGAGCTGGCTGAGGGAGCGGGGGTTGTTTAGCCTGGAAGAGGCTCAGGAGGACCTTATCATTCAATAGGAATACAATTCCCTGGAAGGAGGGACAAGATTCAGGTTGGACATCAGGAAGAATTTCTGCACAGAAAGGGTGATTATACATTGGCATGGGCTGCCCAGGGAGGTGCTAGAGTCACTGTCCCTGGAAGTGYTTAAGGAAAGACTGAACATGGCACTCAGTGCCATGGTGTACTTGATAAGGTGGTGTTCAGCCATAGGYTGGACTTGATGATCTCAGAGGTCTTCTCTAATTGATTCTGTGATTCAAAATACACCAAACTGCTGTAAGAGTGATTACTTATTTTTTCCTAGATCTAGACTCCAAATTTACAAACAAAAATCAGAACAGAACTATGTTTCACTGCACACATCCTGCTTTCCAAAAAGAAAATAGTTAAGAGCTTATTCTTCGTTTTCCTCAGCAGAGACCCTTGATAATCAATGTAATTACTGAAAAYGTACAAACAGCTTTCACTGGTCGTGCAAAACCAGGACAATAAGCAACATATGAACTAGACAGAACACTGGAATTAGACTCATCTGTAACAAAAAGAGGCTTAAATCATCACTTTACACRTGGACAATTAGGAATAGACAGTTCTCATTTGAGTTTGAGAACTTGAAGTTTACTGAAAGTTTGTAATACTTATCAAAGAACTTATATTCAATAAGATCTCTTTGGTAAAACCTTACAATTCATACTGCTTCAAAGTTTTAGAAACACATATTCCATTCATGAACTGTTCCATTTTAAAAACTGCAGGGAGAATTTGCAAAGATAAATCTAATGAAAACCAGACGAACTCTGGTTAATAATCTATGACTGCTATCTCCAATAAAAACCAGTAAAAAATGAATCCACTCCTACAACCTGTAAATCAGTTATATGATTTCTGACACCTCAGATTTTTATGTTAGCRAATTACAACATTGGTTGTAAGATTGCTCTGATTTTCTACATATTACTGGAATATTTTAAGATTTTTACCGAAGACTAACTTAAGACAGCTAATAAAATTCTGTCCCATTCATGAACCACCAGCTTCACAAGTCTGGTCTGCTAATTCATTTTCTGTAAGATAACTATGTTCAGTTTTTAATGAGTTTCCCTAAACAAAAGGATTTAATTTATAAAGATGTCCATCAGTCAAACACCAAATGAGAYGGTATCTCAGAATTCTACCAAAGTGTGAACTTTAGATTTCAACTGTAGCCAAAGGAATTAGTTCTCCAGGGAAATGAACAGACTTTCAGGTATATAATTTCTACCTATATCTCAAAACTGCCATATTCTTTTTTCCTTTCTTTTATTCCTATGTTCGATTTTATTGAGATGAAGTTTTATCGTAAAACAAACCTGCACAGACGTGAAGGTCAAAAACGTTGCAGTTTTCATTCACCCAGAAAGTTGCTTTAAATTAATGGAACAGAATGGCATTATACTTAAAATTAAAAACTGCTATTTGATCAGAGAGTTTACTCCAATTTTTATGGTATAAATAGGATGAGAATACATGGGCTGATATGTCATCCACTAGTGCACGTCCTTAGTTCATTAAAAGCTTCTTAACAGTGCTCTTCAACATTCATATATGGAACAGCCATCAGGTTTCATATTACACACATCTGTTTCTATTAAACATGCTGTAGTGTGAACAACATCAACAAGACACATATACACACTTTGAAACTCACCTCATTTGAAGAGAAGGTTAAAGTGTGTGAACGACCTGACAGATTTGGTTCTGTCACTAACCCTGAAAGTTCACAACTTGGCTTGCTATGGTAAGTATCATCTATGACAATTCTACTCTGCAAACAAGTGGAAATAATGTTTTATTAACTCACTTCTTGGMAAAGCAGGTCATTAGGTGACATTCTACTAATTTCCATTTTTGGTTTAAAAAAATAGTATGACTCAGTTACCTTTAGAACACCTATGAAATGTACTAACTACATCAAGCATTTGACTTGTTTTTGTTAAACTCCTGAATTCAGAAACACATTAACAAAACTGAAGCAACATCCCCGAAAAGAGCAACCTGTGTTGAGAATCGGCCAAAACCTGAAATGGTGTTAAAGTACACAAGAAAACGCATCAGTTACATTTTTAGCAGGCATACCACACTYTGGGAGAAGCAATTTAAACTGCATTTAATGGAATTATTCATGATGAATTGTATTAAACTAAAACCTCCACAAGCACTATGAATGTGCTTCAGAAGGTGGTGTTCTGTTGGCAAGATAAAAATCAGTCCTAATTGTTTATGGTCATTAAGATTTTCATGGCACAGAAGCACCCCCACCTCTTACAAAGCTGTGAAAACAAGAACTAGGCTTAGATTTCTCAGCTGCCCACTGTCAAACTACGGCAGTCAACAGTAAAATAAATAGGGTTTAAATTAGTTCATTAATGGAAAATACAAAGCTTGCCCAAGGACCAGTTTTCTCACAACTTTAAATTTTGATTTAAGGTACTGTAGTGTACTGCAGTTCACTTAACAGCTTCAATGAGGTGGTAAAAAACTGCCACAGGTTGCCAAGAGAGGTGGTGGATATCCCATCTTTGGAAACATTCAGGGTCTCAGGTTTAACAGAGCTCTGAGCAACCTGATCTAGTTGAAGATTAATTTCCTTAAGAAGTAAAAAARTAAAATTCAGGTTAGAAACATGACTAATGTACTATAACATGACTATCARATTGAAAGAATGTAAAATCTTCACAGCACTTCTCTTTACATTCAGATATTATACCTAGTCTGTCTTTAAAGAAAGCTTCTGGATCTCTATGCCCATCTTAGCATCCTAAAAAAGCAGGATCCAGTATGTATGTGTGTGTATTGTATCAGAGAATAGGACAGATTTATGTAAAGGGATTATTTAAGAATTGCCTGCAAGCACACATGATTTTAGTTCCTGTGTTTCTAGTTTCCACAAGGATCAAAAAGTTGACTCTATTTTGTACTGTAAGTTTAAAACTAACTTCAGAATCATTTTAAGAAAATGAAAACCTTCTAATCACAGTAACTTTAAAAGGGAAATTTTGCAAAACCAGAAACCATCTAATRAGGAATATAATGATACTCCTTACATCAGCAATGCTAAAACACAACTGCAAAAAATTATACACAATGCAAAAGATTTGGTTTAACAGTTACAGATTTTTTCCATGACCAAGTTCTTACTTTACGGTTTCTACTTTTACCTCTGTTTAAGAAATGCTGTCACATGATAAAATGGGATACTASAGACATAAAAGGAATAGCTGCTATTGCTGTACTTGTTATATATTGCTTTATTTATGAATTTGGAGTTAATATCAACAAAAAGGAGTATTCTTTCCTTGAATTCTGGGAAGATGACTTTGTCCCTTGCTTTTATATTGTTTCAGTAAGAAGACTCACTGCTGAGTGGTCAAGCATATTTCTTTGTCAGCTTTAATGTCTTTTCATAGCACAACAAGMTAAAGCCTTGTTACTGTGCAAATGTAATTATTAACTGTAAGTTAATATCAACAACAATTACTCATTCATTCCAGGCAGCAGCTACTGTCACATTAYCATCTTCACAAAAGACCCCAAACATCGCAAAGGGAAAACAGCCTGACTTTGGAGMGGTAAACTATGATTTTATGATTAATCCTTGTATGAGAATCTGTTCTTCAATGGGATCAGCTTTCTACCATTTTACAAAGCAGGAATATAGCTGGAGACTTGCATAATGTTCCACATGCTGGTTTGCAACTGGCACTAAGGAAAAGAGCAGCAAGCAGCAATTACATACTGGAGCATGAGAAGCAAACAAAAAAACCGCAAAGCAGTAGGCAAGAAACCAGCTGGAAGGTTGAGGTGGTAATCAACTTGGTAAGTATAGACCAGTAAGAAGACAAGACTATTATTTCAGGACAACGTGGAAAGGAAGAGAGCATCCAAACTAAGATCCATAACTTTTTGATTGCCAAGAAGTAGGTATCTATATGAAAACTTTAAGAGCTGCTTAAGCACATTGTGTTATGGCTGCTTATACTACAAATACAGCAGTGGGACTTTGACTATGCTTAGAAAAATTATTCRAATCAGATAGAAAGGAGCAATGAAGTGGGACGAATGGGTTTTTCTGAACCAAGGATTTCAAAAGACAAAATCACTGAATGCTTATCTATACAAAAAACACCTTTTGATAGCTTTGCTACAGCCTATTAAGAGACCAACCATGAACTCCTATTTAATCAAAAATTGTATCAAAGTATATGCATATACCTTTCAAATCCTTGGGTTATTTACAAAAACTTCTTTTGGCCACTGCATGCTTCAACAGAAGCGAACAATGCAGGAGCTATAAATACATAAGACTGACACACACTGGGCAATATTTTGCAAAGTTCTGTTCTACTTCAGAAATTAAAAAGTTTCTACTCGTATTAAGCTCCTGTGTTATAACAAGGACTGTATGGTTCTAAAACCACTTTCTCTACTTTTTAAAAACTAAGTATGCAGACAATTTACTACTACCCAGGGACTGTAGTTTCACACTAGGGAAACAAAGCATTTTTAAAAAAACGGTGCTACAACAGCCTTTTAGTGCAATCAGTATCTGGAAACATGGAAAACAAACTTGTTATCTGCAATCTCTGCAAAACATCAGTGACTTCCTGGACTACAACTGGAAACTTTCTCTTTCAGACATGGAACTCATTTCTCTCTAACAACACAGAAGAAAAGCAAAACATGAAAGGGTATTTCAGCCATCCAAAGTGAGGAAAAARTGTGAAACTCAAGAATAAACCTATCTTATAAACTTACTCAAATAATGCAATTTTCAATTTGACAAAATCCTAAGGAAACTAGAATGAGGTTAATAAAAGTACTAGGAACAGTCTTACACTGAAATAGGTGTTACCAAATATTCAGAAAGCACCCACATTAAACCTTTTACTTTCTAAAGCTGTTTTTTAAAAATAGTTAAGAACTGTGAAGATGGTAACTATGGTTATAAACTGAACTGTGAACCCTCACTCTCAAGATCTGGTTAAAAGGCTGAAATTATTAATTACTCAGGAGAAGTTTCCTGAAAGAAAGTGTTCTATAGATTTGTTTCTAGGGCTTTAAATACTGAATTTGTTAATAAAAACCAGGATGCCATCTTCCTCCACCTGTCCACTAYTCCAACCCTACAWTCCAGTATGGTAAGAACTGGTTGGSCAATTGCTTGGACAGCTGACCTCTATTTATGCAGGCTTCCTCCATGAACTAGTCTGGGAAAGAGATCTGGCTTTTAAAACTACACTTTCCTGAAGGTAGTGTTACTTTTAGCATTACCAACCAGTGAAAAAACATGCCCTATGATTTTTCCATAGATGGTGCTACTACAGCCTGAATAGCCTCTACTGATGCTTCAGCTGAAGAGAACAGGAAYACTCACACAATTCCTGCTTGTAAGGGCTGTAATATCTCAAACTTCTGCAGCACTGTTTGTGAGAGGTGATGTAGTCAAGGACTGAGTCATCAGGCTTCCAYATACTAACCACTAACGTTTTTACTTTATCAAGAAACAACATTTAAATATTCAAAACACAAATTAGTCATCTTTACCTTGCTTCTGTTCTTCTCTTGACCATGCTCACAACCATCCTGCCCACTCTGAGTAACATGCAGACTGCTACTAGAAATCTGAGGCTCTTTGTGGCTGTCTCCAAACCAGGAGAAGGGCATGCAGGTAGGAGCAGGGGAATCYGAATCTGATGCAGACAGATTGTTGCCAGAGTCATCCAGAAGTTCTCGAGAACCTCTGAGGTAAGCAAATTAAATTATGTTAAGTAACAACAGCAAAAAAACCTCATCCTGCCCCTCAAATACACAACCATCCCCTTAAAAGCAAGAACAAACTCAAGACACACCACTTATTTTCACCAGTTTCACAGAACAACTGATACTTGAAATGAAAACGTATACTTGCCTTTAAATATCCATGCAAAATAATGAGTTATTTAAGAACACAATTTAAGAACTTTTGCATTGTTTCACATAATTTAACAATTTCAAGTAATTACTAACTTAATTTACTCAACATTTATCTTCCTAAGCAAAATACAGTTTCARTGTTGTCTCCCCTACACTCATCTCCGTAACATTAAATCTCCACATAATTTTGCTACTGTTATACAAGAATGTACTTTAAGATCAAACATTAATAACAGTTTTATAGAAATTCTTAGTTACAAATTTTAGGAAAACAGTATGGATTAAACAAAAGAAYTACCTGCTCTCCAGAGAACCTCTTAGATTTTCTTTTTCTTGCTTCTTACCCTTGCCCCCAGATTTCCGCAATCCGCTGAAGTGAAAAAACACAAATTTCATAAAGCATTTATGTTACCTGGTGCAACATTTTTTAAAATCAGCCAGTTAGTTTTCACATTGAYTTCAACAGTTACAAAAAGCCACATTTGTATTGTTATACAAAGCGTGATTTTGCAGATTATGCATGCAGTTAAAAAGGTTATGGTTATTCATACTACATTTAAGAACCATGACAGTACCATTTCAAAGGCCACAGATAACCAAAATAAATACAGAAAATGCCTAAAGAAGCCTAGCATATAATCGATACAACCAAGAGGAAAACCATACCTCATTTCTACATTAATGCTCCTGTGCAGGGCATTGAGCAAAGTCACTAACTACAGTGTGTAAAATTAGTTGATTTTAATGTTATACATTATGATGCATTTATTGCAGTACCAGTCTAAGTCTTTAATGTCAGCTGGCTTCAACAAGCTTTACCCATCTCCAAAGGAGCAAGATTTACTGCCTCCAAGGAACAGCTCAGTAGGAAGCATCTATAGCCAAACCCTACGTAATGACACCTCTGCTGTGGAAGAAGGCAAGACAGGTATCTATTTTACACAAATCCTAGCAGGATGTAACATTAGAGCTGAAACACCAATAAGATTTTGACATAAATCTCTGCATGGATTTGCAGTTTGGTTCATAGTGGTCTATTCACACAAAAACAAAAGAACCCCAAGAAATTCTTTGAGGGGAAAAAAAACCACTGACAAATAACATCAAAATGCGGTAAAAACACAAATGCAATATTATGAATTCAAGATTATTAAGATTCTGTCCATCGATGTTGCTATGAAGTAGCATTACTGGATTTCCTTAACCTTGCTTTATTTAGAGAACACGATATTCTYAAAAGTAACACAGAACACCACTTATTTCCAAAGGAACACAAGTAAAATCTTACCCAAAATCTGGAAATCTCCTTTTGGACTTCCCTGATGGTATTCCTTCATTTGTTTCTACTGTCCTGTCTTCATTTTTCTTTTCTTCTGTTTTTCATAGAGGRGGTGAAAAATAAAAATGTTGTTCTCAAAATATCTGCAGTTTTCAACTAYTAATGATGATGCTTGTAAGTCAGATACTAAGACCTGGGTGACGGTGTTAAAATTCACATTCTTGCACGCAGATACTAACTGAAAATACTACAGCCATATAAGCCTGAGTTATTCTCTATGGCACCTTCCCATAATTCTGGAAGTACCAGGCCACTGAAAAATGGCAACACAACAGTTGCTGATGACTCTTCAAAAATATTGCTTTTGATAAACAGTAATTCTATACTGTCTACAGAAAGGTAAAACTTAACACAGTTGTAACTCCTTAGAGGAAAACAAGTTAGTTTATGACTACTTTTGCATATCTAATCAGTAGTTTTTTGATCAACACTAGAAMTTTAGCTAATTAGTTTCTAAATATGTAGCATCCAATAAATTATAACTACAGTTAAACTGGTTCTTTTTCCTGTCAACTTGAATACAAAACAAGAAGAATTACTGTTAATAAATGTTTGTTTGCAYTTGTTTCCAGAGTAATATTTTAAGAAAAGAGGTAATTTCTTAAACACAGCACAGTARGTTAAAATACAGACTGATACATGAMTGGATTAGAAGGCAATAGAAAAGATTAATTCAATGAAATAATAGGTAGACATTTAAGTACAGTTAAAGAGTAACAATCTAGCAGAAATAGCATTTAGTGCCATTTTGCTCACAAAGAGCGAGCTTTCAATACTAATCCTCATCTTTGATGTACTGCATTAATTAGCAAATCCAGGGGCCAATTTAGAAAACAAAAAAAAAGTTTGCAATGCTTCTGCCATCACAAAAAAGCTGCAGAAAAGAAAGCAAGATTACGTATATATTAGGTATGCATCTTAATAAGTGGTGTTCTTTTTAGACTATTTTTGTTTGAGACTTTACAGAAACATACAAAATAAGGAGAGTATAAAACAAATCCTGTTTCAGGGTATTAAAATTTTGTCTGGGCTGTATAGCAAAGACAGCAAGTATCATCTGCCTTTATACATCTGTGCTAGCTGATTACAGAAAATATCAAACATTTATAAGATTATATTAGACCCCATTTTCAATTATTTATAAGAAAAATGCCAACTATTCCTATCAAATAATGATTAGTAGTGACTAGGCTGATTGTAATACCTTTAACCTTCTTCTAGTGACAAACATCCTAAAAGGGCATGATGAATAATGCAGTAATTCCCACAATACTCAGAATMTGTATCTTGTTTGAACACTTGGATAATGTCTGGAAGCACAAAGCCAACAATGATTTTTTTTGGGAAGCAGGAAATCTGTCAAACTTACTCTCCAATACATCACCACTTTTGAGTCTAGTGTTTTGCAAAAATGTATTAGGACCTTTACTGATTGCATCTAAAATTCGTAAAACTTCAATCCCRAAGAATTAAAATAGTAAGCGCTTAAAGTCTTACCCTTCATTTCTTTCCCTTTCCCTTTTGCTTCTCTTGACTTAACATTCTTGAGATACCCTTGAGGAGAATTTGGAGGCATCCCTTCAGGAGGAGGTGAACAAGTGGTGGCCGTGCTATTTTCRTTGTTTGGTTTGTGGACTGGAGAAGAGTGCGTGGAAGCAGAAGGACTTGAGTCTAGAGGACTTTCTGTGCTCTCTCTTTTCTCAAGCTTTCCACTCTTGTAATCTGCATCATCCAGGCATGGGAGAGGTAATTTTTCACTTGTTTCTAAGGCCTTTGTTAGGTATGTAGTGGAAGATTCTCTGGTGAGAACACTATCTTCTGAATCCKCATCCTTCAAAAAATTCAAAAGTCATTTTGTGATAAACATGACATATACTCATTGATTGTCGCTCTTTTACCAGGATGGAAGCATGTGCTAAGCAAATTTCTTCCTCAGTTCAAGAAACACACACCACCTAAATCATGTGATGCTGATTCAATATCTATCCACCAGTTATTTCTGCACATGTCAAATCATCTTTTTCCAGCCAARTCAGAAATGTTCTGGTACACCTTGGCCATACCAATTCAATGCAGTCTAACTGAATTAATTCAATGTTCTCCTTCTGCGACAGGATCTCTCATATATTGACTATATATACACCTCAATTCTTCAATTGTTTTCCAGAAACATGGAAACATTTTATTGATAAACTTCTTGTAAACTAACTGATGACTTATGGAATAATGAAGCATTTCGGAACTGTTTAATTTTAGAGGAAATTCGGTAACTAACTTGTTCCAGATGAAGGAATAGCGAGATAAATCAGTGTATTTCACAACACATCACTGTATCAAAATCTTTCAGTAAGCAGAAGTAGAACAAGCTTGTATAGTTCTTTGCTAATTTCAAATTAACTATGCCACAAAAAATATGCCAGAGTTCACAAATATGATATAAACCCAAAAAGGTTTTTTCACTTGATGCAGCATAAAAATACAGTGCTATGGCTGAATGAAGCATAGAGAACACTTAAAATTGTTGATACAACCAATATGAGATGAAACTCAACACATACTCAGGATCCTGAGTGTGATTACCCACCAGTGTCAGTACCTGTAGATTTGCAGTCTGTTGTCCACCCCCAAGAGATTCTTTCAGCTTTGATCGAGAAGGTGGCTGGCGTTTTACTTTCAAAGCAAGCTGAGCTTTTGCTTTGTGGGCACTGGTGTCTAATCTGGGAGTATCCCCAACAAAAGCATCAAAATCTGCAACAAATATGTACTTTAAAAAAAAATTAAACAAAAAAACCTAACAAAAATTAGGTAGGCAAGTTCAACAACACACTGTCCAGAAAAATAGTCAAAATTTTAGTCATAATTATTCTGTTACCCATTACTATATGAAAATACTTTTTATATCATACTACATTGTTTTAACACATTGCAATAGCAATTTCTAATTAATTTGAAATATACTTTTACCCAACTTCTTCAAATAAAAAAGAATAAAATCCAACAGAATATAATTGTATTATGGCTTGGAAACTAAATTTTATTCTCAAAGAGATGAAAATTCRTGCCCAAATGTGCTTTCCTAGCTTCATTATTTATGACAGAAACTCTTTACGAAATAGGAAAGAATTTACCGAACATTTAAAAAATTCAATTCTCATTTGTACCTCCATCTGCTATTTTACAACACTCTGGGCAAAAAAATACAGGACAAAATAAATCATAGCAAGTTGGCTGTAAATCATAACTTAAAATTAATGGGATTTTAAGTGACATACCTCAGTATTTTAGTCCCACTAACATTATTCATTTCACTAACAGAGAATCTGAAGAGTGGTTAAAATAGTTGTCCCTCCWTCTATCTTCTCTTTCCCACATTTAAGAAATACATTACAACAATACTAAAAATGTTGGGGAAACCTAAACTCAAGTAGCCACACTGACTCAGGTCAAACATTTACCCAGTCTATACAAAWTAGTAAACRCTTCRTTTCTCTTMACMACAAAAAAACCACTACACATGTAAYTCCTCCTAATTTTCCTTAAGTGCAAATCAAAAATCCTACAACCTACTTACCAGAAATTAGCATATCTACAGAATTTATTCTTTCTTCTATTGATTTGGTTTCTTTYCCATTTTCTTCTTTTATCTTTGACTGTTCATTAGATTGGCCTGGACTTGGACAGCCATCTTCCAATAAACTTCCACCTTCAAGCACATAAGACATTCTCTCATACGCTTTTAATTTATTTTCAAGCTCCGAAATCTGCAAGAATTAAAACTCAGAAGTGAGATACAATTCTCCAAGAATGTAGAAGTTTATTTCAAAATATAATAATGCTTTACTTTTTCCTGATATATTTTCAGTTGTTCTGCATATTTCTGGTCTCTCTCTTCAAGTAGCTTTGAATGATCTTCTTCTTTCTTCATAAATTCTGTTTCTCTGGTGAAAGAAATATATATATATATGTCCATTAAACAGTAATATACAGAAATACAGAAAAATAGGTTAAACAGAAATATGCACAAGTGCATTTACTAAAAAGCATTCCATTAGTAAATGGTGACAAAAATCAGTCTGCAAGGTATAACTGATTCATTAATCTTATAATGTCATAAAATGACATCTATTTGTAGGCTTTTAAGGTCTTCAAAAGAAAATACAGATGACTGTAATTTACTCTGGGCAGAAAAAGTATGCRTGGCAACACTTTTTCTGCAAAGTTWCAACCATCTCTCATTTTAAAAGTGGCAAGTTGCATATGCATTTAAGCCCGAAATACATGCATGACTCTGATCATTACATCTTAACTCTCTTCCACAAAGATACATGCACACAGAGATATTTTCCTTCCAAAAGCTATGGCAAAATTCTTTGTAGGAAAATAAATTGCATTTCAAGTTTCTACTTGATTCATCCTACAGCAATTGCAACAGCTGAGTTTTACAAAAAAAAAACAATGACTACAAGAAGGAAACAAAAAAAAAGCTGGTTTTGCTTGCGTCATATGGAATAACATAAAAAAACAGAAAATAAGCATAWAACATCCACAATAGATACAAAAGCTTCAGGAACAATCAAATGAGGAATTTGATGTGCAAAAGGGAATCTGCTCAACAGTGCAGCAATGGAAACTAGCATGTTAGCAGTCATCTTMACGTACTTTAGAACTTCCATGCGGATAAGCTTGGGAGGAGAGGGGAAAGGAGACCTTTAAAAAGCTCACCAAACAGCACAAAAATGTACTGTGAAAAGTAAYATTTCTGGATGTGGACTACAGAGCAGAAGATCATATAAACTGCCTTTAAAAGTAAGTAGCAAGTGCAGAAACTGGGAGCAAGATTGTTATACGCTTACAGCAACCATCAAAAGCAACAGTTGTGTTCTGTATGATCAAGACACATCTACAAATATTTTCCCATTACCTCTTGTTTAGCTAAGAGGAAAAAACGTAGAACAATTAGACACAACCACATAACAGCGCTCAAGTCCTAACAGGTGTATCTAATAAACAATATTACTTCTACTAAAAATCCCAAACCCTTCAACACATTAAAGATACTGTTTCCATGCTCCCATTTTAGTGGGCTAGATACATATCCCAAAAAATCCAGTTTTTCTCACAGTTCCTTTTATTCCTCCTCCAAGATGTGACTCCTAACTCTGACTAAATTTCTTGTATCTGGCTATTATTAAATACCCTTTGATGCCTACTCTACATTTAAGTCAGTCAAAGCAGAGGGTTTTTCACAAAGAGCAAAAGGTATTGCCAAACATCTCAYGTCAAATTTCAAGTAGCCCTTTAAAAATTATAGATGACTTACAGCTCTTTAACTAAGTTGTTTTTAAGAAGTTTTTACAGAAATAAAATAGTTTTCCTTAGCTATGAATCAAAATCAGCAGCAAGATTTTTGGAGAACCTTTTCAGAAGATGATGATGTAAATTATTTATAGCCCACTGCTTCCATAAACTCTATTAAGTGAAAAGAGCGTAAAGGAAATCCCACCCCCCTATGTACTGTTGACAGCTTTCTCCAAAGTGTGCAAAACATACAAGCAATAAATATGRACCTGCTTTTGGGGTACTTACTTTTGTTGGTAATCTTTAAGCAATTTCTTGGCCTTGTTGTATTTCTTTTCAAGGGCATCACATTGTTCTTGAGTCTCTTTAAGACGCTCGTTTACTGTTTTGCATAAATTTTGTGCCTCTGACCAGTAGGTCTCTAACTTTTTAATTTTCTCTTTGCTTTCATCCAAGTTTTGCTGTAGTTGGGCTCGATTAAATTTCCATTCATTTTTTTCTGCTTCGACAACTTTTAACTGAAAAGATTAACACTTAAGGAATTAATTTAAACTAAAAGATGAAATAAAAAAAGTTATAGATACATGTTTCAGTGGAGAATAGCTAATAATAATTACATACTTATCAATAATATTAAAATAGGACACAACTTTGAAAGTGTCCATAAACTCTGCCAACCCTTGCTAATCTAAGCAAGCTTAGAACTGAAGCCCAAGAGTTTTTAACTGCTTCCTCGTTGGTATTGCTTCTTTCTAGAGAGATAAAATGACCAAGACCTTTATTATTAGCTTATGTTGTTCAAGATCTCACAATATCTTAACATCTCTGGAGAGGTCTATTTTGAATACCTTCAAAGGCAACTAGAGATAAAGCATCTCAACCTAAGACAACTCCCTGTCCTACTACTTTGTTGCCAGCAGCTTTTTGAATAAAGATAACACAACCAGTTGATCTTCCCTGGTAACTTTATAGGTCTTCTAATAAATGATGGCTTGCCCATGGTTTCCTTTGTTTGAGCTACTGTAAAAACCCACCAAACATTCCCTCAATAAAGGAAAGAGATKCCACCCCTTCAGCTTGACAGCAGCCACATTATACAAGGAAATGTTAACATGTGAAGCTACCCAAGCCTTGGATGACTGAACAGGCAAGATACTGCTTGGTTTGTCCATGCCYCCTTCTTTGGGGACATTATTCACACTGAGAAAATCACTACTTTTGAAGCCAGTTAAGATTACATGCCAATAGAGCAAGGATGTTGAAAGGACCAAGAATTTTTTCAACTAAAAACAGGGGTGCAAGTTGTACTAACACCAACATTTTTAACAGCTGTTTTGCAATCCAGTTGGGCCAAATATCAAGAGGAAGRGAACTGTCAGAAATCAAAAAGGGAACTATCATAAGTAGCTTTGTCTGCCTCACCTCTCTACTGTGGGAGTTCTCAACAATTGCAAAGTGCATGAAATGCTCCAATAGATATTGCTATTGAAAACTATTGCAAACTGAAGCACTATGCCCTCCTCACTTCCTATCTGTTTCCAGCAATGTGCTGCAACTTGTCCTAGGATATGCATTTCTGAGCAAGGCAACACAGAAGGGCAATGGCATAAAAGCAGCTGCTYGCTCCCAAACAGTATTTTTAGAAAAAGACCATGTACAAATCTGCATCAGTGGAAAAAGCAGCAAGAAAAAACAAGAAGCCCTTTCTCAGAACAAGCACAGGCACTGAACCAATCTTCAGGAAAAAAAAATGCTAGAAAATAACTCTCTGCCCAGACCAGGTCAGAAATTTGAGGAGGGAAAGAGGGGAAACAGGTAACAGAAATAACTTTCTGGTAACAAAGACAGCCACAAACCATGGATTTGGCAAGACAATTCTCAAATAAAACAAGTTCTATTCACTGATAATATTCTCATATTTGTTTATGAGCTGTTTTATACAGTCCACCACTATATTCAGTTACTCTAAGCAGTAATACTGAAGCCTTCTTTTAAAGTGGGGGCTTGGGGGATGGGTTTTTTGGTTGTTTTGTATGACTTTTGGGGGGGGAGTATGGTTGTTTAGGTCTTTTTTTTGTTTTATTGGGAGGATTTGCCTTTTATTTTTGCATGGTTTTTTTTGTTGTCAAATTTTTAATTCGAGTATAGCTCTTCAGCTTAGAAATCTCTGTCTAGTATGACATAGAGTGGATAGCCCCAGAGGCATAAAAGGATTGCTGCCTTTCTCATTCAGCCTATTCCTGGTAAAATGAGTAGCCATAAAAATATAACCAAAAARTCCCCAAAACAAACCATCCAACAAAAAATCCTATCAATAATAAAATAATGTCCTTTGAAAACTTACTTTCTCCTTCAGYTGATTCACTTCAGCTACTGTTACTGCATGTTTTAACTGCAGCTGAAACARATGAAAAAAAATTGTGTGAGCACACACAAAATTACATTGGAAAATGCTAATTTTAAGTATTTGTCCATGATTCCCTTTTTCCTCAAACCACTGTTAGAATGGCATAAAGTCAATGTAATTATTTGTCAGTTACAGGAGAAGTAACCATGAGCTTTATTTAAAGAAAAAAATGACTCAAACCCCACCAAAGCTCCACAGTACGTAACCACCTATAGTTAAAAATCTCACATTGTTGTCCATACATTAAGAATACATTGATGATTACTATAATGTTTCACTGCACCAGGGGAATGAAAAGGCAGCAAAGCACTTATGATAACAACTTCTACACAGAATAAAGTAAAAACAGTACTAAATAGTTTTACAATCAGCACTTTAGAATCAATGTACTGCCTTTGTTTTAAATTAAGCCATGTATTTTTACACCATATATCTTCATAGGATTATTCGAAATAAAAAAAGACTACACTTAAGCCAAATGTAAAGATTTTTTTTAACAAGTATTAATTGTTCCTTGTATCTTGCTTTCCATTGGTAACTCTGGGGGGAAATTTTAGTTTTTGGCAAGGCACAGTGCACCATACACAAATCAAAACAAGTGAATCCATGGCTATTCTTCATTTAGATTATGTTAGTAACAGCACAGTAATGATTCTAAGAGAATATAATTCTACAAGAATATAATTGTATGSCAAGTAAATATAGCATTAGAGATGCTTCAGCCTGCTGCTATGCTTCCAAGCCTAGAAGAATTGTAAATGTTCTCTAGAGATCAGTAGCCTGCAATTTCTACTTCCTCAATGACATCTGCAATGTTATCAAGAGAACAAACATAGGAGATGTGCAAATKACTAATCCTTCACAAAAATAAGCTGATGTTGCAACAAATAGCAACTGCCAAAACAGATTCTTTGCAGCATATTTTTCTCCTCAAAGAGTGAAAATGACAGGCACTTAAATCTACCAGAGAAGCCTGGACCCCTAAGTGCCAAAGACTGAATCATTTACGTCCCTGACTAAATCCCACAGCCCTGAATAAAGCAAATATGCTCTTTTATAAAAACCCTGGGAAAAGAGAACTGTACTATTTCCAATTATGTTAAATTGTGATTCACAGTCTGGAATGTCCTGTTGAGTTCACAAATCCACTCCTTCCAAAAAACACACCATAAAAATACCTTCCAAGACAAAAATATGCCTAACTACAGGATCAAGTGCTTTTATGTACACTGATTTCCCAGGAGACTGCAGGGACTAAACCAAGAGATTAGGTATGTATTTCCCATTTTCTAGAGGAACATCTCACAACACTTGACACCATTCAGAATGGGTATATTTGCCCCCTCCCGCCATGCTCTCCTCTGCAGYTAAAGCCATTCTACTGGGCAGCAAAAACACATGCAAAGACCAATGGGCCACAGAAGAACTAGGAGAAGCATCCTATCTACCCAATGCAATGTTCAGCCATAACAAGGACAGAGGTGGGCCTGGGTTCYACTGTTCCCAAGGGCTTTAAATTTCRTTTAAAAAAAAAAAAAAAAACTTTTTAGTGTAAATATGCATAGGGAAACTGGGATATAAAAAAGTACAGAAGACCTACATTTCAATGGACATCTACCAGAGATATTTATTGGTGACGCTGGGGAAAAAGACCCCAAAATAATGAGAGGGGTATGAAGATTATATCCAAATCTTACAAGGTTCAGATGTTCCCCAGTGCATCACAAAGAATATTTAAGAAACTGCTACAATACCTCCTTAAATTTAAGAAGAGACTGTGCTGAATCCATATCCAGTAGCAAACCAATATCTTCATTTTCAGGAAGATCAAAAACTTCTACAGATGTTCCATGTAAATGTGACTCATATGTATCCTCCTCATCATCATCATAGTCATCATCCTGACAAAATGAGAAAAGCATAACATTCTGTAACACACACACTTTTGCATTATGGTAATTGCAATAACCAAAGCACACCATCAAGGAATCCAAACAGCTGCAAAATGTTCCTTGACTAGTTACTAGTCTTTTTTAATTTCTTATACCTAAGTGTTACAGATGACTTGTAAACACCTTCATCCAAGTACCACAAAAGAAAGCTAAGAAAGAYACGCATAAAACTACCACATACAGCTGACAATTAAAAGTATATTTTGGATTACTGACAAAGTGATAATCGTGTGCATTTGCCTG
This sequence comes from Malurus melanocephalus, assembly GCF_030028575.1. NCBI lineage: Eukaryota > Metazoa > Chordata > Aves > Passeriformes > Maluridae > Malurus > Malurus melanocephalus. Next base: position 68,335 of record NW_026623262.1, read on the forward strand.
TTTTTAATAAGTTGCCGTTTTGTCTTTTTTTTTTGCTTCAATTTGATTAAACCTCCCCAGTTATTCCATTAGCAGAGTATGTCTGATGTTTTACCTGCTCTGTATCATCATGACCATAGTGCTGCTCGTAGAGACATCTCTCCTGCTCTAATGTCTCACTAATCAGACGGGCTACTTCACTCTCTGCCCCTGGCTTCTCTCTCCCAATCAGAAACCTAGAGGAAAAAAACAAATTATCATGCAGGTAAAAATCTAAACATAACCTTAAGAAATGAGTTTACTATGCTGTTGCCTTCCACAACATCTCTGTAAAATTTTCATACTATGGTTTTGCATTCTCTATGAATGAAACATGACAAAAGGAAACATACGTACCTCACTGTGCCTTTGGTGTTCTTTAGTACAGTGGCGGCAAAGAACTGAGTAACTCCCACTAGACTTATGCCATCAACCTCAACAATCTGATCATTTACTTGAATTCTGCAAAATAAATAAATGCTTAGCTATCAGTYAAACAAAAGTATTTTGGCTTGAAATATTTTTGACATAACAARTATCAGTTAAAACTCATGAATATTTATAATGACAAATTCTGACTCCATTGAACTTCACTGCTTAAAAACAGTCTCCTCATTCTCTGTTATTATGCAAATCACCAATTAAAACTTACAGAGTATTTGACTTGATATTTTTTATACTATTCACACAGTGACTGGTGTCCTGGGGCATCAAGACAATTTTGTGGTATTTCTACACATAGGCTCATTTTAAACGTTTCTCATATGTGCTGTATGCAAATTTACAGTTACTTAGCAAAATTGTCCTATAGTAAATAACCAATTAAAAAAAATTAACATAAAGCAGGAATGTAATATTTACTCAGCTGCATTCGGTTTTTGTACTTTTATTCACAGTATTCAGCATATCTAATGAAAGCAACCAGGCTCAGTTGGAAATTTGTAAAAAGCATAATCAATTCAAAGAAAAACTCACCGTCCATCCCTCTGAGCAGCTCCACCATCTGTTATTGTTTTTACAAAAATACCTAGTTTTTCCAGTCCCTGATCAGCACCAACTCCCATTCCAATGATACTGATGCCCAGACCCCTGTCACCTAGGGGATTCAAAAATATATTAGCTGCATGACACACGATGTAACAATTGGCAGTACTGAGTTTTTTCAAAACATTTCAAGTCCTCCCACACAAAAGGCAATGGAAATTCACTTTCAAAAGAGAAAAAATAGAACATATTTTATATCTAGATACCATTYAAAGTCATTTTGTCCTGTAGCCTTCCTAACTTCAATTCAATATGACAATTTTAACTAACTAGAGGCCTGTCTAATGAACACTCACTAAATTCACCAGAACTAGCCACAAATCAAAGCCTAAAAACACATTCAAAAAATCAAGACCTAAATTCAGGGAATATACAGTTTAAAATGGTTGTATCTTTTGTTCACATAGTATCTCTTGCAAATGTTCAAGGTTTGACTTGCACCTTTTTCAATTTCCACAGGAAACACTTCCATTTTTTCCACYCTTTTCTCAAGTTCATACTCGGCTGAGGCTGCCACAGGGTCAACTTCTTCATTACGTCTATCATAGTCTTCATTTGAGTAAGTACTGAAAACCTAAGAAATGGAACAGAAAACTTTTTGAATGTCTTTTCGCCTCCTTTCAAACATCACATAATTGAAAGACAATCAGCAAGGAAATTAAAGTGGTATTTTCAGAGATCTCATTTTCTMAACAACCACAAATTTAATAAATACTGCTGCTGCCAGTTTCCAGCTAGCACAGAAGAAACATTTCAGAAGTTTGAAAACAATTACTTTAACTGATTTTATCTTGCAAATGCASCAAATAGTTAAAAGGAATCAGTCATCTCCTCTTTGATATAGTGCGACTTTTTTTTAGGACTACATTCCAGCAAATCCTTCCTCTCTTCTTCCCTCCCCCCACACCATCTGCCAATTACAGTGTTTCAAACAGACGTAGTTTTCTGATTTTGCAAGGCAATCACACAGTTTCCCAGGAAAAGGAAATGCCTTGCTACATACATTACTATTTTTAGCAATCACTCCAGCTGAGTTTTTGAATTGTTGAAAATAAAAGATAAACAAACAACACAAATTAAGACGGAAATCTAGAAAGGAAGAATAAACTACATGTAACAGGGTTAATCTYACATATCAGAATGTTCACTAACTGTATTTAAACTGGTAAATTAGGGGGAAAAAGGAACAATAATATAGCAGCCCTGTTTATCTTAAAAAATAAGGTTTATCTGCCCAATGTTTTGCAGGTACTGAATGTTTTATTCAACATCACTGTAAGACAAAAACCACAGAGTTTATGGCAGCTGCAGCAGCCATCTCCCTAATCAAGAACATACAGCACTGACATGAAGTTCATTTACAGTGGCTTAATAAATTTTTGCAACTGTTGTACTTTCCATGAAGACTACCTTGACAGGTAACTGCAACCATGCAAATATGACAGCATTAACTGAAATTAACACTTTCCCTGCGAATTTACATTCACTAGAATATAGCTTTAACTCTACAGAGCAGTAGTCACAGACACAGAAAAATGGTCATTGAAACAGATTATCAAAAAGTAACGAATATAACTCAGTATTTCCCATGATGAGCTTACTGCTTCACCTTCAGACTACAAGTGGAGATCAGTTTCAGATTCTTCCCAGACCCTGCAAAACATCTACTCTACAAACATGGCATGGCCATATAGTCAGTCCAGTACGCAAGCAAGATTAGATCCACTCGGCTGAAATGGAAGGAAGAAATCCGCTCTCAGAAGTCTTATGTTCTSCACAATAAATCAACTTCCTTTAAAGCTGTTCTTCCAGAACCTTACATAAAGGCTAATACACATGAACTCCTTGTGACTGTCATACAGAGACCAGTAGGCAACAATTGGACACAGAAAGACAAGAGTCACACTTATAGTATGTCTTCCATAAACTTTACAGAAAAAATCTGCAAAACAGACAAAGAAAACCATCTAAATGGTCTTATTCTACCACTGTCAGAAAAAAGGTGGCCAAATTCTTTAAATTAGTCACCCTCCTCAGCCCCCAAATCACCAAATAGGATATGCAGTAGAAGCATTTCATGAAGCATTTTTCCCTTTGGAACAAGATCAGTCTAGTTTGTTTACTTTTCATCCCAACAGAAAAAGCAGTATCTCCAAAAACAAAGTCAAATCATAGTAAGACAAATGTTAAGCTAATGATAAAAAGGAAGTTCATGAGCAGAGAAATGATAACTTGTTAGTGAGTTCAAGGACAAATCAAATACCAGGGCATGAAAAATGTATAGATYAGCATACATATAATCTAGTATTAAGAATATGACTATAATGTTAAAAAGATTCCTTAACTATCAAATGGCTGAATGAGCAAAATGTGGAGAATGGCAGTAGTTCATTTTGGAGACAGTGATAACTGTATTTTCTTCATTCTCTATAACTCAGTGGTGTAACTCACAGAGCAGAAGACAATGCAAGTGGTTACTATCTGCTGAGCAATTAGATTACCACAGCGACCGGTTCCTTGACAACAATTTATAAAGTGCTGGAAATTTGGGGAAGCAAAGTTGCCCCACAACAACAGCATTGTGTATGCTGCAAGTCTCAGGCCACCAGCATTAAAATATCTCTGGGACTTCTAAAAATATTTATTATTTTTCCAACTTAGTAATACAATTTACTTGGCAGTCTCATGAAACTTGCTCACTTTTACGCAAAATTGATCATAAGAATTGATCCTCTGCCAGAAGAGGATAACAGAATATAAAACTAGTGGTCCCTGAGATTCCAGTGATGTTTATAATTGTTATTATTAATAAAATAATAGSATAAACATACCTATGCAAATGAAGACTACTAATATTTATGCATACTAGCTTTCTAAGAAAAGCCTATCTGAAATCAATTCTGAGTAATCCACTAAGAGAAAATTCATATTTTCATCCTAAAGTGACAGATGTAGATGAGATGACAGACAAGTATATRACAATATTTGGGTAATATTCTAAAAACAATAACCTCACAATTAAACAAGATAGGCTGTGTACATGTGGAATCATAACATGGTATTCATCTTTTATGAGACAGAAAGAGTAAAAATGTTGACACTAACATAGAAAACACAGAACTGCTCAGCAAGTTGTTCTTGCCAAGTAACGAAAGTAACAKTTAGGCACAGTTAAAATGTGGATAATAAATAATATAAGTTCACAGTTTAGAAGACTCATGAGAAAGCTAAACATGTTYATCCCTGCATTGTGTCCGGCAGGGTTTAGTCACTGAATCAAATGCACTACAGACAAAAGAAATTCTAATCTTCCTATTCAGAAGCCACTGGTAGCTACAGATTGCAAAAATTATTAGTGTGCAACTGGTATTTTTAAAATATATACTTCARTAAACACAAGTTATCGGCTCAGCATAGGGGAAAACTGGATGAACTTTACTGTGGAAGCCAAGAGAATTTCACAAACCTTTTACCATAGCTTGTTATATATYCAGGAGGCTGCCCTAAAATTAATCCAATCTTTTGGATCCTGTCAAGCTAGCAAGTTGCTTTCTGCATTTTTTTTTTTCACTCAAGATCTTTTCCCTTCAGAACAGATGAAATTAATTCAAACTAAAAGAAGTTCTGATAGAGGGCTGAATTTTTAAGAATTATTTTAATTAAACTGTTAAGACACATAACAGTAAATTTTCAAATATACTTAGTGCTTGAACAGCATATATTTTTAYCTGGAGAGAGAACCAGCTGCATTTTTCACAGCAGAAAAATTAATCACTTTTTGAATGCAAAACTCAGTTTTGCATATTCTATGAAGACACTAATCTAGACATCCTCAAGACCAGCACTCGAATAACACCAAAAGAGCCTACTGTCTAAAAAATCCTACTGTTCAGCTCCTGTAACTATTACAGAACTAAAAATTTCTTGTATTATCTTAGTGCTAACACAGAAAACAGCATTATCACAAAAAAACAGAGACTTTCACATACTTCTAACTCTTCACAGCACAGGTCTACTTAAGTATGATAGTTTTAGAAGAACATTAATTTTGTTAGAGGCAAACACAAATTTACTGTGTGCTTGCATGAAAGTGGCACAGAGTAATAAAACRCAGTCCAAGGGCTCCACTCCAACAYTCATTTCTAGTATATAGATTTGTTTGTRCCTAATGAAAAGCAGAACATTACACAAGTAATCAAACAGTAAGATTAGGAATTCAGTAACTGCCCAGAAGGGCTTCCAACTAATTATAATGGAAGCAACATCAACATCGCTTTAGAGTTCTCATGCAATCCTGCGGCACTTGCTGGAAAGCCTCACTACACCGGCACAGGCAGTTAAAGTAACACTGAACATCTGAGAGAGGCCAAAAGTGTTACTGACGCCCTGCCTGGAGCACAGCCAGCCAGCACCACACCCCTTGGCTCACCTGCTTCTGAAGCACAGTGCTCACTAGGAACACCTGAGTTTACRGACACTCAATAAAGCCAAACATTCAGAACACCAGTTAAAGCTCAGGGAAAATTATCCAACAGCAAACAATTTCAGCTTTCCAAATTGAGGCCTTTATGATGCCTGGCAAAATGKGAAGTGGCCATGAAAAATCATTTGAAATAGTAGCACTGAGGTAGGATTGAAGCATAATGTACAGTTTACTCTCCTTCTACCGTTCAAGTAGACATCTCACTACTGCTACCTATTCTTCTCTCTGCTTTCAAAAGCTACATGGTTAGTATTTTRTTAGCACTACTTTGCATATTTTGAGTGCTAAGTGCCTATATCTGATTTAACTCAATTCATGCTATATAATATATAGAAGCAGCAAAAAGAAATACCTTGCTTAATCTTATTTTTTAAATACTCACACCTTTACTCTTCTTCAAAACATTTTCATAGTGGTTGGCAACTGTTAAAAGTTGATACTATAAACCATTACACTCAAGGTAGCAGTTAAAAGGGGGCATGAAAAACAATCTTGGGTCCTGAAAGACTTTGTATATAAAGAAGTGATTCAACTATGAATCACCATAAGCTTCACAGGTGTCTTGGTACCAACAGTTTATGCCTGGGGATACATATGGTCTATATCAAAGTGACAAGATGCTTATGAGGCCTATTAATYGAAAACTTTCTATAGCCTTTTTATACGTTACCAATATAAGAATGTAATAACTTTTTACATATTATAAAAATACAATGTAATCACTTTCAATATATTAGCAATGATAGCTTTTTCATATACTGCTGTAAGTTTTTTAATAGTGTATTAGCAACATATAGTATACCAGCTGCAYGTAATCTAACCAGCTGGATTAGTACATAGATATGTRAAATCACCAAGAGGCATAAATAAGAAAAGTTCTGAAGAAAGTAGACAGGTAGATGCTATAACAAGGTAGCTATAACAGTAGCAAGCTCTAATGAGAACTTGGCAGAAGCATGGGATAATCAGCAAAATAACTGGAAATTATGACTTGGAGGACTAGAAAAACCCCATGAACGTCACAACTGCGCATGCCCTGAAGACAAAGGTTAAAAGTCCACCATGATGAAGAGGATGGTATCTCATTAGAGGGAGACCCCCACGACCACCGAATTGAGGATGACACATGCRCAGTTGTAAAACTGTGATATCRTGTATTTCTGTGCCCATGTATAGTAGTGGGTGTATGGTGGGCGAATGGGGGCAGTGACAATGGTAATGTTACACCCTGCTCACTGTATAAATATGTGCTAATTTGAAACAAAGGCAGGTGGGTTAGGAGGAGAAATCCCCCTCACCTCCAGAGATGTAATAAACAAATRCCTGCTCTATAGACACAGATCTATGGAGTTTTATTTCTAGGCCTTTTCGGGCATCACTGGTGATCCACAGATACACATGYATTTATTTAATATTCACCAAAACAAAAATCTTGACCTGACCAAATCTAAGCAGCAAGCAAATTGGTACGGGGAACTTCCGAGAACAACAGTGAACACACAAATTGTCCACGTGACTGTTTTCTAAAGAGATTAAGAAGAAACAACAAAATAACCCTGTCATACCAGATCAACTAAATTAACTAATATGCATTAATACTGTCATTAGCAATGATCAATACCCCAGGTCTAAAAACAAGGGTCAATTCACTGTGCCAAGTCTAAAAATTTTGCCGCATTGCCTAACACTTTCCTACTCAATAAAAACATAAGAACCTTGTAAAAAACTCTGCGTGATCCTCATGATCTTAAGATTACAAAATATGTACTCAGATAACAGAGGCAAACATCTTTTTACTGATGTCCTTACTGTTCACCTTCCTTTTGATGTTAGAATTATAAGGAAAAAGARTAATTTATTTTCCCATCTCTCCAAAGGTAAACTATAAAAAAGTTGTAGCTAGCATCTGTTCATTCTTTACCTGGCTAGGTTATATATTCTCAGATGCTAATAACAGTAATCATCATCAAAAAGACACTGAATCTTTCAGCAACTTAACTGCTGAGCTGTTGAACTTGTCTCCTATAAATTTGCTTACCTTTGTTGACCTCCACCACCTCCTCAGTGTTTCTTCTGACTACCTCCCATGAAACCCTCAAGTGCCTCATGTTCATGTGCACCTTCTTTTCTCCCTCTAGCCCCCCCCAGCTATTCTCAGAGCAAGAGACAGCACAAGCTGGGCATGCATAGTGATCAGCTCACATGAAGCCAAAAAGAACAAGTAATCTAAAGCTGCAGCCCTATCATCAGTGAGGCCATGAATATGCAACTCTGACACAAGTGCTAATTTTCCACAAACCAATCAGTACTTTAAAAATACCTTTAAGAACCCCTCTCTCCTTCCTATAAAATCCAAGGAAATTGTTAGGAAGTTAGGGACTGAAATAGAGTGAAGACAGGCAGGTGATAAACTCACCTGATCTCCATAACCTCAACATTCTCTTAGGTTTATATAGTTTTACAGCATAATCAAATACATTAAACAGGTCAGCTGGTACATTATCTAACTKCATCTACAGGATAATTCAGTTAGAAATACACCAAGATATTAAAGAGTCAAGCCGCTCCAGCAGTCAGCCAGAATATAAAAAGAAATTCTTTACTTTTTATGTTCCMATTTAGATTTCTGCTCTACAGCCTCATGTCCTGGCACTGGACTCTCATTCAAAGACTCTTGAAATGCCAAATCAATCTACATCAGCAACATTTCCTGAAAATCAAACCAGAAGATATGTATGATAAAAAATAAAAGAAAAAGCCAAAGACAACTTGAGTTGAAAGAACTTCTTTCCAGAAAGCAGAAAAACCACTGTAGAATCAAAAGCAAGGAGCATAAGATCATCAGAAATATTAGACACAGAACTCTGTAACCCAGGCAAACCTATACACAGAATAAAAYGCATTTAGGCTTAATAAACATTTACTTATATGAAAACTGAACATTCAGTAAGGGTTTAAAGATTATACCTTTTCCAAAAAAAACCTCAACAAACAAAAAAAACCCCACCCCACCAAAAAAGTCACGTGTGTGTGAAAACATGCACCTTCTTCCTCCAGTTTTTATCCATGGTTTTAACATATCATACTGTTAAATTGCAGGAATGCCATACCCTCAGATGCAGGCAGAGCAAAACAGGATTATTTTTTTGAGAAGTCACCGAAAAGTACCATGGAAAGATTGAGATGAAAATTGAAGAAATGTTGTTTTGATGTTGTTACAAACATTGTAATGTTGATAAACAGAGCTTCAAAACAATTAAAATTTATGACTTTAAATAAGCAGATTGTCACTGGAAAAGGTCCCAAACAAAGTGAAATGGAAAAACATTATTTGTATCAAGAAAAAAAGATTAATTCCCACATATAAATCAATTCTGTTTAAATTTAACCTGAAAATCAARTCTCTGTTTTCCTTCATCAATCTTCATCCACATCACATACTTGTTTCTTAATGCCACAGAAGTATTTTACTGAAGTGCTTGAGCAATGGATGACAAACAATTGACCAGACATCAATTCTCTAATTACCAAATAARCTCCAGGGTTTTGGTATCTTCAACCAGTTAGTGTATTTTATATCCCTTTCTTTATCCCTTTTTTATGTGTATGGCATTGTAAGTATACAAGCGAAGAGCTCAGAAATCAAAGGAAGCATGAAGCTCAAGAACTACTCTACAACTGTGTTAAAACAGTATTCAAGAGTCAACACAGGAACCTAGAAAATCCGTGCATCTCCTAAAAGTGATAAGCATTTGCAGGTATGCTGCCATACGGGAAATCTAATTAAAGTTTTATCTTCATTTAGTTCTCTATTAACCTCTACAGTAAGCAGTTTTATACCAAAAACAATGAAGAGTAGGACAGGCTGAACAATGCCACTATTTATGCCCAGCTATACATAAAACAGCTTTATTGTGATGTGCAACACAAATGGCAATATTATGAAGGACTTCCATATTCTCTAAGAAGCAGCTGAAGCTTGACGGCACTAGAACAACACACAAACTATGAAACTGCTTTCAGCTTCCTTATGAAGGAATAAGGAAAATTTATGCTCATCTGTGACAAATATAAAAATAACACCTTTATGAAGATTTGGGGTTTATTCTGTTTCTCTTTTTAAACTGTGGTCTTGATTTAACCATCTTAAAATATATTACTATTCTCAAAAAGCTGGGAACAGACACTCCCATGCAACATAAACTAGATAACACTGACAGGTAAACAGAAGCAAACAGCAGCAGCAGCTGTACTATCTTTCCGGCTTCCCTGAGCTACAGAATTTCTAAAGATCATAAATCATTACAGAAGTTAATCACTGTGCTATTAAAGGTTTTGAGGACAAAGTTTGACAAAGTCAGAGGTGAAAACATCTCAAGAAATCAATGTAGAAACAAGCATTTGTTTTCCCAACAAAAAGTTTCAAAACTACAAATGTCAAACAGCACTCCATTCATTACATTTATGTTAATTAAAGCCTTTCAAGGTAATCACATAACAGAAAGTTTAATGTCTACATTACAAAGGCAAAACTAAATATAAATGAATGACAACAGAGCTATGTGATGTTATTTACATTGCGTGCAATGCTGATTGTTTACACAGTTTATTCAGGAAACTTTAACACAAAGGCAAATTCAGTTCCCTTGCAAATACCTTGGACAGCTGAGTGTGCTTYATATTCCTTACTGGCCTCATATGTGGCAACAAGAGACTAAAAATTCTCGTGTACCGTCACACAAACCCAGGCTGCCAAGTTCTGCTAATAATTGTACTGTATCACTCTCTAAACAATTCCAGGAGAAACAAGCAATCAAGTCATAATGTTCCTTAAGGTCTGCAAAGACCAAACAGCAGCAGGCCTTAAGAAATCTGGTCACCCAGAGCAAGTAAGAGATCCCAAATGTCATTTATCAACAGCTTCTATGGAACTGAAACATTTCTAAATAATGGAGTATATGCATAATTATGTTCCATCTTTCCTGAAATTACCGTATCAAATGATGTTCTCAAGTCYTGCTACAGATGTCAACAATTATGGATCTCCATCATAGGTCAGATGCAGTGCTAACAGTGTCATCCACCTTATCTACACCCCTTTGGAGCTCGACAATTTCCTTTTTTACTCAATGGCCTCACCAACTTACAACTTACTAGAAGCATTGAAACACAAATAATAATCAYGTTTTCTTTGTTGCAGCAGCATAAATGCTGTTTTTAAGACACCTCCAAGTTCTATCCATTACCTACTGACATRTCCAACTTCCCTTTTGTGTATCGCAAGTGCAACCGTCTCCATCACTGCAGAACACTGAAGATCTAGAATGTGACTTTTCTTGCCCAATACTTTCTGAATGTTTTGAATTCTTCAGCTCTACCAGACAGCTAAACAGCAACTACAAAAGACATAGTTCTTCTGTGATCACTAGAGAGGCGCAGAATGAAAACAGCAAGAACGCAAGGGYAGCCTGGCCTCTCAGGAGCATCTAAGAGAAGGAGAAACACAAACCTTTTCTAGTGGCTATGRATGTCTGAAAACGGCACTCACATTATAGTCAAACTTGTGAGTCTAAATAAAGCTAAAAAAAAAGAAGCTACTAGGATACATTTCTCACTAAGGCACTGCTTTAAGCTGTGGAGGGCATGAGAAACAATCTTTTAGCTGCCAGTTMGATTTTTTCACTTCCCATTTAAGAAGCACCTATGAAGAAAGAGAGATTTCCTTCTGCAAGGTAAAACTGGSATTTTCTAAAGGATTAATAAGATACTAAAATTCACAACTAAAGAAAATTCTGGGTAAGCATAAAAAAGTTGGAATTCTTTATTTTACAGAGTACAAAACCCAAAACCAATACAACCAGGACTTATTCCCACTATCATTGAAAACATGAAGCAAAAAGGCAGACATGGGAGCAGAAATCATTGCTTAGGCAAAAGGAACAAAGGGGGAAAACCTATTAAAATGACATACAGAAAGACCTTACACCTAATATAGGAAGGATAGTCAAGTTTCACTGAAAGGAGATAAAGGAAGGCAAGTATCACCAGATTCAATTTAAGGGCCTTAAAAAGTATCTTCAGTGACCCTATTGCTATTAAGTAGAGCTTATTCTGCCAATCCAAGTGTGGCATCATGGCAAGAACTATGTTATTTTTCATAGAAAACTGCTAAGAGTTGCTTTTAACTATTCATCTCTCAGTTGTGTAAATGATAATCTGATCCAGGTTGGTTACTGTGGCTTTCAGAGAAGCAGCTATAATTGAACAGTGCTTGTTTTTTCCATACAAGAGTATCCATCACAGTTTGCACTGAGATTTCTGCTCATGCTTTCAACTGCCTGGCATAGACAGAGAAGAGTAGCAGAGAAGGCAAAAGTCTGATAACAGCCACTGCTTCAGTAGAATATCAGCAATGATCAGTAAAACCCTGCCTACAGCAGGAAGTCACTCAACACACATTTACAGTAGATTCTACACAGCACTTTCCTCAGATACTGAGTGCACAAATGCATGGAGAAATGGACTGATGCCCCTCCGGCTCTCTCCCAGCCCTCACCAGACACATTATGCAGTTTTCAACAGCAGCACTCTCCCCTTCACTGCTCCAGGTCACCACTAAAGCAACATCAACTAGAAGAAAGCCATATAAAGTCAGCCGGTCTATGGACAGACTATAAAAAAAACACACATGAAACAAAACTCGCATTTTACCTTTTTTTTTTGCCACAATCAAAACATTTTTTGGGATACAACACTGGTGTGTGTTTAGCAAACWGGGAAATTACAGCTCTCTACTGCAGGAAGTTCAAGAGTCAACAGAATTTTTACATCCCTCTGATCTGTAAAAATRAGTCCTGACTCTCTATGAACAAAGTGCAAAAGCTGTTCATTAAAGATGATATCTTTCATTCATAGTATTAGTAGATGAAAAGTATGCAGAGGAACGCCTGGACAGTTTCCCATTCCATTCTAGTTGTGTTTCCCATTCTCCTTCCGAAGTTTAAGACTAGAATAATTCAGGTCTGCAACAGACTATGGGTAAATACAGCTTGAGCTGTGGAACAACTTATTTTGCGGGTATTTTTGGTGGGGGAAGATCAGACACATAAATCTTTTTAATCCAGTGAAGTTACAACTTACACTACTCATTACCCAGTCTGCCCTCTAACTTTTACATCTGCAACTTCATAGCTCCAAAACACTCATGGTAACACTTCTACGACTTATTCACCAGTCAGTATTAAAACCAAACAACATATATATGGTTATTAGTGGAGAGAATTCTAGAATCTTAAAAACCAGGAACCAGTCATTTGGRATTTTCTTATTGTTAATTCCATCAACAAGTCTGAAGTTGAGTATGAACATTTTCTTTGAGGGGKTCTGTTGATTTGTTTGGGTTTTTTTTAAAAAACTTTAAAGTTAAAAGGAGTGAAAATAATCCTTCCTAATGCAAGGCCTCAATTTTAAACAAATGAAAGCAAGTATTAAAGGCCATATGTTTGTATCCAGTCTTAAAAGATTTGTATTCTTGAAAAAGTCCAGCAAGTAAAATCTCATGTATTTCACTACACTATCTTATGAGGCAGCTGTAATTAAGTAATCACTTGTGACTAAGTAATAGGTTTTCTGAAATTTTAACTTCTCTCATACTTAATGTTGAAAAAAAGCTGTGGAGTTACACTTCTTAAATGGTTTTTAGAGCTTTGGAAAAAATCCCACAAAATTATTTCCTGTATATTTTTGACTACAAAACAACTAAGAAAAAAAAAAGAATATTCAAATATACTTACTTTGATAGGAGCCGTTGAGAACTTGACTTTTCGGTCTGGGTCTGGATCTTCCTCTTCAGAAAGTCCAGGRAACTCTTCATATTCACTGTCATACATATATTCCTCCTCTCCCTCCAAAATTTCTTTGCCTTCAGGCGCTTGATTTTCTGCCTCTGTTTCCCTCTCATCATCAAAAGCTGCATTCTCTATTCCAAAAGCACTGAAGTCCTCAGTTTGCTTTTCCAGCACTTGCTCCTCTTCTTCAGTTTCCTCCTGCTCTAGAACATCCTGTACTTGTRTAAGTGGACCATCTCTTACATCTCTTTCTTCTTCCCAATTGGTCTTGCTGCCATCCATAAACTCTTCTACCACTTCCAAGGCATAGCCACTTCTCYTCCCTTCCTGTATGTGACATATGAGCTCCTGATTCTCTTGGTCAATGGGATCTTTCTCCAAACCTTCTTTTTCACACCCTGAGGTTTCATCTTGTGCAACCAGCTCTGTGCAAATCCCCTCTGCAGGAGAAACCCAGGAAATACTATCTGATGTCTGCTGAGCCTCCTGAGCAGGCATATTGCCCATATTCCACGGGCATTTCTCAAGTACCAGTTGTTCTCTTTTGTCTTTTCCAAGTGTCTCGCTCAGCTCATCTCTGCAGATGCCAGGAGCTTTGGGGAATGCACCCTTCTCCAGACATCCTTCAGCAATAGCAGACGAATGCAAACTCCGCTGGCCTCTCAAAGGCTCCTGATTTGGAGCACTATCATTTTTGGCAGTTTCTTTGGATTCTTCAGTATCGCTGTCACCCAGAAAGCTTTCCAGCCTCCTAGAAATGGGCCCTGCATTCAGGAAGGAGGATTTGGAACCACTATGCTGCTGCTTCAACTCCTCATTACTTTGATTTTCAACTTTCTCCAGTGCAACTGGAGGACTTGCTTCTGTATTAAAACTGAAGTGGYCCACCACATTGCTGGAATCAGAAGCTGAACCGCGTCTCCTCTTATCTTCATTTCTTTCACATTTGCTGGGGGAATATCTGTCCACTGAGCTCTGTTGCTTTATATTTCTCTCAAAGAGCTTCCGGGTCTCTGAAAATTTTTCTGCCAGGGCAACTTTGTCCAAGTCAGCCTCATCACTGCTACGGGTGACTTTGTCAGCAGCAGAAGATACAGATAATGAATCCACAGGACTGCCGCTGGGGCTGGTACTTGTATTAAGAAGATTATTTTTTTGGACAATGAGAAAAGATGGACTACCTGGAGAAGGTCCATACTCCACTGCTGTGGCCCGGCTGATTAATTTGGTCTCAGCAGGTGGACTGCTTTCACAAGAGGTTGTGGAGGAAGAGCTTCCCATTTGCAGAAACATATTTTTGATCTTGTGTACTCTATTGCCGTAAGTGGCAGCTCTGCCTCGACTGTGTGGGTCATTTCCCCCTCCATTGGAAGAGGTGCTCAGCTTCTGATGCAATCCTGTTTTGTTGGAAGCGTTATCAGGATTATTTACACCATCAAAAGAGCATTTGATAGCATGGAAATCAGATTTGTAAGCATTTCGGTGTGGAGATGCACTTCTTAAAGTCCTTTCTCCCTTGCCTTCGGTTTTCATCATTGTTGAAGAGAAAGCYTCCTCCACTCCTCAAGAATGGGAAAGAACGACTCCCTAGCACAAAGCTTCCACCCTCCAACACCAGGCAGCGTAGATCCCACAGAAGATCCCAAAAGCAGCCTTTCACTCAGGCAGCCTCCCCACTCGCATTGAAATGGAACGCATGGGGCCTCTACGTGGAGAGAAAGAAATCAAAGCTCATGAATGGCCACATCAGGTGTTATCCCCAGCGCGGATCGCGGTATCCGGAAAGCCATCTGCAGAGAGACAGAGTTTCCATTAACTCGGGGCCTCGCCRGCGTGTGACACGAATCCGAAACTCGGGGTGGGAACCGCAGCCAAAGCCCTCCCTGCGGAATAAAGCCCATTGTGTCCGCCGGGACGCGCGGACCCAGCTGCTTCCCGGGCACCGACCTGGCGGCTCTGGCGGGGGATGCGGAGGCGGCGAGTGGCCCCCCGCCACCTCCGGCTGCCGCCCCTCCGCTGAGGGCCTCCCCGGGCCGTGCCGGGCCGCGAGGGAGGGGGCAGCGCCGACCCTTCCTGCCGCCCGGGGGAGGCCGGGCCCGGGCCGGACCCCACGAACGCACCGCGCTGGGGCGGGACGGAGGGGCCCCGGCAGCTCGAGCCGCCTGGAACGGGGGAAGCCACAAGTTTCGGCCCCAAGTTGGAGCTTCCCCGTGGCGGCGCTTCAGCGCCGCGGGGCCTGCGGGGCGCGCAGTGGAGCCGCCCCGGTATCTCGCTCCAAACTTTCCGAGCCAGCCTACCTGGGGGCGGGGGTCCCGCCGCCTCCTTCCCCTCAGCGTTCCCGGCCGCCCAGCGGCCGCACGCACCACGCCATCATTATCCGCCGCCACAGCCGCCCGCCTTTCCCTCCCTTCCTCCCTGCCCCCCGCCCTGCTGCCGCCGCCGCCCCGCGCTCCTCACTCCACCTTCTTCCCGCCCCCGCGGCGCGCTCAGAACCGCCGCCCGCCCGCGCCGCTGCCCGGCTCACGCTGCTCCGCGCCCTCCTCTGCGCTGTGTGTCGGGCCCGCCCGCGCGCGCTCCCTCCCTCCCTCGCACACAAAGAGAAGGAAAGGCGGGCGCGCCCTCGTTCCTCTCTTTGAGCGSCAGGGAAGAGAGGGGTTGGGGGGCGGCGGGCGCGACCCGCCCGAGGGAAGCACCTCCCGCGCCGGGATATACCACGCCATAGCGGGATACAGGTTTCGGGTGATACCATGTCGGCGAGGCGAACGGGCGCGGAGCCGCCGGCCTCTGCGGGCGCGGGGCAGCGCCAGTGGGTGCGGAGCGCTCACCGGTCCCTCCCCCGCGGGAGCTGGAAGCGGTGGGGCGAGGGACGCTGCAGAAACGCGGCGCCGAGCTGTTGTGGAGCCGCGCGCTACTTTCAAAGCCCGGGCGGCCAGCGCGGCTCGGGAAGCGGCGGCCCCGGCTTCACCGCAAAGCAGTGCGGTTCCCGGGAGGGAAAAGTGGCGACAGCTGCCACGACTGAGGCTCTGACAGCTGGAAGTAACAACAGTGCCAAACATTCCTTCCCGCCCTCCCTCCCTCCCCAATTTCCTTTTAAAAAACAAGTTGTTTTTAGCCTCTCCCGAGCACGTAGGTATCAGAGCGCAGGGCCGTTCCACAGCACCCGGCCCCCCCGCAGCTGCTGCCCATGGCCCCTGCGTGGGGACCCGCGGGGCGAGCCCCGGATAGTCCGACATGTCCGCGCAGGACCGTGGGCTGAGCCCGCTCCCCGGGCTGCTAGTCACTGCAGCTCCGCAACACTGGGAAAATCAYGCTCGTCATCGGTAGCCCTAGGCAGTAATAAACGCAATTTTGCAAACAGTATTCCATATATCCTCTTCTCTCGTTTGTTAGTCCAAATAAAAGCACTGGCTTCAACCTATTTATCAGTTAAAGACAGGATTTGGATGACTGTCCAGTTTTGATTGYAGTTCATGCATAAAGGTCACACAAAATTATTCGAAGAGCACAGAAAAAGTACTGATAGTTACCARTTACCTGGCAACTGTTGTTGCCACTTGGCAGCACACTGTAACAACTATTTAGAAATCTAAATACTTRACTCCTTGAAAAAAATTGCCTCACCGGTTTATCACTCGAGTCTATGGTGAAATTTACTCATTCTCCCAGACATCCCAATTGACTTTGGCTTAAATTGGAGTCACAATGCTTGGAATATTTCACAGATTGATGTAAAATCTATGATACAGTTTCAAATTAGCCTTAATCATTATTTTACAATAAAATAAAATCTTATTATTGATATAATAAGATTTTCTGCTTTTCTAAAACAGAGACAACATTGTTGAGACMTTGTTTTGTGTTTTCAAACATTGGAGGGCCGGTGGTATTTCTCCAAGATCTTCCATTAGCAGTCTTACATACACTTGGTAACACCATTTTGAATAAAGCTTTAATACAGATAGTTTTACTGTAAGAGCAACAAATGTTTCTTATTTTGAATATGTAGGTTTTATTTGGAACTCGTAGAAGTGATCTCTCTCCTGCATACTACAGAGGTGGTCCTTCATATTGCATTTGTAGGTTGGGTTGAAATTGCAAGACTTAACCACCATCTTTCAATAAAYAGTCTACAAGGAGCTACTAAGCAAATACTTTTTTCACAAACCACAGGCAAGTACAAGGTTGCCCAGCAGTTTGAGCACAGTGGGCAGAGGACATTCTGCACTCTGCCTAGGGATGTAGTATAGATGGCAGTAGGTGAGAGACTGCTGAAAGAAAAAAAGGCAAGAGTTCAGGAACAACATAAAAACAAAGCCCAAAGCAGCTTTAAACCGTGCTCAGGAAAGCCAGTGGCCTTTGTACTGGGTGCTGGCTTAAAGACGCTGCAGCAGGAAGATACTCTTGTGTTTTGAACTCTCCCATGAACGAGAAAGCAGGAATTGTAATTACAGATCTCAAAAACAGATTTAATTGCATCAAAGTGCTCTTATTTCTTTACAATTTCCCATCCTAACTAGGAAAACGTACAGGTTATTTTCACTAGCTGTGCTGCTTATGAAGGACAACATTCATCTAGGTCTATTTTCTAGGTTTTCTAGTGAGAAAGACTCTGAATTGCATTCTAGATGAGTGCAATGTTAATGTGAAAGAAATGATAACTTGTTTACAGGAACAATAATTAAAAATATGGGAAAGATTCAAGATAAAGACGTCTGGATTTTTAGTAAGAAGTCTGGGAAGGTGACGTAGTTTATGATTTCATCATAGTGAATAACTGCAATAAAACCTGGGAAGAATATMTTACACATTCAGTCTCTGGTGCTTTCCTTGAAAGGTGATGAAACAACAGTGMGTAAGCAAATGGTTTGCACTGAGCAAGAAGCATCTACATTTTGTTATCTAAGCTTAGTAAAAACAACAGGAGTTCCAAGGAGGACCGTGGCAGCACAAAATCTTCGGAAAAAAAATGTTGCAGTATATGAACCCATTAATCTAATGAAGACATAAAGAGGAAAAAAAWTCAAGAAAAAATTAAATTGAGGGCACTTCTATAAGCCCAGTTGTTAAAGCCACCACTGARGTACAGTGTTTATTTCAGATGTACAAAAGGAATCTGTTTCAGTGATCATCAGAGAGTGTTTAAGTTAAGCATTTTCTGAACAGAATAATGTTCCTGTAACTACTCTTTATCTTGGCTGAGCTGTTTTAAAATCCCTCTTCTGTTGTACATGTGTGACTGTGTTTATGGTTTGGGGGCAATGTTAACAGAGGAACAACCCACACTCCCTATGAGTGTATCAAAAGAGTGTCTAAACTAGAAATGCACAATGAAAAATACTCTCAGGAGGTCTAGATGACAGAGATATTCTGCTGTTGGTGTGAAATTATCCCATAAGAAAGCTCCAATGAATATGTAAGTACATGAGATAAGAGAAACCGTGATTTCTTAAATGGTTTGTATGCTTTCARCTTGTAAGGACAACCRTTCTTTTRCACTTCAGTGAATGATTAATGTAGCTAAAATGAGGCCCATATATMATGGTCTGGGTTAATAAGTATTGATACTGGTGAATTCAATTGCTGCTGGTGAGCATTAGAAACCACTAGGCATATGTTCTATGCCAAACAAGTTTGACACTGGTCTCATCACCCTATTAGCATACTTTCATCAGCTCACAAAAATTTTGGTCTTAAATCTCAAAAACTAACAGACTTAAGCAAGCAATGCTTTGGCTGGCGACTGCATGGTAAAACTCTCTCTGCCTTCATTGTTACTTTACTGCTCCCTATGATCACCCCCCATCATCTCCTAACTGCCTGGGCAGGACACGGCAGAGAAGGAATAAATGCCTCCCAGGGCAAGGAGAGCTCAGCAGCTGATGTAACAGTTCAACAGTGTTAAAGCTGCTGACCAACAGAGCTGAAAGAGTTAGTGTGAGAGAACTTCAGATCTTCAGCATTCATTGCAAAATATAATAATCTGAATTTATAAAAAGTTATCTGTTTTATCCATGTTTTAGTTTTATCATGTAATTTGAAATACAGTCTCACTAAATTTGTATTTAGTCTGTTTAATGTGAGTTACATCAGCAGTTTTAAGTAGAAAAGTCAGTGATCTTTTTTATATTTTTGCAAAAAGCCAGGAATAGAAGGAATAATTAAGTATTCAGAGTTCCACAACTATTTCTGTAGATTTTTAAAGTTGTATTTTAAGAAAATATTTTTCTATCATTTAGAAGTAATTAAAATGTTCTGGAAGTGTTTCAGTCATATTCATTATAATTTGAACAGCAATTTTGAATTTGAAATAGAGCACCTTCTGTAAGTTTGGAAGTAATTTTGTGATTTCTATTAYTAGAATTAAGAAAACAAGCTGTAATTTTAGAAGGCTACTTATATTAAATACAAAACTAAAATAATAAAGTAGCATTTTACACTCATTACCTTGTAGCACTTCTTCAGTAAAATAAAGCAGAACTAAAATCCAAAATTGTATTTAATAGTCAATAGCATTTGATCAATGAAGAAGGAGCAAAAAGTTTCAGAGCAGATGAACAGACACAGGTAATTTGGTAAAGACAATATGGCAACAATTGCAGACAGATATGGAAGAAAATCTGCAGGAGAAAGGCTCAGTGATGAATTATGGTCAAATCTATGAAAGACATTTCCCAGGCTAAAGGGCTAGACCAGCCAGGCTTTCATACAGTACAATGTAAAAAAAAAAGATGCAAAGATATCCTAGAAGAAAGTGACAAACAAAAACCAGACCACAACTACTCTAGGAGTTATGATGGTAAACATGGGGGTCAGATTTCAGAATGGGATTCTCCTAAAAGCTTGCTTTTTGTGTGCAACAGCACAGTTGCACAGCAGTATCCTAAAGACTGCAAGTGTTCTGRGTGAAGAAATGCTCTAAAGACAGGAGCTAATTAAATTTGACTCTGTTTCATTCAAATTGCGTTGGGTAATGTGGCAATTACTCCACTGCATGCCAGCAGTGCCTCAGAGAAAGTCTGAGACATCACTGTGTTGGTCTTTGCCATTGTGTATGAGGACATATATATTTAATATTTATTTTAATTTCTAAAATTGAAGGCATAATGTTTTCAGTGAGTTAATGCCTACTCTAGGTTTTGATTCTCTTTCCTCAAACTGCTCCCCAGCACTCTGAAGAAGTAGCAGGTAAAATACAGTGGTTCAAGTAAAAATAACTAACTACTGTAGCTTTATTTTTGGTTTCTCCTGCTATTGCCACCTYTGAGACTCTCCCATTCTCCCATGGTCAGCTGAGCCAAGTTATTTAGAAAAAGCCTTGTGAAAAGAGCTGTGCTTACTGGAAGATGCTGTATTTTATAGGCCCAATATGCAATACATATGCTAGAACTAGCACTTTGATCTACAAAAAAAATTCACTGTCATACAAACCTTAATAAGATTATTTTTAGTGCAAGTAACTATCATAGTGAGTGTTGTTATTAACAAGGTATCAATAGTCAAGACTCAAGGCTTCAGCTTGCCTGGTTCTCTCTCATTGCAGTWATATTTATGTCACAGCAAACTTTAAACATAGGATATGAAATGCAATTTTAGAAACAGAAGCAGCTCTGGCAAAGAAGGGCTGTTTTCTTTCATTTCCCAGCATATCTGTCATGTAAAGCTCCAGAAAGGTGCCATTCTGCTGAATTACACATCACTGTCTACCTTGGTGGATTAACTTTAATAAATCAGTATTTTCTCTGCTGTTCACTAAGCAATAGGTCCTTCAAGGATAAGGCTCTCTGCAGAAAGGTGAATTTAAATAATTATTACCTACTTCTACAAGGCCACCCAGGATGCTGTTCCCCAGAAATGCTCTGAATTAATGCCCTGACCACATCTTCTGGCCACAGAACCACGAATGTTAAATGAAGGTTGGTGGAACATCACTGCATTGAGCACAGCTGGGCTGCCAGCACATGTAACTAATGGTCTTTGCAAACTGAGGAAAACTCCTTATGTTATAGCTCCAAGACACTTGGAGATAAAGTTAGAAGAATCTCTTCTGTCTCAAGAATYTCCTAAGCCTCAAAGTAAAAAAACGGCACTTGAATTTTGAAGTTGCATTTTAAAAAAGAAAGGCAATTATTTATTGCCAGGAAGGCTGAACAGAAGACACTTGAGAGTTTGTTTCCTCACCTTACAAGCCCCATTTCTRAAGTGTCCAGGCCATCAGCCTCACCTGTTGTATTGCCAAATTCATGAGTGAAAAAGAATAAGGGAGGAAAGAAACAATCAAACTGTAGAATTGTCCGAAATGGTGGTTCAAGACTATGCTGGGTTTGTCAAGCACGATAAGCAGATGTCAGCCTGCCAAGGAGACAGGAGTCCCAGTAAGAGCATCCCACTGAAAGCTGTTGGAAAACCAAAGTCCATGAGTGCATTTTTCAGCCTTGTACCRGCACCACTGTAGTTGGCACAGCTTTGTAGAATTTACAGGATTTTAAGAAATAGTTTGTGGCTATTGTCGATTAAACTGATTTCTGATGCAAGAAACATTATGCTTTTGTATAATCTCTGCATCTGAGTGTCTCCTACCCTGCAAGGACTTGTGAAAATGGGCCAACTGGTTCAACCAGATTTGACACAGGCTGAGAGTTTTCAACAATAGTTATGTTCCYACCAGTTTCTTAAAACTAGGGAGCCAGAGGGACAGAGGACAAAGAAAGACCTTGCAAGATCAATCAAAGGAAAGGTTACAGCAAGAGATCACCCCTTATAAGCCTCCAGATAATCCTGTATAAGCCACACAAGACTGAAACCTGATGAATGTATTAGTCACAAGAAAAGCCTTATTTTGGAGTTGCATCTTTTTTAAAGCCAAAATCRGTCACCCAAGAGACACACATTGGGAGGGTAACTGGCAACTTTAACACTAGCATTCACAGCACAATTTTTTACTCTGATACATTAGTTTTTTGTCTGACCAAGCAATTTTACACAAAACCCAAAGTGTTTGTTATAATTCTTTATGTATGCATAACACTCTTGATGTATTTTTCAGATGCAAGTTAACCTTAAATCCTTCAATTAAATCTTATTTTTAATATTCAGATTCCCTAGTATTCTTTAAATCATATCTATATTTAAGCAAAGAGACAAGCAYACAGAGCCTAGAATTTAGACTGCCATCCAAAACTAAAACAATGCAATTTAAAAGCAAATCAGAAGAATTCTAACTGCATATTTTTCATACTGAAGTATTAGTTATATTAGAAAAAGTAAAACAGAAGCATGATCTTAYATAGAGGTGAGCTCTTTCCTCCAATCCTTAAAACTTTCAAAAAAATAAGGCAGTATATTGAAATTCTGTCAGTCCAACTATTGCTTGACACCATCTAGGTTTATAAAATACATAGAAAAAAGTAACAAGTGTTAAAAAACATTACATGAAACAAATTGAGCTTCAAAAATTCAGTTATTTTTTGTATAGGTAAGTCTGTACGATAATTATATCTAATAAAATGAAAACAAAAGAATGAGATAAAATAGATCATATAATTTTGATATAGGGTATAAACTACACCACACAGAGAAAATAATTTTTAATGAAATTGAGAGGTTACTTTGACATTTGCAAATCAAAGCATTCAGTTTTTAATTTGAAAATAAAATTCTCATTTAAAAATATTTTACAGGACAAAATATGTACAAAGCRAAACATTTAGACTAAAGAAACTATTTTGCATTAACAGGAACTGATTTTATTTTTCTTTTAAAAATAAAAATTTGCWTTTCACTTGAAGTAAATGTTCCCCCCCCCCCTTATTTTTAACTTAGGTTTTGAATTTAATAATGCATTGTCCAGATGTACCAAGAAATTGCAAACTTATGATTGTAGTGTTTCCTACYGTAAGGTTTAAAGCAAGTGGGAAAAAGAAACGTGAATTCCTCAAATCCAAGCAAAGAGGTGTTCTATCAGAAATGACCACCAAGCTTCATGCTGTTCTAAGMTGACTAAAAGAATAGCACCTGATGAATAGAAGGCATTAATTGCATCTGCATTGGAGTGTTCAAAAATCTGATCTAATTTAAAAATTGCAATCAGACATTTGCCTTGTCACTTCTAGAGCAGCTTTAAAAACATCATTAGCAATGGTGGGTTGTCACTGTTTCAGCAGCTACTACTGAGGGATTCAACTTAGGCAGTGTATTGATGCAATTAGATATTCAAGATGCATATCAGTACTCTCTGGGAAGATAAAYGAAGTGTTTTTTTCTTTTTATTGGTAGGCTGAAGTTTCTATTTTCACATGGGTTGAAACCAGACTGGCTGATTTCCTAGGCGTCACAGCTAAAGCTATTTCAGAATTTGGTTCCTAGGTTTTCTGACTGCAAAGCACCAGCTTGTTTTGTATTTCTTATTTTTGGAACAGAAGGATGAAAGGCTATTCACARTGACTTTTTAATGCAGGAAATACCATTGAGAGATAACTGCTAAACTAAGGGAACTCCAATTAAACATCCTTTCAAAACAAACTGTTAAAAAGATCACTCCTATATCATTTTACTGTTATTCTTACAGAAAAAGTCRCTGAGGATGTACTCATTAAAGGGATAAAACACTTTGTTCTGTGTCTTCATTTAAATAGTAATGTAGTACAAGTAGYGGCCAGAAATCAAGTTATTGCTTTCAAAAGATTCTGCGACTGCATTTAGTACTTCCTTACACCACGATCCTTAATATTTTCATTAAGACTTTAAACAAGGAGAATTTCTTTTCTGATTAATCTAAAATGCACTGAAATAACTGTAAAACCATGTTCTCTCTGAAATTAAGGTGCTTTTGATGAGGTTTGTGAGCAGTCTTTAACAGCCACTCTACATACTCATTTTGCCTTCAAGCCAGCACTGAGGCAGAGGCTTACCATGACTGTGATACCATCTAAAACGTCTGGCAAGTCCACAGCGCTTGGAGGGCAGGTCTCAAATGTCACAGCATGGGAAGCAAAACCAGGTAATTCTCAAGTACAGCTATGCTGARTCATAGGAAATGAAAGAGAGCTTCACTTTCATTATAGACTTTCTCCACACCGAGGTTTAAACCTCTAATAGCAGAGTTACAGGCTGAGCCTGTAAAGCTGTACTTTAATATGGTCATAATAACTGCAGTTTAGCTTACAAAAAGGTGATTACAGCAACTGTGTTTAAACATGAAAATAAAACCACAGAGCTGCTCACATGGATGTCTTATGGGATGAGTAGATAAGTACAGCAAAACATCACAAGACACAACAGGAAGGACAGTAGAACCAACAGAGTATCTGCCTTCAGGCACAATTTAGCTCTGATGCATTTATTGTCCCTATAGTTCTAGGTGGAGATCATAGCCCTGTGGTGAAGTGTGCTGGTAGTGTAAATTATGTGTTTGTAATCCTTCCAAAGGCTCGTATCCTAATGAGATTTTGGAAGATTTAGGTCTAAGGAGACTTAGACTGCCAGCAAAAACCCAAGTCCCTGTATGTGCTAATGTGTCCTATTTAGAGGTCACACGACATAGCACGCCTCTAGAAGGTCTGTTTTGGAAACATGGATGTGCGTTGGATGATTTTTGCTGCGAACCTTTCCACCAAGTCATTCCCCAGTGCTTGGGCTGACGTTCCAAACCACTGAGCATTTTTAAGCAGCTTCCCATTTCTTAACATCAGTAATAGAAAATATTTCTTGCTCTCTAGCACCTAAGTTTCTTCCCAAAATTACTTCTGAGATGCAGACTAGGCAACATTCAGCTCTGCAATAATAAATGCTTGACAACTTACTGTTACTTTTCAGCATTTGTTTTTTGACCCAAAAGACTACCTAATACAGCTTAAAGCCGKCATTTTAAACTTAAGTGGGCTCATTTCTGCATTATTTTACTCTCATTGATTTGATCTTTTTTTCCTCTGCTGTGAAAGCTTTGTGTACATGGTCTGGCTACCCAGATTTTCTGGAAAAATACTAGAATCAGTTCCATAAACACAGCAAAACCCTTGAAAACTATTCCAAAAATAGTATCTTTCAGGCATGTATGAAATACACAAAAGGCATGTGACATGGAAAAGAAGTTGAGTTGAAATAAATGGCAATACACCATGCTCTACTAATAAAGTAAGTTGATTTACTTAACATTGAATTCACATTAGACTTTACAGATGTTCAAAATATGACCAAGTTAATTCTACTGGAATCAGGCCCTGCATATTTGGCCTCACTATGTAGTAGTGCTCCTTTATGTGCCACAAAGCCTTAGTTCACTTTCCACAAACAGAGGCAGAAGTGTTGAGCTGGTTATGCTCGGTGTAGTTTCCTTCACTCCCATGTCAGGTGGYGGGAATGAGCACAGCTCTGCTGACACTCGAACCACACTTGTAGACACTGCTGTGAAATTGGACCCTTTCTGGGTACAGGGAAATTTAGAAAACGTACAGGATGGGAGTGYAATAGTAAAGTGTTCCTTTTAACCTTGGGTGTCATCACGGTGATATTTAAAGATTTTAACAGATGTCACCAGGTGAGAGCTACATAGCTTGTTCATTGCTCTCCTTAGCTTATTCCTAGCTATTAAAAGCTTGTAGTTATAAAAAGTTGGTATTATCACAGTTTCTTTTGTACTTAAAACATRTACATAAAAAGAGGAATTCTTTGAGCCATCTTCTCTTTCAAATAAGAYACTTGAAGCTCTTTGTGGAAAAATACGTATTCATCCATTTGTCATGATGATGTTCATGTGAAAAAACCTGTAATCAATCACAGCCATGGCCTTTTCTACATTTTCTGCACCCTGTAATCTGCCCACTAACCACACCTCTCTGTGTGTTGTCTTTCAAGCTCTGAGCTAGGCACCAGAAAACAATCAGGTAACACTTTTCTTCTTACTTCAAAATTAATTTAATTAAAGGCTCAAAATAAGAAACTTTCAAATCAGAGTTAGATGAATTTGTTGAYGACTAACTGTTAAAAAAAAATAAGAAAAAATTTATCATCAAAAGAAAAAAATCATTATGTTTCATGCCAGTCAATTCTCTACGTGATTTTGCTGCTTAGGAAGAAAACAGTTTTGGAAAATACCCTTGCAAAAGAAAACAATTAGGGTAGATTTAAAATTAGTAGGTATAGCTGACTTGTCTTTGCAGGACTTATGGTCTATGGAGGAGATCCATGGTTTGTGCAGACAGTAAKTCTGAACATCTGTTCAAACCTCTGTTTTATCCAGCATGTGCAGCCATCAAKGTGGTCTCATCACATCTCAATGAAATCTCTTATTCCACAAAACATACTTAAATTTAATGTATAAATTTGTTATATACCCCATGGTTCCACTGTTCATCTTCACCAAAGACTGTATTTTATCCTGCTCTGGAGGCTTCTTTCTGTTATGCAATAGTTTTGTTAGCTTGTCTAGACCACARCGTGAGGTCATCATTGTACCATCTGTTAAACTTCTTTGGGTTAGTGTGCTGCAACTCAGTTCAGCTCAAATGTTATTAGAACATGCTCAAAAATGAGCATAAGTCAGGCCAAGCATAGTACAGGTTCTATGATCTATTAGTACTACTTTTACTATTGCAGCTATTATTTTTATATAGGTTTATTATAGACATATTTAGAAGCCATTTCAAGCTAATCTTGCAATATTTTCATAGGAATATCTGAATTCACACAAAAGTCACCATATTTATGTGCCGTGGAATTATTTAATTCATAGCACTGGAACAAATGTGGGGCAAGTGCCTGTAATCTGAAGATACAACATAGTAAAAGAAAATGCTAGATTTGAATATTCTGTTTGACATTGTCTAAGGCCTCGCCATGTAAAGCCATGATCTCAATCAGATGGTGGAGAAGGGAAGGCACCGCTTTGTGGTGTTTTGTGAAGATGCCAATGTGATTCCTCGATCTGTGGCTCCAGTGTTCAGGGCACACGGATTCAGCAAAGATAAAACTTGCTAACTTGTTTCATTTGATGTTAACAGAAACAAACCAAACGTTGATAGCAAATTTCTGCTTTGACTTACCTTCCAATGAACTTCCTGCCAGAAACAACTGGTTACATATATGTGTTGCAAAAGGAAAAGGGTGATTAACATCTTACTCTACAAAGAATTTAAAAAAACCTTTTGAGTAAAACTACTTTTTGAAAGCTTTAAAATAAAAAAGTGCAGTAGCTTTTTTTTTGTTTGTTTATGATTTTTTTTGTTGTTTAGGGTTTCTCTGCAWAGTTCTTTGTATTACATATTTTAAAATCATGAGTGCATAGAGAAATAATGAGTAGCACTAGATACAGCCCGCGTTCAACTTCTTACAAAGTTTTTTTGAAGTGATTATTTTGCAATCATTGTTGATAGCGATGTGGTCTKCTTATTTCCMAGAAAACCTGAGTTTAAAAAGCAGRAGTTAGTTTAATGACATCACATTAAGATATCTACATTTAAAGTAAGTTTTAATTCATACAGTGGTRGTTTAAAATATTTTTCTATAAGCCTTGAAATTAATGTTTCAAAACTAATTTATAGACTACATATGTGCATACCTGTACACAAACACATATTTCATTTTAAGTGAACYGTATTACTTGCAATATTTAAAAGCATTAAATGTGGGTTTAATAAGGGCAGTAGCTATTAGAATATTTTCTTCTAAGCCAGATGTTGAAAACATTCACATAGATACAGAATGTAGAAGTAACCTCACTTTCTGTCAATCAAATATGATAAATATTTCTATACAARTTTAATTTGCTTCATGTTTACAAATATATAGCAATAACTCTTTTGTATTCCTTCCTTCCTAAATTATGCTACATTAAACAAACTTGATTKTTATGACAGAACCATTCGCACAATGACAATTTTACAATGTAGCATGGGCTAAATCTTGAAATAATTTTCCCCCAAAATCTTACTGACATGCACAGGGCACTTACCTGGGGGAAAAAAAACAACAAAACTCCAAAACCCACCCTTTCTAGAATTTTTACTTCTTTGGTACTGGAACGAGCTAAATACTCAATCTCTCCACACAACTATGTACTTAATCTTTAAAGTTTTTCTTGAATGTTGAATAAATGTTTCCTCTTTGCAAAATGTATACCCAAGCTGAAAAACAGAATGTCTGCTTTGGCTGTTTTGTTGCATTCCTGTCATGCAAGACATTCATGTGTCTGATTTAACCAGGCAGGTGAAGCAAARCCAGTGCTGCTGCAGTACACTCTTTTCACAAACAAGTCCAAGATACTCTAAATTCATTGCTAAAACTCACTGATAAAGTCTGATTATCTCACTTTCCAAGCACTGCCAAATCCTCCTCTACAGCTTCAATAAATGCAGTTTTCCCCATTCTGCATATGCAGAAAGCTGCAGCAACAGTCATTCTCCCAGCCTGTGGCTTTCAGTTGTTTGCTATCTATTCTCATGCCTAGGCTCCTAGACCTCCCCCTAAAATTATAGTCTYTCATTGAAGACTGTGATTGACTGGATTCTGGTCTCCATCATCAAATTGATTAATTTTCAAGGAAGCATGTTTATACACTTTTATGATAAAGAGGCAAAGTTTATTATCTGTTTTCAAGTAATAACATATTTATTCAGTATTTGCTCAATAAATGAGAACTTCACTGCAAATTGTTAAAAGAATAAAAAATTGGAAGGAAAATATTTATTAGATAATCTCTTCCTGTAGGCAGATATATTTTCAACCAGAACTAATTTTTTAACAAAGGTTTCTATTTGTTACTAATTCCAAAACTGGCCATGGAGTGGTAAAAGAGGCAAGGAATAGACATGAACAAAAAAGGCCTTTATTTTCACAGGGAAAATTTTGGATGGTTTTCAGTTTTTACTTCAAACCTGCTACGTTTATAAGATTTTTTTTTTCTAATAATGAAAACAACTCTGTTTCCCAAGGATAAGAGAGAAATTTTAGAAAAAGAATAAAACAAGCAACTACTTTATGAGACTAGTCTGCCATTGAAGAACAGCTCTGATAGCAAATATTTGACCAGCCTGAACAAGGACCCTGCTTTTCCAGGGAATCTATTTCCATTATCAACTGATATTACTASTACTTTCTACTTTGCTCAGTGGTGTAGACAAGAATCATGGATTCCCACTCAAGCCTGGGCACCTGCCTGTACCACCCCCCAAGGTACAGAGAGCCTGGGGCTCTTTGAGTAGCTAGACTAAACGTTTTAAACGTTGCATCATTTCCTTGAAATGGCTGCTATTTAGTTTTTCATTTCCAAGACAGCAGAATTGTGATTTTGTTCCCTAACCCAAGTATTGTAGCAGTAAAATAATACATCCCCCAGGAGACTCTAGAAAGASCTATTTCACTAAACAGAGCACTGCAAGATTATTTCATTTAGGATAACACCATTCTTTTATGGTTTGGGAGATCTATGTTTATCTCTTGAAAAATACCACTYATCTTTCTTCCCTGCTATCTTTGCAAAGTACCCCCTCCCATGGAAAAATATWATTTCACAACTGTTCACTGACTCACACTGATTTTAATAAGTGGACTCAGAAGACAAAGGATCACCTGATGAAGATGTTGAGAGCCAGCTTKCAAAAACAATTAGAGATCACAGAAGGAAATGTCACCCACCATTTTAGGTAAATGATGGGGCATCAGTAATTTATATAAGGCAGAAGAACACCAATGATTGTAGATGACAAAAAAGGCTCTAATTAGTAAGAAAGGCACATGCAGGAAGAGGAACTCAAACTAAAAAACATACTCAAAAGTGGCAACAAAATGGGAATGTGGAAATTTAGAATACATTTTCAGTTATTTCACCAAGTCTGCATAGCTAAATTTTCTGGTATCTGTGCAAATATTGCTGCTATAAATTCCTTGAGGCAGAAACTGAAAGAAGAGCCTGTAAAGAGACAGGTATTTGGAAAACTTGCACCTGCTGGTATCCTGAGGAAAGGAAGGTATGCTCATGCCATAGCCATGGGTCAGTTACCTCCAGCGGTTCCCTTTACTCAAAGAAGTAGCAGACAGAACTGCAGGAAGCATGACAGGACAGTAGAGTGCTCTGAGATCAATGGAAGCACACACATTTCTGCCATGCCAGGAGCCCTTGCAACACCCCAGGATATCTCTGCCGGTGGGTGCTTCACCATGGCAAGGGACAAAAGCACTGGTAAATTTGCAGTTGAGCACATTCCCACCATAGAAAAGCCATCTAAAGTCTAGTATCAAGCTGATTAAAGCAAAGACATGCTAAAATAMAAGTCTTTGTTTCCAAAGGCACACTTTTCACTTTCAGGAAATATACATCAGAGACCTAAGGACATAAATGGTATGGACCTATGAATATAAATAGCCTAAGCGACAAGGTAAAGAGGGTAAATCTGAGAAGCTTCAGAGCTAGGATTACAGTAGAAATAAAGCGAAGGCAGCATGTCCAATGAAGAAAGATGAGGCAGTTATTCCAGACGTGGAAAATTGCCAAGCTGAGATTTGCCACAATAGGCATTGGAAGTCTTCAAATGAAAAGGCCTGGGAAGCACTGCATTACTGTGCCTTGGTTCATCTCACATGCTACGCGTTTTAGAAAGCTAAATGCCTGTCACGTGTTTCTTGAATAGCACCCCTCRTCACAGAGTTCCAGACTTGTTTCTAACAAGAAAGCTCAAAAATAGGCTCATATGCTTACTAAATCATCAATTCTGCTTGATGAAACAAAAAACAAGCCCAAAACAAACAAAAAACTCCTCAGAAAACTACATTCATAATATCAAAGGGTTTTATTTTATTATTTTTCTCCCTGGTGTTTCTTGTATTTCATTTAAAATAACATACTGATATTAAAGTTGATAGTTAAGGACTTATCCATTAATGTTAGAAGTGCAAGGGTACTGAGCCAAAACAATTCCACAGATTACAATCTGTATGGTAGACTTTAATACTCAATTAGAACATATTATAAAGARAGCTCCCAGGAAATTGCTCAGAAAATAGAAGAGTGATTTTCTTTTACTTTTTTACTTATCATATAGTGAGACACTTAGACTAAGAAATCTTTAGTCTTTCAAAATTATCTTTGCTCTTTGAAAGATTTTTTTTTGCCAACAGAACATTATCTGAATGCTCAAGGAATGAGGAGATGAACTAAYACATTTTAATAAATTGTAGTCATTTAATAATGATTAAATATTTGCTTTCATTGAACAACAAGGAAATTAGAATCTTATTTACTGTTGTGATGCTTAACAGAAGACTGAAAAATATTTCTCATAGATGAGTAATGAAGATGAAACTGTTTAAGAGGTGAGTGTGATAGGGTAGCAGGACTGCCATRTGAGGTCTACCTGTTTCCCTAGGAATCACACCCAAATCGAGGACTAGCCCAGACTACATTTTTAAACAGGTCATAGACATTTTTCAGATTGCCACCATTTCAGACAGTCCCTTCCTAAGTAAACACACAAACCTAAGAACTGATTTTTTGTGCTGTATCATTTACTTATTGATATGTAGCAAAAACGGAAGGCTCTAGACATTTCAGAATTAGCTACTGTCCATTAAATCTTTCTGATATTCTTTGGTGTCTTCTGGGATTTGGCTATCCTAAGTAATGGCGACTTGCCTCATATTCYTCTTTACCAGATCATGAATCCACAAAAAAAACCTTGTTGTARTATAGTTATCTGGAACATCAGCACATATTTGATCTGCTCATTATRTTACTAAAAGATTCATAAATGGAGAGGAAATCCAGTTCCTGACATGTATTTGGTCAACAGACTAATGCTTTTAGGCAATAACCTATGAGCAAACCTCTACATAACTTTTGCTTTTATAGTCAGATGGAAAAAGAACTGATGGAATTTGTGGCAGGAAGAATGCTAACCAGGCAGACATTTTGCTACAGATGTCAAACACAAGGGTGTTTCTAKGTTATTTTCAGTTTAAAGACTGAAGTGATTGATTTAAAGCACTGCATACTTACAGCTAAAAGCTATTTGACTATGATCTGCGTCAAAGAAGAATGCCATTCTTTGGCTTTCCATTTACAGAAAGATTTAATTATGCTTGCAAGGTTCAGACATTTTTAGACACAGAAAACATTTCCTATATCCCTGGATTTCTGATTGTGCTGCAGCTGTTTAGACAGTTTGCATATCCAAAAGCCAGTATAACTGAATGTGGAGGGATTGTCTATGTCATCAACACTGGGGAGGGGCAAACTTTCTAAATGGGTCAGCCTTGCTTTCAGTCCATAGCGCTCCAATGATTGTGACATATGGAGTATATCCATCCTGCTCCACTGTTACAAAGAATCCTGTAACATCTTGCACAGCTGCTTTGAGATGGCTTTGTGGACACTGCTAAGAAAACTCTCAGGACCCCATCTGGGTCAGCATTGTCATTCAGAGTACAGGACATAACCACCGAATTTGAGCTTTCTCAGGTGATTGGCTGAGATGTTGGCTCCTTATCTCAGCAACATTCCAAACCAGTGGGATAGGTGCATGCAGTGGCTGTATCTGCCAAATGACACTGGGTAAGAAGCACAGGTATAAGGTAATGGTAGACCTTTTAAGCAAAGAAAACAACATTATCTCCAGATCACTAGTCATCAGTCCTGCTATACAGAATCACTTAAGAAATACCCAGAACAATCTTTTTCCCCAACTTGTATTATTCACTGTCTATTTSGTGAAGCAGTTGATAGAGGAAAATAAAGCTTGATTATTTAAATGCACTGATAACCATATTTTCCCGTTGTAGCATGACATGAAATATGGCAAGGAGATGTGTTGATTCTTGCAGGAATCAGAAGTAATGTTAGAAAATAGTCAGAATTAAATTTTCGCAGTTCCTAAGGCACACATAGTACTAGTGCTTGCATGGCTTGCTTCATGTCACACCCAAGCAGTGCACTGAGACATTCACTTTTAAATGTCAATGAGTTACTGAAAGCGATCTAGGTTAATTGCTGAGAATAAGCTAAACTTTATTCTTGTGGTTTGCAGCTCTAGAAACAAAATCAGAAACGTTTTCAGTAGTAACTGGTTGAGCAAACTAGAGATTGATGTGGTTTTGTGGTTTCCTTAGTTGTACCAGGAACTAACCAAAATACCCACTGATCTTCTTGTCATGTCACTCTCTTTATTACTGCACCTTACAGTATGAAAAGGGAATTTCTAAAACACTCTGAATTGCTTTTTGCTTGTTTGTTTCTATTTTCATTGTATTTAACTTCTTTTACAGTGGACTTCAAGTTTGTACTACATGGATAGTTCAAATGTCATTACTGAGTCATAATCAAACATGGATCATAGAACTATAAGATGTTAAACATTARTCTCAGAGCACAGTTCAACAAGATAAAAGCATTAATTCTCAAACACTTATCTCTTACCCTTATGATATCTTTGTTTGAATTTAATGGCAGCTTCCTCATGCAAGTAGAAGTATTTCTTCTGAAATAGAAGAAAGAAAATGAAATTAAATTTTGGTCCTTCAAATCATTTTAGTAAAATAGATATTTCTAGTCCCAAGTATTAATATAACCAGGTAAATTTTAGATGAATTGAAAATTGTTTAATGTTCAATTTAAATTTTGTAGCAGAAATGTATTCTCRTATCCCAGCACTGTTGCCTAAATGATCAGCATTAAAGCCTGCCCATTCTCATTGCCCACACAGTCCTGCTGAGTGATTTTAATTTTTCACGGTCTCCMGGTCCTTGTGGCCACCATGCTCCTCAGGAGGTTTCTCTCTCCTTTTTTGAAGAGGGAAATAAACAGCACCATTTCTGCAGCTAGAATTCTCTTAATTGGTGTACAATTTTTTTTTTCCTCATGCTGACTTCCTGGTACTCTAACAACATCTCCCTCTAACCTGAGTTAATTTATATTTAAAGTTTTAGGTTGGCTTTTCAACCTTCTAAAATATTCATTGAAGGGTTTATCTAGTTTTTCAAATTATGTTAATAAACCAGGACAGWTTATTTGTATTTGTTTACATAAAATCTTTAGTAAACAAACAACAAATTGAATTTTATTCATAAATAGTGTCTTTTATGGAGTTAATCTGACTTCATACGTCTCTCTGTCACTGAGCAAAATTTGACTAACTCAAACAGTAAACATTTTCAAACCAATATATATATATCTTTAAAACTACCTCCTTTGCAACTTAGTCAAATGAATAAACTTCTATTTATACAATTAACAATTTTAAATTTCAGTTTTTAACCCTTTCATTTRCCTTGCTACATCCTGAAAACCTACAAAATCTTGCTTTTTTATTGTTTTCTGTTTCATCCACTTCAGCAATTAAAAAAAAAAAAAATTGTTCAGCATCATGTCTGTTTTCACCTCCTTTTAGTAATGTCTGAGTTCTTGTAGTTGTGTGTTTCCATTCTAAGTGCACCTCTGTGTGCCAAGCCTGGCTCAGACATGTGTGGTTAATTGGCTGTGCAGGTGTATCCACTTGGAGTCACCCACTGTTCCAAGTAAATAAGCTTTGTAGAACGGTCAAAYGAATCAGTCCAGAGGGAAAATATATTTTAGGAGTGGCCACTATAGAAGTATATCAGGATTGTAAAGCTGAATTATTCTAGTGCTGCTTTAGAGTTACTGTGTGAATGTTTTGTGAGCTGACTCCTGTTCCTCAAGTGATGAAGCAACCTGTAGCACTATGTTTTTTTAAACAAATTTAATTTCATTCCATTTGTGAATGTTTCAGTCAACTGTGTGTCAGATGTTTCAGACTGGCCTCTATGAAAGAAAACAACTGTAGCTAAAATTTCCTTTCCATCATGACCAGGAATTTAAAAAAGAAGGGTACTGTGCGCTCTGGAAAGTCAGGACAGGTGAAAACTTACTACTATTCTTTCTATCTTATTAGTGCAGTCCTTTGCTCATACCTTAATTCTCAAAGATGAAAAAAAAAACCCAACCCTCCTTTGTTTCAAGCTAGACAAAACTGGGAAGCAGTGTACTCACAGATCTCTGTTCATTGTTGTTTTACCTGGTTATTTTTCTCCCATTKTTAAACAAGTAGAAAAGGAGCAGAAGCACTATCAGGTCAGGAGGGTATAACCAAATCAGAAGTCTCATTTATTGCTTTGCTTTGTGTGGATCTAAGCCTGGTACACATGGAGAGAAGCAAAGAATCCTCTTTGTCTTTCACATAGGGTCAGACATGCCAATACATGTTAGGACAGCTGTAGAGTACACACTGCATAAGGGTAAACAGCAAATAAAAAAGTGGGTAGACTTGCTTGTTTGGTATGTGTGAGGTATAGCATAAACATCCCAGTGCTCACGTTAAACACATTTTCACTCTGCTTATTTGCATTTGTTTTCTACTAGAGCACTCTGTGCAAATGTGGCCAAAACCACTAGAGTTAATAACACCTAAACAATTCTATTAAAATACTCTCTCTATACACAAGTACCTGAGAAGATCTCAAGCATATAATGCACTGCAGTTTTCTAGAATTATTCCTGTAGTCCAATTTATTTGCAGAAATTCAAAGACTAGTAACAATGTTAAAATAGTTAGAATTATGGAACCATTCCTCCGCTCCTGACACCCTTTTCTGAATCTTAAACCCCTGTCTTATGCTTGAACTAATGTGTGGAAAAAGTTTGCCTATAAWGAGAACATGTGAAATGGTTTGGGCTTGCTCCACACTGAGTGAGAAAGAGTGCAGGAATTTCAGAAATGGTTCTGAGGTGGAATGGCACCTTTTCAGTCAATTCAGCACTGAGCCAGGCCTGTTTATGCACTCTAGCTACAAGGTCACTGTGGTTTGCTTGTAAGGGTGCCCCTGAGTGTGCATCAGTACTGCCATACCCCAGGGTGTCTTCAGTTTATGTCYATATATTTAGTGATGATGATGACTGTAAAATGTAGGTGTTCTAGCTTATGGACTTCTATAGCACACTTTAAACAACCAAAGGTCTTTACTCAGTCTGGCCATTGTCTATTTAYATTTCCTGTCTTGATGGAGTTTTATCTTAAATATTATTATTATTACTATGGTCACTTTGGGCATTAATTACCATGGGAATATATTTTATACAGAACAGAAAATGCACCTTGCCCTAAGCTTTCCTCTCTAGTACAAGGCCTATCCTCCATTTAGCCTTGTTTTGAATAAATGTGATGTCACTGTTCAAGAGACTGAACACTTTTCACAATATAATACTGGTACAATAAAAAGGGTAGTAACTAATGTTATCCTAATAATTTAAAACTCCTTTGAGTTAAGCCTTGATTCCAAATTGATTGAAACCACCTTAAGTAAATAGTTTCATCTGGTTTTGGATCATTTCATAATGCTTCAATTTGCATACACGGGTGGGAATTTCCCACAAATGCTGAGGTCTGTTGACGTTATTTCCTTGTTGCTCAAGAAAGTAGGATAACTGTGAGGATTTTTCCCCCTTATAAGTAGAAGGAAC
The DNA here is from genome assembly GCF_030028575.1 of Malurus melanocephalus. Lineage (NCBI taxonomy): Eukaryota > Metazoa > Chordata > Aves > Passeriformes > Maluridae > Malurus > Malurus melanocephalus. The sequence continues at coordinate 105,182 of NW_026623262.1, forward strand.
AAATTAAGTGCTGGATTGTAAATGATCTCCCTTTGACCTTTATCTGCAACTATAACTTTAATGGATGTTCTATCCCTACATTGCAATAATTGAAGAATGAGATACAATAATGGGTGAATGATGCCCAGCCACCAGTTCCATTACTGTACTACTCTCATGTCCTCTGCAGGAGTTGAAAGATTAACCCAAGACCTGAGTCACTAGGGGAAAAAAAAAGAAAAATAGATAAGTATTCTTATTAAATAAACAAGGGAGGAAAATGTTCGGCCCATTATCCCAGAAGCTACTTACTCTAGTAAACACTGGCAATGCAGTTTTCAATTTCAGTGTTTTATATATATGAAAAAATTATACAGAAAATTTGTTTGTATGGCTGATATATTCTGATTTTGAAGGTTTGTTTCTCCTGAAATCTTTAACCAGTTTTTGTTTCTTGTTTCCATGTGTTATACAGGTCTAGGTGATGAAATACACTTTGAGAGAATTCAAAACTTGGTTTTGTACATGTTAGGTTAAACAGAATTCCTTAAGCAGACTTTCTCAAAATTAACAATACTAGTTAATATATATCTTCAGAGCAAAAAAATAAATATTTTCATGGCATTTATATCTAACTCAAATGCTAACTCCTGATGCTACAGGAAGGCCACACAAATGCAAAAGTACTTACAATTTGACACGTAAGACATGYAGTGGGTTTCCTTCACCCTGAAGCACTCGTATCCATGGAAACACTCAGCCAGGATTGCTCTATCCCTAGTTAGAAAAGRCCTTAACCTAGAGGCCTTAGCTGGAAGAGTGCAGGCATTGATCTAGAGATTCATCTCAGTGTCCTTGTTCTGTACTCCTGTGTGATAATGTGGAAGTTGGCAACGACAGAMTTGTTTTGGGGGTTTAGAAAATAGTTTCCTTTTTTTTTTTTTATGTCCTAAGATGCTAAATATAATGTGCTTATTATACACCTTATCTACATCCGTGCATACACTTAAAATTCATGAGTTCAGATGGAAAGGTAGAACAGATTGGATAGAAGAGTAGAAGAGACCCRGGAAGAGAAAGGCAATAAACAGAACTTATCAATGTGTGCTTCATTATGAAAAGAGGCATCTCTTTGGAAAAAAAACCTCCCTTAAACTCTTACTCTTCGAATAGTAAATTTGTCAAATGAACATCATGTTTTTGAATAAGGTTACAAACTTCTGTCCTAATATCAATATAATAAGCACAGATTTTCATTACAGTTCTTGATTTAAGGCATCTTGATTAACAAAATACAGTAAAAAATGGTTGTCCTTTTTTTGTAGTCCATCATATGGAACCATACTACTACTATGGAAAAAAGATTAAGGGATGGAATGGCTCTCCCCTCTTACATCTCCTCCCTCCGGCTTTGAGCACTAGCAGCAGCAATATGCCCACTGTCAGTCATTATCAGGCTTTTCCAAAGGTTCAGGATTTTGCCAATACCCTTCCTTCATTCACTTTGCAGTAGGGCAATCAAAAGACCTAAAGACTTGCTATACTGGAGGTTGTAGAGATAAGAGGTACTTGAGTACTTCTCAAGTAAAAAATTACAAGAGTAACTTAAGGGCTGAAAATCAGCAGCAAAGCCTCAATGAAGTTCACTCTGTTATCTCATCTTTTAAGAGTTAAACATTTTTGTAAGTGAATTATATTTTGCCCAGAAAGATGTTGAAGCAGTCTTGTTTATCTTTAGCACACATGTTTTCTAGTAAAGATTTGTTGGGTGACTCAAAGCACTCAAAAATAAGAAAGCACTCTATGAAATTATTGACAGCAAAYTCCATTGTCAACATACAATTTGTAGTTTCTCTGTTATTGACTCATTGTCCTTATACATATTCCTTGCCTGAATCGCCTACTAGCTTTACTGACTCAATTTTGTTTTTTCCCCTCAGTCTTGCTGTTTCCAGCTTAATTCCCAAATTTCTGGTGCACTTCCTTGTAGTAGACTCCGGGGAGACAAAAGTAACACATGGAAGCAGAACATAAAATCCAAACTGTCCCATTGCCCACCTTATGTCAAGTAAGACATAAGCAGCAACTACTGATACAACAGCTTTTTGAAGTGAGGTCGAGCTCTTTGTTAGTGACCAACCTTTTGTAGGATAGAAAGAGAAGATTAGGTAATGTGATATTTCTGTTATATGTTATGTTTGTCCTGTGAGTTACTTAGAGGAGATGATAGTAGATGTAGCAGGAAGACAYATTTCCTGACATGAGCTTAGACCCAGTGAGCCCAAATAGTCCCAAATGGAAAAGAGAGGGATGTTTTTTACTGAGTGTTCTTTTCAGACTAGCTGATTCTGGTGGCTTTTTATGTATGACCTCCAAAACCATGTTTTCATGGTACCCAACTTAAATAATACATAACTAATAAAGAAGCATGCTATTTTTAGAGAATCGAGCTGACCTGGAGTTATGGATTTAAATAGAAGGAAGAGAAGCAGGGATATATTTTGATTCAGCTGTGCTTGAGAAGCGTTTGAAAAACTCMTGTTCCTGGAAACAATGAGATACAAACCTGTTTGCATAGTTGATCTCTGGCCAGAAAGGATTCCTGTCAAGTGAAATATTAACCCATAAGGAATGCAGTTTCTTAGGGCAATGAGGTATTGGCTTCAAACCAACCTTAATGCAGAGCTAAGGTGACCATTTAAAAAACATATATGCATTCAGACATCTGCATGGCTGCCAGACCAGAATAGGATTACACTTCCTCTTACCTACAGCTTACCTGTTTGTAACTGGCCTGGTTCTGTAGCACTGAAAAGTAATTTCTAGCTGTATAGTGGACAAATGCCTGTTACCTTGGCTGTGTCATCGCAGCAGGAAGGTGTTATATTATACAAGTTATAATAGCAGCTGGGAGCTCTAYTAGTAATTGTAATGTTTCAGAATAGAGAGAGAGCTCAAGGAATGTTTTCTTCAGTTTCTCTTCCTCTGTGGAGCACAGTCTCTCCTGGGAGCRATGATCCTCCTAAGCAAGGTCAAATTTACACTGGATCCACGTCATAGGAGGCATGAAAACGGAAACATGAAAAGCTCTGAGCCTGCTGAGGTTGACAAGTCCCAAGCCCCATTCCTTTGCAGCAAGATATGCTAGTTCTGCTAGTGACTTCCAAGTTCAAGTGCACCCACTGAACCCACCAGGTAGTTGCTACTCCAGGAAATGCTTTTTAGGCCCCAGGAGGCATTTATGCAAAAATGTCAAAATACCAGTGGAAAAACTCATTCTTCCTGTCAACTCAGAAAGGGAAAAGCCTCTAAAGCACAATCTTGACCATAATGTTCATCCTAAATTGTTCCCTCTCTTTTTGTTCACAGAGCTCCAAGTGCAAAGTATGACTTTCGGTCCATGGGCTCTGGTGGGCTCTGATGTGCTTTGCAGGTGTTCCAATGTACAGCTGGAGGAGGCCTAAATGTGCTGGAACTCACACCCGTGGAATAATTAAAAATAAAACAAACCCAACTATGTACTCTGCAGAGTGAGTTTCTTCCTCTAAGTACCATTCACTTCCCAGTGACTTGGTGGCACTGTGGAGATACTAAGAGTAGGACTGGTTTGTTGCTTTTTGTGGTGGGTTTCAGTCCACTCACAGGTTCTTATAGATTCTTTGTGATTATAACCCTTTTGACTAGTTTTGGAGAAGGAAGATGGGAGGAGGCAAGCATTACATCCCAAATCCTACTGACCACTGATGCCGAAATGGGAATTTATTCATGGAAGGTATATGACTTTATAAGAAATAAGAAAGGCTTTATTAATAGCAAATGTTAAAACTATCATAGCCAGGAAACTGGGTTTATTCATTCAGAGGGAAGAGGCAGCTCAATTTGCTGAGCTTTTATTTTCTGTTTTTCACCCTGTCATTTCAACATTTCTTTCACATTGGCTGAGTTCACAGTCACAGAAGAAAGAGCAAGAAAATACTTCCTCTAGAGTTTCTTCTCACATTCAATGTGTGACTATAGGCTCTGAGAAGGACTGCTATGGACAGTGCCCAGGAAGTGTCTCAGCTCTCATTAAACACAGATCATTAAACATACTGCATGAAGAGTCATTGTGGCTGTCACATATAGTTAGGCCATGSTGCTGCTGGCACCCCTTTGCAAAAGGCAAGATGTAAAGTTTTATTATCATTACAATTTTGACCACAAAAAGATGGAAAAAATTAACCAAAGCAACCACTTTGCTTTGCCTAACTTCTCCTTTTATCTCATACCTGTTAATATTGATCCATGGAGAGATTTCATTCCTCAATAAATAACTTGATCAGTGGCTTATAGACAGAGTTGACTGAAAACTCTGACTACATGTACTTGTGGGCCCATAGTTCACGTTGCTTTCAATGACAAGGAAACAAAGACTTCTAAGGGRCTAATTCTTTGAAACACAAATAATTTCTGACAAGGCCCTTTGAGTAGAAAATGGAAACCTGATACTATTGCAGAACCAAACTGAGCAAAAGATCCTTTAACAAGAGAGAGAAGAGAGAAAATATGGCCTTAGAGGGGATTTGTAAATGCCTTCATAATAGGAGGCACAGTTGAATCCTTAATATGGCACCTCAAGTTTTTATAAGATCATCTTTCTTATGGAAGTATATGGAAAACAGCATGTCAAACTGCACCCTCTGCAGTCAGTGATTAAAATGCTGCTAAGTCCATGAACAGAGTGGGTCCCAATGTGATAGAGATCACTGCTGCTATTTTTAGTCTGTATTTCAATAGCTTCAGATGTATTAAGCAGGTCACATCTTGCCCCTCATTGCCCTCACTGCAATCTTTGCTGTACTGTCAACTACTGTGTATTTGCAGCTGGGATGCAGCCTAGTTCCAGCCTTCCTCTTATGTGCTTCTGCACATTTGGTGATCTGTGATCCAAGTATACCTGGTGGTTAAAGCTATCGCAGTACAACTAGCAGAAAAAGAATAAATTGACTGARATAGGGACTAAATGCTTGAATGAACAACGTTCTTCCTTAAAAAAACCAAACCAACCTAAACCAAAACCAGAAAAATACCTCACTGAGATTTCATGTTCTGCTTTTACGTAAACCTGTCACCCCCAAATTTAAGGAAATGGTATCCTGTTGTTTTAGCTTCACTATGACAGAAGACAAACAGATAATTTTATTTGTGATCCAAATTTAAATACATTTTGGCATCTGTTGTATGCCAGTATTTGCTCTTGTTATGAACATGCTTGCATTTTATTGCATTGGGCTATCTGCCACTTTATGTAAGCTACACCAGCTGCTCTTGCAYGACAGATTACTGTATGCAGCACTCTGCTTTTTCCTAAATCAGATAATGCTTTGTAAAATCTGGATAACTAAGTCTCTAGGAAATGATTGTAAGTTATATTAAAACTGTATAACTGAGAAGAGAAACAGCCTTTAAGAATGGTATTAAAAGGCTCCTACTTCAAGGGAAGATTGTAGTTGGGGATAGATAGCTTTTTTACTGTGCCTAATGTACATTCTGCTACATTTTTTTTCTATTACTTGCTGTTTTCCTTAAAGTTGGCACTCAATGAAGAGAAATATTAATGACAACCTTATACACTGAGAAAATGTCTATTTTGACTTTTACAGCAATGAAATACACTGAAATTAATTTAGACCTACTTGAAAACAAAGCTTCCAAATTCTCTTTGTTGCATTTCTGTGACAGGTTTCATGCTCTGTTTTCTTGGCAACCYTCTGCATGGGAAAGCAGCATTATGCAAATAAAAACTCAAATGGCAGCCACAGAAGGAAAATATAACACAGTTTTTCTTGACATCTTAAAGATAAGGTCATGCTATCAAAAAACTAAACCAATCTTTTTCTCAGGTGTAAACTGTGCCCCAGCTACATTTTAAAACCAGTTTTTCTATGATTTGGATGCAACTAGGCTGGAAAATCATATTAATTCAAAATTAAGAAATGTCATGCTTAAGCAGTAGTTGAACTTTGCTGGTTTTGATAGGAGTTGATAATTAAAGTGCCCATAAGTATAAGGTTGTGTAGGCACTGCTGCTGCAATAAAAAGTCAAAGTATAATTGGTCAGAGAGTGTGGAGAAAAGCAGCAGGGGATGCTGGTAGGRACAATAAAAGCTCAACAGGGTTACAGAAACCTGCCAAATCTCCATCCTCACTGCAGGGAGCTCCTGACGCTGCCAGGCAGTGAGGAAAACAGATGGCTGTTGCTTTTGAAGCCACTAACATTAATTTCTGTGCTTGTTGTGTATTTTTCCTCTTTCCCCTCGATTTTCCAACTCCTGCAGTAGCTCCTGGAGCAGCCAGGCACTGGCAGACATGTTGGAAGGCAGCCCACAGGCGGGTGAGTTTCAGCTGAAGATGATGGCTGCTTTGTTTTGGTTTTCCTTTTCTCCAAACTGCCTCCGCAATTTGGCAAAGGGATGTCAGGATTAGAAATAGYGGGATTGGAGAATATGCCAGAAGCTATTAGAGGGAAAGAGGCAGAGCTATAGTAAATGTGGAGATGGAGCAGGGCCAGTAGGAGCGTGGGCATTGGCGTTTGGATGCAATTAGCACAGCCGGCCAAACATACCCGAACATGGACACTTCACAGTTACATGCTGAATAATCTTCTATGCCGTGATTATTTTCAGTGGGGTATAGCTGATACCTGTAGATGGGGCCTTGTGTTTTCCTTAAAACCAGCAATGACGTGGACCTGGTAAGTCTATAGCAGCTAGAAGTGGTTTCACAGAACACTCTAAAACAAATCTCTGTATCTAAAAGAGAAGAGCATGAGATGGAGAAAAAAAAAAAGTTTCAGTTTGTTTGCACTGTATTTCAGATATTCTGAAGGACTGCAAGAGTCTGGGATTTTTTCCCTTAGCTTTCTGATATATCTATGCATTTGTGTGCTGTTGTGAAGACTAACAAAGCACCAGTTTGAAGGAAGACAGAAACTTGTATGATGCGGAATTTAAATTTTAGAATACCACTAAGAGAGCTCAAAGAAAGACACAGGCTTGGGCTGAGTTAGCAATTCAAAGAAATATATGTTGACATGCAGAGTAAGGATGGCATATGACTGACTTGTCACCTGTCTTAGGGGAAAGATTCTGTACTTGTGCTGGTTTCTTGACTATTGATTTCAAWTCAATGAATGTTTCATGCTTTTAACAGATGTTTCTGATTTAGGCCAATGAAAGCTAATGGAAGCTTTTTCTACCTCTGAGGAAAGAGCGCTAGCCCAACCAAACAAGCAAATTTGGAGCTTGGCATCTGAACTGAGCAGAAAAACTGGATCATTTCCTCTTGCAAAAGCTGTGTTTCATCATTATTCTGCGACACTATAAAATTTTCATAATTAGTATTGACTTGTTATTTTTGCCATCTCCTGCATTTAATAATTTAGCCACTATTGCTGTCTACCAGGAAAGACACTAACTTACTCAAAAGGTTTGTCTCGCTGGTCCAAAATAGCACACAATTCCCAAACCAGCAAAATATGCTGCATCCAGCTGCCCCAGCTATGTGAGTAATTGTAGCAAACATTTCTAGATGCACAGCCACAGAACAAACTCAATAGAGGCRTCTAAGTATTTCACAGGCATGTATGTCCAATTTATATTATTTAACATTTTTCTGTGGTGGCATAATTTCTTTTGTCTGGTCTCTGGTTTATGAGCCTCACATGGGAAAGCTAAATTTGGCATAGAATAGCCATAGTGCATTAAATCACGAAAATGAAAAAATTCCATTAAGTCTATTGAAATGGGACTTATGACTCAGCTCTAGATCAGTGCTTTTTAATGAATGCTGTAGAACATGCTCCATGAAACTACCAATAAGTACACACCAAGAGATGATTACAACAACTGTATGCTCTGATATAGTCCACTTAGAACGGAAATTATCATTTGGTAAAAAACATAACTTTTCTCAAGAAAGGCGGTAGTATAGGTATAGATCCTTAATTTATGGCTTCCATTTAGGGWTAGTCTGTGATTAATGCTCTACAGTATTTCTTTGCTTTTAGTCCCGAGTAACCCTGTCTCCCTTGCAGTCTTTGAATCCACCAGTAGCCGAAGGATCTGGTGCAGAGTGCAGAACATGAATGAACGTTTGAAAATCGGTGGCAAGGATTTTCTTGGCTCATTACWATTAACATGCTGTGGAATTAGAAAGAAGATAGGTATTGCTTTAGTACCTTCTGTTCTCAACAGTCCTAGAATTTTATTTTTTATAAATATATAGCCATATATACAGGCTTTATTCCCCTGCAAAGAGAAATTAYATTTTCTCCAAGCCCTTGACTTACAAGCTATGCAGTGATATGTGTGATAAGAGATACTGGACCCYTGGAAGTGTATCTATTTCCCTGTTATTATGCTGCTGTTTACCTCCTCTCTCCAAGCATGTATTTTTGGAAATGTTTACATGATTTCAGTTCCCATTTTGTGTGAGGCTCTTGATACATGCAAATCTTTTTGGTGGGGTGGGATGGSAACCTAGTTCATTACCATCATGCTATTGCAGTACTTGGTGCTGTATTGGTACATTGTTTTGTCTGTGGGACTGCTCTTGTAACTATCTTGAGTGTCTAAGCATGAGCTGTATATGAATTAAATGATTCATTGAGGGTGACAAATTTTGGTGAGAAATGCTGTGTAATGCCCTTACACAAATGCAAACCATTACTAGCTGGATGGATAGGTAGGCATAAGAAATTTGGAAACTCTGAAATGRGGTGAAAATGTTTTTCTTTCCTGTAGTGCCTCGAGAGTGCCTGGAGAGTGTAAAATGCCCAAGTCATGCATCTTTAACCCAGCACTTGAAGAAGATGCAAAACCTCACAGTGGTGGATTTAGAGATTTGAGGGGAATTAATTTTACCAGTCTGAAAATGTGGAATAAATGACTTGACTCCATCCTAAAGAGGGGGCTGAGGGAGCTGTGTGTTTTCTCACTGGTTTGACTCTGGGATGGGAAAATTTTCTCACAGCTGGGGGATTTAATAATCTCCTGGCTGCAGGCTTGGAACTGAAAATACACCCTACTATCAGAGCTAGGTTCCTCAGGCCCTAATAAGGGATTATGGTGATATCTGCATGATTTAATAAAATGTAGCTAGGATTTGAGCAGGAGCTGTTCAGATCATGCCAGCATAAGCCATGGTCAAAACAACAGGACATGTAAACTCTCAGCCCTGCTTAAGGCAAACAGCCAGTAAACAGGTAATGCTTCTAACAGATGCTGAAGTTATAAAACTTCAAGTTATAAGATGTTTAAAACCAGATTTTTACAAAAGCTGTCATGGTAAAGTCTTGTGKGTTTTTACAGGCTGCATAGCATCAATTAATGCTCCTGCAAAGGAGTTTAGCAACTGCATGTGGCTGATGTGACATACCTGGTCATACAGAATCTGGATAACCTTTCACTTTATTATAGCTTTGAAATTCTATAAAATTAAAAAAAAATCCTTAAGGTATTTATAGATTTACAATTGGCTTAATTAGTTTTTGAAACTCCATTGACAGGGAAATGTCACGTGGTTCAATRTTTGTTTTCAGTCAGCCAGCTATCCAGGTGTCCAGAAACCTCTATGTATTTTCAGCGTGACACAACTCAGACCACAGTCTCAGATTCTGAGTTCTTCTTGTGCTTCAGGTTGGGATGTACACACATGGACACCCAGAAAGACTGTGAAGAAATTAAAGAAGCTTATTCAGCAATAAATTAGCATTTCTGGTTTTGGCTGGCTTTTAAGTTTGCATCTGCAAACAGATGAAAATCAAAGGCTGAGACTTCRGTATTTGTTAATTTAATTTTCCATCTCATTCTCCAAATAGCCCAAGTATTTAAAATTTTTGCAGATATCAGGATATCTTCCTTCATTGAGCTATTCCAAGGGCATTCAGGAAACATTATGAAGTGATGATCATATCTGGGGTGTTCTTGTTCTTACAGTATAAAGCTCCCATTTAAACTTCATAATAAGATATACTGTTCAAAAGGCAAAATCTGTTCAAAGAATTCATTGCCTTTGTGGAATCAACCTGCTTTTAATTTAGAATGTGCCCATATTGTTTTGTTGYTTGCAGCATTACTGGACAAGACCTTGGGGAATTCTAATGATTTGCAAAAACAACCTGAAACAATATTTACTGAGACCACGTTTTGTGCTAGCTGAAATTATATTTGTGAGGATTTGGTAACACAAAATCAAGTGATATACATCAGACAGGAATTGTTGACTGGCAAACTGGTGGAAAGTGAAGAAAGAGGAGAAGGAGCAGTGTGTGAGTAAGGGTGGCTACTCTGTAGTAGCTAACTGACTCTGATTTCAAAGAGAATACATGTAACTTTTTCTGAAGGGACTCTCTGAATTTGCACCTGGGGTTTCTAGACAGGATGTCTTGAGTCTGAAATGATGAAAATTTTAATGGAGTTCCGGGTTTSTCTGCACATTTTTTTGTGAATGGTAGCTTCCCAGAAACCATTGCAACAAGCAGGGAAGTGACAGAAATACTACTAGCAGTGAAGCTCTGCATGAGTTGATGATTTTAGTAGAGTTCAGAGCCTCAAGAAAATCAAGTCACTGATAGATGGATCACATCCCTGGTTGGCCTTAGGGCCAGCTGCCACTCTGCATACATGAATGCACATGAGTTATCTCAATGCCTAGGGGAGGAGGAGGCCCCATGGGTTAGGGCAACATGACAGCTTGTTGGAAATTAGAGCAGAGAGAGGGGCCCTGTAGAAGTTTATAAGCAGAACAGGTGGCAGAAAGTAAGGAGCAATCACACATTTTAAATTAAAATAGAAAAAAATCTCAGGGGGCTGCATGGCCCCAAAATCTTCAGCGAGGTCTGGGAGGGCTCCTGTGAGATTCAATGCACCAGTCACCTGGCAGGCATACTTTGGCAGGCTGCTTTGGCCCCCAAAAGCTTATTCCCTTCATCTTCTGCACAGGATTCATATGCTTCACTGAATGCCCACTTGCTGTATGTGCATGTCAACAGGCAGCTCCTGAAAGCTATTGCAGGTGCAGTGGGGTTTTGGTGTTGTTTCTTTGTCATTGGCATGGACTTTTGGGATATATGCTGCAATTCCCTGTCTGCATACTAGGTGTAATGAGAAACAGTGAAGAAATTACCTGAATAGTATTGCTGCTTCTGGTAAGACAGAGTTAAAGGATGCAAGACCTTAATTGCRTGATGCACTACACTCAGATCTTTTCAATACTGACCTTTAAACTTTTGTTACTAGAAATCTAAATTGACATGGTGAAACAGATTTGTGCCCTGTCAATGTAGCAGTGATACTGAGAGCACAGGGAAGTCTASAAATCAACAAGATTTTTATTTCTGAAGAGCTAATCATTTGTATAAGGAAAAAGAATGGAAACACTTGAATGAAAAAAAAAAAACTTATTTTCTAGTATTTTAAGAGTCTCTCCAGGTCTCATCAACAGCATCTCAGTGTGTAAGATTCCATTATTTTAAAGAAGATTTTATCCTTGCATGCAATTTATATAGCTACTAAATAAAAGAGCAAACAAAGCAATTTGTCAAAAGCGTTGTTTTACTTGGAGTACTTCTTGTTCTTTCCTTGCTTCCAGTTTGCCACTGCTTCAGCTCTGGGTAGTGGTGGTCTATACACGTACACATGCCTTATATGAACAGCTGTAAAAATCTTCTCTGTACATTTCCATTTTTCTTAATTCTTTTGCTGTTGTTTTACCCTTCCCACTTGCTGTTCACAGTGACTGRCCATTCACCTTTTGAAATATTGCTGGCATTCTTACTCTCCTATTCACTCTGCTTCYGAGCACCCAGGCACTGAAAGTCAAAAAGCCAAGGCTGTGTGGCAGGTGGGTAAGTGCTTCTTGTGCAAATACATTCATTTGCATTTGAATGTTCTCATTTGCATACAAATACTTTCATTCATAGGAATAAAAGGATTCTCTGCATGTGCACCATTTGTGCAAACAAAAATTGAATTCATGAAACTACTCAGAATCAAGGAAAGATCAGGTCTTCTGCCATTTTCACTTTGGTAGTACGTTTTCAATCTGATAATGCATATCTGAAAAGAACCAAAATTGAAGTTTCAAGTACTGTTGATTTTTAAACTTTTTACTGCACAAGATTGTGGTTAGCTTTCCATGGTGTGCACATAGAACCAGGTGGTGTAGGTATAAAGTGCTCTCAATCCTAACTGGGGCCACAAGGAAGTACCATACATAAATGAAATTATGATTATAGAGATGAAGAAGGTAAAATACAATTTCTSCTAAGAAATGATGATATTGAGCAGAAACCTGGAATGTCTTCTACCATTAAATTTTTTAGATCTATGATAGATAAATTTTTACTTAAGTCTGTGGTTTTGTAATACCCTGTACTTGAGGTTATCACTAGCATAGGCACACCTGCTTCTTTACTTGGCTCACAATTCTGTACACAGGTCACGTTTCTATCAGGAATTACCAAACACAAGGTGTGTCAGAAAACCTAAATAATATTATGTATCTACATAATTTGAGCAGTGCCATCAGCAAAGAAATGGTCATCATAAAGAGATAATGTCAGCCTTATGAATGCCTGATAACAGACTATTGGCATAATTTCTAAAACTGACTTGTACTAGTTGAGTTGCATCATAAATGGGATGGGAGAAAACTRTTGGAAGAGCAAACCTGTTTAAATTTTGGGAGTTTCCTCCATATAGTAGATGTTGAGCTGACCAAAAATATCTTTAAAAAAATTTCAAGTATGACCGCTACTAATCTCGTGATGAGAAAATCCAGGGCCTGGGATCTTCTACCAGAAACTTSCCTCTGGACACTGAAATGCTTCCTTTTACATTCTGATAGTCATGGCTGTGCTATGMTCAAAATGATCTGAAGATTTTGAGGTAAGAAGAGGGGGTTATAGTGTTTCTTAAGACATTTAATCTGTATCTGAAATCTAAAAGCCCTGATTAAGGGAGATTATCACCCAAAAAGTGGCCATTGGGAGGGTGACTATAGGGAGGTGTTTTGCAGAAGTGATGTTGGCTGGCAGTCTACTGCTGCTACTGGTGGAGAGAGAGCCACAGCTCCTCAAGGGGGGAGTGATGTGGTGATACTGTCCTAAAATCCAGTTAACTTAAAAAAAAAATAAATCAAAAGTTAGTATTTGCAGTGGCCTAAAGGGGAAGCAGGCATAGAAAACATTAGATACTTCTTGTGCCTTGTACCTTCTCAGAGACACCTCGTAGCAGCATAGAGGAGCTCTAACACTTTTATAAATCCAACACATTAACCAGATAATTTATAGTCATTACAGTCAATATGTGTTTCAAAAATCCAAGAAAAGAATAGGATGGGGTTATTCGTGGCCAGTGTTTGGAAAGATGAAAAAGAAATAACAGGAAGATGTTTCACAGCTTTTTCAGAACCACAACTCAAAGGAATCATTATAAAGTGAAGAAGTAAAGGCCAGTGTCGCCGCCTYGCACAGAAGGATCTAAAAACTTTTTGTATTTTCTATCTCTGATTTCATTACTCCTAATAACTCGTTTCCTGATGGAAGGTAAAGAGGCACCTGAAATATAGATTTGAGTCCTTTTAGTTAAACCTTTATCTCTTTGTCATAGCGGGTTTTTTTCTTCTATAGTTTCATTCATCTGCTCTACTGGAACTTTCAGTCGCACAGTGTTAAAATATGGCTGTTCTAAGCTAATATGCATTAACTTTTTAAAACCTGTTTTATACATAACCTATTGTATTAATATAAAACGTTAAGGCCATTTTTTCGTTTCCTGGGAATGGCCCATTACATTGTGAGCAATCTACTCTTGCTTTTTTAGAAAAGACTTTGAACTCAATACAAAAGGAAAATATAATCATGTACAACTATAAAGACTGCTTTTTTCCCTTTTGTGCAGAGTAACAGAGGTGGATGAGTAGCATGGTAATGAAGAGATGGACCGTCTTTATTAGCAGGCTCGGTGAAAGGGTTCTTTTCAGAACTTCAACTTTTCTTATCTTCTTCGTTTTCATGACGTCTATTTGGATCTTTCCTTTTCTTGACTTTCTTTTAAATATGTCTAACAGACTAGCAAAGCCAACCCAGTTCATCCTTCTTTCCAAAGAAGGCTAGATACAAAGTCTAATGGTTAAGATGCTTCCAAGAAAGTTTCATATACTTAGGGAAATATTTCTGCTTGCATTGCTTAGGAAATTGCTGTGTAGATGGCTCAGTCATTCTTTAATTTCTTTAAAAACAAACACAAGTCCTTGCAATGATGTTTTTACACTGTAGTTAAAGGAAGCTAATGATATAGGAAGCCTTTTTGAGTAACAAAATAGAACTAGAAATAGCACTTAACCCTCTGCCCTAGAAATTGGTTAATATAGTAGATTTGTAGAGGACTATTTGATGATCTCTCACCCTCTTCTACAATGTGCTCTACAACATTTCTTGATATTTCTCTGCTCCTCCTCTATGCTCCCTATATTTCTGCTCTTCCTCCCACTCCTTCTGCTTCAGTGTTCTTTGTTATATAGACAGCTCACTTCTAATCTTGCTCAGTTATGGAATTCCACTACAATAAAAGGTAATTGTCATGTGATTGCAAAAAAAAAATCAGTCTGGGTGGTAGAACAGATGAAAACTGTGTTCCCTTCTGCCATTTCAGTGCAGAGGAAGTATCCTATCATCACTGTGATGAGCTCTGAGGAAGGAACCTCAAAAATAACAACCAAGAAACAGGAAGCATTATTTATCATCTGAGGTTGCAAAACTGGAAATTTAGTTTGTTGACTGGTATTTGCCTGTTATAGTATTATAAAGGATATTACAGTCCCCTGTGAAGGACATTTATTGTATTACTCAGAGTAACGTATCARTCCAGTAGTGTTGCTGTTTAGCATGTGTATCTTCAGTGCACTCTTATTAATAGATTTTGGTTTTGAAAGTATGTGGCTTTTATACAAAGATTTTATAGCAAAATTAAAGTATAAATAAGAAATTATGAATTTTTACTGTGAAGTGTAGACTGTAGGATACAAATAATGYCATTACAAAGTTGACTCTGGTTAGATCTCTTGTCATGAGCAGCTCAGAATAATGAGTATGATTAGTTCGTTCAATAGATTTGCATTCCAGTTAAACCAGATACCTGCTTTTTAAAAGGTTTAAAAGGCACCTACTGCAGACTTATCACAGAAATAGCTTCAAAAGGTGATTTAAGGCCTTTGTTGTAACAGGTGAAAAAAGTAAAAATTTGTAGAAATATGAATCAATAAGAGGTATTTTAATATGAGTCATCTAGAATGTGCTTTGAGAAGGACTAGATGATCCAATGCTGTAATAYCTTCTCCAAGGATTCAACTATATGAAACATATCTCAGCCTTATTACATTCATTATATCGCTTCCATTTTTTTCTGAAATACTAAGTATTTGCTGCKGTCAGCATCTCAGTGATGGGTTGGGCAAAACAATAATTTGATTAAAGAAAACAAATTTAATGCTTCTGTTCCAGAAGAAATAGGATAATTCTTGCATACGATTTTGTAATTTTCTTCTAAGACTATTGACACAGATTGTTCCTTTYGGTAAATTTCTTTTTACCTATTGCTTAGTGTTCAATAACTTAGAAGGAAATGCACTGATTGCATATTTCTCTTCACCACATATGAGCCATCTCATAGACTGCAGATAAAAGTGGTTACTGCCCAGAGTAGTGTTGGCTTCATGACACACTGGTATAGTGCATGCCCTTCGAGCAATTCCCAAGGAACATGTCCTGATCTGGAGGGATTGTTCAATCCATGTGGAAGRCATGGGAGCGGGGAGAGATGAATTAGGCTAAATGGCMCAGGCAGTTGAACTGGCACATTCATGCATAATACCTCATTGCTTTTTGTGGGTGGGAAAAACAGCAAGACTTTTTGGATAGTAAATTGTTTCATTATCTGTTACARTGGTAGGTACACAAATACAGAAATTAAATTTGACTTAGCTTCTGAAAAACTGAATTTGACCTTATGTTTTAAAGTGAAGATGCAGTGCTCCTGCAAAATCTGCTGCTACAACTGTATATCTAGAAGGAAGGRAAAAAAGCATTATGGAATTTAGTGAAAGATTAAGCTGCTGGCTGAAGGGTGACAGGCTGCTTTAGCAGCATTTTTTTTTTTTGTGCTAAGCTTCTGCTTGCTCTGGTTAAATAGTCTGCTCAGAGTCTTTTACATAAATTCAGAAATATTTCAATTGAAATCCAGGCTTAGGTAAGCCATGGATTTAATCACTATAATGATATGATTTGCAACTCATTTGGATTTTCTTTTTTAGCTGAATGTAATACTATTTTATGACACTCAAATGCTTGTAATAAATTCATTTATAGTTACTTGCTTGCACCCAATAAATAAACCAGCAGCTTATTTGTATGGAAAATTTGTACAAGCATTGCATAATGTTGAACAAGGGCAAGAGATAAAAAAAAATTTAAAAAAAAAAAAAAAAAAAAAAAAAAAAAAAAAAAAAAAAAAAAAAAAAAAAAAAAAAAAAAAAAAAAAAAAAAAGACCTGTTTTTATTCTTCCTGTTCTTATCCCGTATTCAGGAGTTAAGTTATTCTAGTCCATATAGGGTAACTGCAAAGCTTGAATTAATACTCTGGATTTATTGCTGTTTCAGTATGAAGCCTACTCTGGATAGTATTACATTATACATATCATGGCACTTTTTTTTTGAGCCATGATTCTGCAGTATTCTTTCTCATTCTAATTGTTGGACCAAAAGTTAATGTGACTCTGTATATTCAGATTGAAGTTTTAGACCCCCAGAATTCTGGAGGGACAGAAAACCTGTTCTCATTGCTGACTATTGAGAGAAATGTACTGCACCACATATGCATACCAAACCTCGTATGAATGTAACTGGAAAGCAGTAGTACTGTTTTCATTTACTGGTGTGTTGATTCTTACTGTGAGTTCCTGGTTTTAATGGGGAAATTGGGAAATAGTTCATGTTGAGAATAGAAATACTTTTTTTACTGATGCTTCTTGTAAATAATAACAGAAAACAYCTGGCTTTCAGAATAGTTCAGTGTGTTACTTGTGTGGGGTATTGTACTGCTGTCATGCTCAGACAGGATYTGTCTCACCTTTCTCTAACTCTTTTCTGTAGCTTATACATGTCATCTGAGCTGAATCATCAATCATATGTAAAGCATTTTAAAATGTGATTAGAAATTATACAAATTACCTTTACTATGGCAATATAACTCCTTTAACATGACTGTAATAAAAGGACATATTAAAGGTAGTCATTTCTCATGGGGTATTTAGACAAGGATTCCTCATGATGTGTTCAGAGATCACTGATTATCAAGGGAGCTATAAATGATAATGATAATCATGATAGGTGTACCGATATGTGAATATCATGAAAAGTGAAGAGAAGAATAATTAATGTTCTGGAACTGACATTATAAAGCATTTTACACATCTTTTGTTAGTCATTTCCTCAGCCTCAGCATTAGTACACATGTTAGTGAAGATCCGAACAGCATCAATATTTTGATACTCTATCTGCTTGTATATGCAAGTGGTATTTCGTGAGTAGGAAGAGACATTAAGGTGGTGTAGTCAGTATTTGAGTTCCTGCTTTCTTTTACACACCCACACAGTTGGAAATGTTCCACAACTTTAGAAACAAATCTGAGGTCAAGAAAATGTCAGTTTTATTGTTGCTGTGTTCTGGTTCCAACAGATCTATACGACCATGTTTGACTTAAAATTGTATTTRGGCAGAGGGGGAATATTGTTCTTGATTTTTTTTTAGTTGTTATTCTCTTTATCAAGCAAGCTTATTGGAGGTGAGGGAAAAGYCTAGATGAATGGATCAAATAAAAAGAATAGGGTAATTGCTATGGGCCATGCTGATAGCATAAAACTCCTAGAGGCTCTCAATCTGTACACATATTATAAATAAGTGAAGTATTGTAAATCAGTAGAAAATTATAGATATAAAGCATTAAAACACAAATTTAATCATTGATCCAATTTTAAATCACCGATTTTAAATCACCAAGTTATTTATCTAATGATGAAARGTTTCACTTGTTTGTTATAACAATATATAACTACTTTATATATAGTCTGAGATATTTCTGTAGTGTGACCAATTGTTTCTCCAAGGCAAATCCAAAAGATTCCTTTGAAAACCTAGTATTTGAGTGATTAAATGAAATACAATTATCAAAAATTGAAGCTTCAGATGTGAACAGAACAGAACATTCAAACACTGTACAACTCAGGAAATTCTACAACTTCTGAGGGAGGCCCCTGTCTTAGCATGCTATCAGTTGTTCCAACAAATCATGGACCCATAGATCTGGTAGTTACTTCCAAAAATCACCTAGCCCATCCCCCTGCAGTGTAATGGGATCAGTGATAGTTCTATAATCCCTGATTTCTTTATTTACTATCACTTATTATCTATTATTTATTATTTATTTATTCTCATTCTTTATTTCTTCATTACCTTATTTCTTCCTAAAAGATTTCCTAATAGACAACCTGAAATCTCTTCAGGCAAGCTATTCCAGTCTCCTAGTACATTAATTGTTAGATTTCTCCCCCATCTCCCAATATCTAATTTTAATTTATTTTCCAGTTTATTACTTCTTGTTCTGTGCAAAACAGACAGGGAAAACACTTATATTATTCCTTTATACAGTGTCCCTTTATATCTTTTATGACTGTTACTGTTTTGCCTCTAGTCCTGTCACACTGAAACCATTCTGAAATACCCAAAATTGGACATGGTGCTTCAGCTGTGGCCTAAGCAATGCATAGCAGAGCAGAGGGATTATTTCTTGTGCCCTGCATGTTATTATCCTATTTATGCATTTCAAGATCATGTTGCTGGTTTGCTTTTTTGGCTTGTTGAAAGCTTTCCTTTTTTGTTTTGCTACAGYGAGCTCAGATGTAGAACAATCTTTTTTCTAATGCATGCTAGAKGTTGTACATTCCCAGGACAAATGTCAGTTATTTTTAAAATATGTCAAAACCAAATTCTGACTCTAATTTTAACCTTCTACATGCTTATTGCAGCAGCACTACATGACTTGCCAGAAATTTCAGCTGTTTTTTTTTCCCCTCATTTTCCAAGCAATGCAAATACACAATATTCGGATCTGGAAGACAGAGCCTGAATGCTAAAGTATAGAACAAAGTGTATTATGGTTAAATATTGTAAAGAATAACTRCGTGCAGGCACTTATTTTTATGCTCTTATATAGGCTTCTACACACACAAACACATTTTGTTGCATGCYATACTATGGGATAAGAAAAGCAGAGTGAATGCTGGGGCTTGGCTGGTCTATCTTATGCAACCCTGCTTGGGCTCCATTTTCCATTTATTTTGGTGGAGACTGCTTAGTGCCTTTAACCAGGAAGTCAACACTACATATTTTGTTCAGCTAGAAATAAATCTGAATTTTAATTCCTTTGAAATCTAACCCCTCTGTTGGATGGTTCTAAGAAATTCTTGACTTAGTGTCATTTGTATGTGGTTCCATTCATGTTGGAATGTTTTTTGGAATGTTTTTATATCATATGCCCTTTGAAGTTTTCTTTTACCTTGATTTCAGAAAAAAAAAGAATTTCTTAGTTTAAAAAATACTAAATCGTTACTGAATATWAAAATTATTAATTCATGATTATACAAAACTAAATGCTGAAGTTCTCAAATCATTTGACTAAAATGTGTTACAGATGGCTCAAAGGTTAGATCAGTCTSAAAGAGAAATGCATCGCAGGCAGTTCTTACACAGTTCTTCCTCAAGTTGATGGAAAAAGTTCTCTGTATCCACACAGAGAATTGTAAATTTYTGTCCTACATACACACAGACTTTAGTATCTATGTGGGCCTTTTGACATCAGCTAGACTCCAGCAAGAGACTATACTTCTTTGGAGGAGACTGTCCTAGCAGGGATTTACCTGTATTATACACATACATATACAGGTATTACAAAACTGTGTCTATCAAAAAGCTAGCCTTCACTAGGTGCTACTAAAGAAGATATTCTTTATCTTACAGGCTTTCCTAATAATCKTTATATGCAAGCTTTCTGATTAATCAAAACACACTTGTGACGAATTAATCATGTAGTACTTTGCAATGTCAAACATTTTTAACATTTGATACATTTTCAAGTATTTCTGGAAGCACCGAAAGGAGTATCTGTGGTTTTGGCATTTACTAGTAGTGATCTGGATCTATATGTGGCAGTGCATTACTTAAAAGAAATCTGAATAACCACTTTTGAAAATGTTCTTCGAGGAAGGAATGCAAAGACAGCTTGAAGAGGGCTTAGACATCTATTTGGCTTGTCTGCTGAGAGACTTGGCTGCTCATCAGTCTCTTTTATACTTCTGCATCTGAGTAATGTGTTTGCTTCTAATAATGTAAAACCAGCTTCCTTTGTATATTTCCATGAGATCAGTACAGATGCATTCTTATAGTTCATTGAAGTYGGTTTGACAGTCTGTTGAAAATATAATTGCTGAATCATCACTGCCTGTCCATTATGAGTAAATCCCTCTTACCTTTTGAACAACATGACTCATTTTGAAGGATACAAAAGCTATTCATTATTGTTATTTCYTCTTGGTCTAAGTGGTTGCCCTGAGCTTGAGATCCTGCAAACTGTTTCTGTTGGAAAAGAAGTTCTTGAYAAGAGCAGAGGATCTCTGTACAGAGCTGCTTTGAAGAATGTTTGAAGGTCTCATTTTGTGCTTATAGGAGGATCTAAACAACAAGCAAATTCTTTTGCCTGTACCATCACCAGGTTTCAGCTATTCCAGGCTCTATTTCATGTTTTTTTTACTATTTTTYCCTACTTCTTATGTTTTTCTTGTTTCTTATATAAAGATAGACAGGTATTTTCTGAAATCACTTCTTCCCAGTGCGTTTCAAATCATTGCAGACTCATGTGGACCTTTGGAGTGATTAAAAGTTTTGCACTGTGAATTGAAGGCATTTGTTTTAATAATCAAACTAAACTTAAACCATGCAAATACTATCCTGTATCAGATTGGAATAAAAGAGTATGTTCTGTGACTATCACCTGGACCACCAGCTCAGGTTTAACATTATGAAAATTGAGCCTCTTATCCTTCTATTTTGGATTTTCTGTCTTCTTGCTCTGTCCAGACAAGTGGACCTTGCTATTATCAGATTCTTTTTGTTCTATTTCCAGGTTATGGATTTGTCTGTAAAGTCTACAGTCTCTTTGCTGTGCACTGACCACCTTGTCTGCATAATCCTTACAAGGTGTACTTTTGAATGCATATTRGTCCTGGACTCTAAGAAATGTAAGTATGGAAAGGAGGGAAATTAYGCTGCCAATAAGATTGCTTCTTCAGGCAATATGGAGTATACAATGTTTCAACTGAATTAATGACTGCTCAAATTACATGATAAAGGAGTTCATGTCAAGCCAAGAGCTAGAACTGAATCCCTGTGAACCCAAAAGAGTTTGTGCAGATTTGATTTGTCAAGCTCTCTCTTTATGTCTCATCTGGCAGAACCAACCAGGTGACCTGTGAATTATCCCAGTTATTTCACTGTCATACAGCTGGCTCAAGAATACACACACAAAGTGTTAAAATGTTAGTTTATGTGGTATCCTGAGATGCAAAACTGCCTTCTGTACCTTAAGCCCCTTGAGAACCAATCTCCAGACAGCTTTCTCTTCTTCCCTGTATTACCCCTCACAGTTTCTTCCCTCCAGTTTTTCACTTGCACCACCACTCACCCTTTCCCCTTCCCCTTTCCCTTCCCCTTCTCCTTCTGGCCGTATCTCGTCCCTAAGCCCCTGCTCAAGTCTTAGTTACTGTCACCATTTTTGGCTCTATCACAAATAACCTGTAAAGCATCTGAGTTCTCTCTCCCTCWTTTCTTCTTGCCCTGTATCACACAATTTGAACGAGCATATGTGGGCTTCAATTMTTTTCCCCACTTGCTAGGTGTAAGATTTCACTTGCAAGATTTCACCAGGAGGCAGAAAGGTGGTCTAAGGAGGGCCAGGTTTGGATACCCTTGCTTTTATTCCCAGTGGCTGGAAGATTAGTACTCAGTGGTGGGCAGAGGAGTACACAGTATTTCTGTTGCAAGATGAGACAGTTTGGCCAGACAGCGGCGGTTTCCTCTGTTGTTTCAGGCCATGACTCTAAGCCAGAAGTGCAGAATATGTGATAGAAGTTGCAAATTGGATGGCTAGAGGCCAGTTAAATCTGTAACTTGGCCAGTAAGACTGCCCCACCTGCCCAAGGCAGATGACATACTCTTTGCAATGACTTTCTGTGTTTTGTATGATAACAAGAATCAGCCAGAATCTGAGGAAAAAAAAAAAAAAAAAAAAAAAAAAAAAGCTTTTCTAAACAACCAGTAAACCACAACTTTCTGGAACTTGGGTCCTGCTAGACAGCGGTAGTTGCTACTTTTCAGACAGGAAAAACACTAACATTTTTGAGAAAATGGATGTTGAAACCCATATAAAATGTTGTTGATCACTCTGTGTTTTCTCTTACATTCCCAACACAGAAGCCTATCATTCTAGCAGAGGTACATCCCATTGTCAGTGGAAATTTCACACAAGGAAGGATTTCAAAATACTGGGTTTTGCAAGGCACATTTGAAGCAAACAAATGCCAACCATTCCTCTTCTCTACTGCAGGGTAATTGTGTTACAGTGAAAGGCTTTTAACTATGAATCTGACTGAATTGCTCAACCCCCCAGGAGACATTCCTGGAACATGAATTTCAGTCTGGCATGCTGAACGCACTGTTCCTGCAGCTGCTGCTACCACTGACCAGATACTCTGTAGGAGGAGAGCACTTTAAGACAGTGTCCAGGCAATCCTGAGAGAGTGTGGGAGAGAATAGTGCTGCTCTGGAGCATGAATAGCATTGACTAAAAGCTTCAGCATAGATTTAGAAGTGTTATAAGAAGTAGCAGTTTCATCTACAAATCATGCATCTGTGTAATAAGTCACTATCATTCTGCKCTGATCATAGCCTTTTAACTGCTTCACTGTTTGGTTAATCTCAGCAAAAAGAATAAAAAAGAATGTATTTTATGTTTTTTTCTGGTTATTGCCAATCCCAAAATCAATTAAATTCTGCCATGTACTATACTACTTACAGTGATGAGCAACTGAGCATCAAGGATTGCCCTTTCTCAATGGTGTCTGGTTCATACATTTATTTAATGATCATGAGCATGGAAAAGTGCTTATTATGGAGTAACTCTTGTAATTTTGATTTTAACTTATGAAAGTATTGTATTGGCACTAAGCTCCTGGAACCTTTTGCTTTTCATCTTAACGCCYTGCCCGAAAGAAATGAAGAGGCCCTGTTGCAGTTCCAATTTTCTTTCACAAAACAATACAGAAACACACTTCAATTAATATTGTTCTYTTACCCTAAATTACTGAATACATAAGGATAGGACACAAGACTTAGAGCATCCTTCTGTGGATACTGTCTCTTATCAGATTTTTATCTGCTGTCTAATTACTAAACTTCCTTTGTGCTTGCAAACTGAATTTAGTCTTTAGAAAGTTCAAATTAACATTTTAAAAGCTATCAGTACAATTTAGGAARCCCTGCGTTGCTCAGAACCATCTTCTCCCTTCCCAGAGCTGACCATTTCCTGAGTAAGGGAAGAGTCTTGCCAAGAATTAGTCCCAGCACACAGTGCTTTAGGCTGTAAAAGACAGCAAACTGAGAGCAGTGTTTTAATTTCTCATTATATCATCTGTGTACCATGTGTACTAAACATGTACCAGCATGTTTGTGTGATAAATGTTTTTTTTTCCTGTTCAGGAAGAAGTAGGTGCAAATCTAAACAAAGCAATGGGAGACAGGATACTTGTAAAAAAGTGACTCATTTCTTTTTGGCCAGCRGACTGAGATGAAAAACAAAAGATTTCTGAAACCTTATGACACATGCAACCACTATCCTCCTTCTCTGAAGGCATTTCCAAGAAYAGTAATGCATGAGAAAACCACTAAAACTGTTTAACAGCATCTTTCACATTATCAACTCTAAGTGCACTCAGAGCTGAATATTGTTCTGATAAACAAACTACTCTAATGTACAGGATTTCAGAGTTGTGCCGGCAGATAAATGGATGGGGAGGGGCAGTTTCAGGACACTTATCCACTTTGCAAGGTCACCAAGTCCCAGATGATGTAATGGTTCAGCCATGCTCATAGGAACATAGGTGCCCCAACAGCCTGAAAGAAAAAAAATGGGCAAAGTGACTGGTCCAAACTGGAAGTCTGTAGCAGAATATTTGAAATGTAGGATAAGAGAACAGGCTATAGGGATAGGGACATGGGGAATACTCYGAATGAAGAAAACTTATGACACATGAGAGAAACGTATTCTTTATGGCTAACTGGGATCAAGTGGCTCCTCTACAGCTTTTAGGGGGCTATGATAAACATAGTGGCCTTTGTTCTGGTGATATAACTCAGGGAGGACTCCAATCACACATTTGCAAAGTATAAATGTGTTTAAATATGTAGGTACTCTATTTAGGCATTTTTATTTTCTCACTTCCTCTGAGAACAAAAATCATACTTTATTTGCTGTTTATTTTAAAGGGTACTTCAAGAACACTGAGTAAGTCCTACAAATACCTGCTTTTGTCCATTCAGATATGGACTCTTCGAGATTCATAGGGCAATAAACAGCTGTCATWACTGGGCTACTGGACATGATCGCAAGGTGTGCACTGTAATCACATCCTCATGCAGCTCAGCACAAGTAGGCCTGAGCAGTGTTTTTTTTTCAGAGCTCCTCCYTTCATGAACAGAAATCTCTTTGCTTGATGATCAAAAAGTAGTATTAAGTGGTCTAAACAGGTCTCAAACCCAGATGATGGGGATTCAGATTATGTGAAATTTTGCAGTCCACACTTGCTACCTATATGCAAGCTGCAAGCTGTAATGTCTTTTCTTTAATTAATCCCTTTTCTTGTTCTCTTTATAATCATGTGGAACTAGTTGAAATTTTTGGAAAGGTTGTGCCTGGATTCAGCATTAGCAAACTGTTCCACTGATTTTTGTGGTAATGATGAATCAGTTTCATATTGGCTTTTTAAATTTTGATATATAACATATTGCAAATAGTGAAATAAACCTTGCAAGTAAATTTAGACATTTTAGTTGGGGGTTGTGGGGTAGGCAGATGTTTGGTAAATCGTGTTTCCGAGTCCTGAACAACCTAAGAGGTGTTTCTGTGTTGCTTAGTTACAGTTTCTATTTAGTTGGCAGTGGTGTTCACTGAAAATATTTTAGTTTCTGCTCCTGTCAGCTATAAACGTGTGTTCACATGTAATCTTATACACTCATACTGTTAAGTGGATGCCCAATACACCTCCTCAAATGTGAGCAATGGATAGCATTGCCAAGCTGCAAAGTCAACATTGAACAGCAGAGTCATGCTCAGCTAATTACAGAAAGTTTTCACTGGTAGGTCCATTTCTTCAGCTGTTAACAGTCTACCCTGACATACGTAGAACAAAGTTCAAGAGCAAACACGAACAATTTGCTAGACTAGTTGGCAGAAGCCAGACTGCACAAATGGCCTCCKGAGACCGATGCTGACTTCATGCCAGTATCAAATCTCTGCTCACTCTCCCCAGTTTACCAAAAAAGCTACTTTTCCTTTCAGCCACACTGCTAAGGGCAGCATGCGGAAGCCTAGTATATGACTAATGCTTACCGAGTGTGACAAGGCTTGAGCAGAGGGAAATATGCAACCTTGTGACCCTGACTCAGAATAGCCAAACTCCATCTGCTCTGAAACTTCAAATGGTAAGAATGCCTCCATTTCTTACTGGACATATTTGGAGGTAAGGGCAATGACTACAGTCTTGTTAATTTTAAGTTGCAAAATTTGCATGAAAAAGATTGAAAAAATATCATTCTTAACTTTTCTAGGGAGAATTAAACATTAAAGACAATGCTCAGACTTGAAGCTTAAGTGATGTGCTGGATTTAAATGCAGTTAGGAGTCAAAAAGTAACAAAAGATTTGGTTATATTGTGAGATGAAGTAAATTCACACTTCAGATGGCTGCAAGAAATGGAAAAGGAGCAAATGGATCTATTTACAACATACAGGCAAAAATGTATTAACATGACTAGTGGAATGACATATCACACATGCATGTTGTTGGGACTAAAATATCTCTGGAATTTGAAAAGTTCTCAGGAAGCATTTCACAACTCAATGAGCTGCATTCAATACAGAGAAATCCTCTGAGATCCTATTTTGAAAAGTAAAAAGAGAATAATCAGAGTGTTTAAAATTARTGGTAGCTTATCTTGAAAGGATCATATGATCACATTTTTTATCTGCAAACGGAAATAGTGAGAACTACTTAAATATATACAGTTGGTGAACTTGTGAGACAAACAGTTGTAACAACATTCTCTGATTTTCCTGGARCACCAAGCATCTTTCATGAAGTATTCTGTGGTAAAATTGTGTTCTTTTTAGTCCTTTGTGCATCTTGTTGACTTCTTTGAATCTACCAACCAGGGGAACTCTAATTATTGCCTACCAAGCATGGGTGCTGTTTGCTATTGTTAGAGGTCACTCTTTTTCTACAGTGAGAAATTATGTGTTTATTAAATGAAATAACTTCAATTTCTATAATGCTTGCAACTACTGGCAAAAAGTAGATTTACTGTCTGTAGTACCTTTCAGATTTGGACATAATAAAGCAGACAATAATGTCACAGACATCTTGTATTACTTTTTAAATCATCACTTTTATAGTGAAACAACAATAAAAACTTGAAATTAGAAAAAGTAGGAATAACATCCCTGATCACATAAAGACTTCAGTATATACACATTTGATCATTCTATACCACTGAAATTGAAGGAATTCTCRAGTTATCTAATGCTGCAAATGTGTAAATATCATCAGAAATGACCGCAAAATGTTAAATATTCTCTGCCTGTATTTAAAAATTACTTGTATATCCTTTTTGACAACAGCTGGAATGATAACTAAAGTAAAAGCATTTGGCTTAAAATAACCCAGGAATATACTTCCATTGCCCCATACTTTGCCACGGAGATTTATTTCCTTGTTATATGTTTTTCCAGATTTTCTTGCTTCCATATTATTTGCAAAAATGTGGCCTTGTGCTGAAAGACCTTCTTATCCTGYATTTAGAGGCAGAAGTTTGGCTTTTTCTTTTGCTTATGACAACAGAGTTGGAACATTTTGGGTGACAGCCAAAGGCTCACTCACTTCCCACAGGCTCTTGTCCAGCAGCCTATGAGCTGCTAGCTGGACCTGTCTACAAAGTCTGATTTACATTTATCTAACGTCACCAGTCTAAGAAGATTTTCTATTTTATTGGGAATTTAACAAGTCCAGTTTCATAAATGAATAAAGTTATTTTTAAATACTTTGTTTTGAAGAGGATTTCTGGAATTTTCTAAGTTTTTCAACACATTTCTCAGTCAGGTAGTCTTTTCATTTCTAGTTGATACATAACTGTGCAGTTCACTTAAAAGTATTTATTCCTCTGTACTGTCTGGAAAGGTTAGCTTAATTATACTCATAGAAGAATCAAAGCATGGATCATGCACACTGATGAATGCAATTCACTTTGCAAATTATTTTTATGGTAATGTTGGAGAAAGTAGAAGGTATTCACTTTGCACTGATAGAAACATGGAACAGTTCTTTTTCTTGCAGTGGAATATTATACAGTAAAACCAGTAACAATAATAATAATGACCTTTCTACAAAGGGTCACATTGCTGATAAGGTCACTTGGTCACACTTCCAAATAAATTCACATACAATTCCTTTTTAATTTAATTTATATGAAATCTAAAAAGCTGTTGTTAAGATTACATACAAACCCTACTTTTTGCACCAGAAGATCAGTGATTTTGGTTAAATCTAAAATCAGAAAAACAAAAATGCCAAGAAGACCATAAGGCAATAGTCTAAATTAAGGAACAGTAACAATTTAAAGGAAGCAGAAGGAARGTATTATCAGAAGACATACAAATCTCATAAGCTGCTTGCACTACAAATGCAGACAAGTGAAGCACAAATCCATTACTTTTAAATTCATTTTGTATAGTGTCTTATATTTGAGGTGTCTGCTACGAGCTAATTTTCATAAACTGTGCTTTTGAAATAATTGAACATGTAAAGTACACTAGAGCATAGTATTACTTARTCTGATTCCATGTTCTAGCAGTTGCAAGTGCAAAAGCATCATGCAACAGTATGATTTATACCAAGCATGTTAATACTTTTGGAATGCTTGTTAATAGTACAAAATGCTGACAATTTTTGCACCTGCAAAGCAAATGGGTTTGTACGTTTTGTGCCCAGCAGCCTTAAGGTGATGGACTGAAGATTTTATCCCACTCTCTCCAAAACTCCATGTGGGATAGCGATGAGTAATACTGTCTTTATGGCCTAAGTTTATGGTTGACAGAATCTATGGGGCCATTTCTGCAAAACTTCCGTGGGTGTAACATCGACATACCACTCCTACTTCAATTTCACTTGAGTTAATGGCAAAACCTCTATGTCGCTGACGCTTTTTCTTGGGCTCTTTGCACCAAATGGAAGCAGTGCTGTTAGCCTGGTGTGGATCCCCTGCCAGGCTGCTGCTGCACGCTTGTTTCCCAGAAGAATCTTTATAGAGCAGAAGCTCTCAAGGTTTTCTTCTTCCTGTGCTCCACCCATCCCTTAGCTTTAAATAATATCTTACGGATAAACTTACATGGTCAAAATAGAAGACTGGGTACCTGTGTCCTGTGGGAATGTGTAATGGGTTTGCAACTGAAACAGCTCAAGAAAGGAAGACTGTCTGCCTGTTGGAGTGCTCTGTAATTCTGAGACTATTGCATTTGCAAAGTACATAGTAGTGGTGGATGCTTCTTACTAAATATCACTGCTAAATATAACTGTATTAAGTCTTCCAGACTCACCAGTGAGCAAATGTAAGAGCCTTACCTTATAAGTAATTAAAATTACTACTCTAAAGCCACCACTCCACTACTAAGTCTGGGATTTATATGTGCTTGAAGCTTTAATACTACAACTCAAGMATGTTCCCAAAACAAAGCTGTATCATAAACACCAGCATAGGTGCAMTTCATCACCAGTGATAATACTGTGACATCAAATATTTTCTTTGTAAAGAGCAATACCACTAAGCTAATGCCTGAAAATTGTTTGGAAGGAAGTCAGTATAGCACTGCAGCATTTTTGTATTAGTTTGATCTTGCACAATGCTGTCCCTCCTTTCCTTCCTGCCCAGTACCATTTGAGCAATATTCAAGGTTTTTAAAAGAGGCCAGGAAACAAGAGCCAGGACTTGATTTCCATATTAGTCTCAAATGGCAGCTGCAGTGCAAATGCAAAATTTTGTGATCACAATCAGTGCCTTTTTGCCTATTGAAAAGACTCTTTCCGTATTCACATAGGATAAACTCAAAGGAAAAGCACAAAAAAAGGCATTTTCTTTTCACAGTATTTCTTTGGCACAGATAAGAAGTATTTAAAATATAGCAGATGTGCCTATGSTATACAATGGAAATGGAGTCTTTTGTAACATCTGTTTAAATATTTTTACTTCAATACATATATGGCTGTAATTGGACAATGGCATGYTAGCCTCATGATTTTCTTTCCCAGAACTATGTTAGTTTCAAATACCTAAATGTTTCACAAGATTATAATAAGATGACATAATATTTCTAGACTTATTGGAGGCAAAAATAACAATTCTTTTAAGAAAGAACATTGTACAGTTTGCATATTTCCCTGGTTTGTCTGCTAGCAAATATTAACTGAAGCATTTCTTGGTGGATTTGTGTGCTATCTTTTCAATAGAAGTATCCTGTACCATCATCTCTTCCAGAGAGAAGGAAGCTTAGAATAAATCAGTCCCTCAGCCAAAATGAAATGAGATTGGTTAGTCAGAACAATGTGTACTTATACACTACATCACTCAAAACTCACAAACCTTAACTGAAAACCTAAATTTTTCTATGTAAGTAAACCTGAAAATGATCAACAACATAAGTGAATTGGTGCTTTGCATTTTTGAGTTTTCCTGGGACCATGCAGAAAGATGAGTAGAATCTGTATCCCCAATCCACATTCATTTCACCCCAGAAAACATGTCAGGTTGTGTAAAAAGCATTATCATTACAAAACTCCCCAAACACTTAAACTACATTGTTTAGAAACTGTTTTGGCCAAGGCTTGCTAACAAAGTGCTGCTATTTTGAGGGATTAAATTACTGACTAGAGCAAACATAGATGTTTCTATGAATTCCTCTTTCCCAAGGTGTGCTAAGGAGGAAATGGAGAAGGATGGGTGCATGTGCTTCTAGAAACTATCTAGAGGTGACAACATTTTTTGATGAGCACATGGCTCATAGACCAGTTTTAGCCCTCATAACGGGGCTGTATCACATAATCATCCCTGGGGACCRTGACAACATGAAGGCTGGTGGATATTCTGAATATCCACTGTGGGCTGTAAGCATGCCAGCAAGGTCTTCTGAGGGCAATAGTGCTGGGCTGCACTGAGAACTAGCCCATACTCACCCCACAGTGAAGTAAAAGGATCACAGGGAATCCTGGCATTAACTGTCCCCAAAGATCCTCTTCATTCCAGCCCTCTGAGGCACCCAGTAGGTTGCTAGAGAAAATATTCACATGCAGTAGGTAAAGCTGGCCACTACATTTGTCACCTGAACAATATTAAAATTGTGAAGTCAAGCACGCAAAAATCTATAAATGACTGGGTTAAAATTATTGACAGCAAAATTGTTATTTATGATCAGATTCCCTTTTTTTTTTTCATGTTGATGCTTCTCCAATGCAGTGAGCAAAAGGATTACATTTCCCCAGTGAACCTTTTTTCCCTGTGTAGCTAATGTGTTTTGTTTAATATGGTCTGTTGAGAACCTATTGCGACCATTCACCCAAGTGAATGATATCTATGTACTTTTCTCTGCCCTCATCACAGCACAATCAAGGTGCTTTTCAAATATTTAGGTTTCTCACAACAGTGCTGGGAAATWTAGAGTTATCACTGTTATTCCTTCTTTCCTATGATCCAGCAGGATGGACTTAAAGGCTAGAGATAAAGGTGAACCCAGATGCTTCTCAGGGATGTCCAGAGACAGAACATGAGACAACAGGCACAAACTGAAGTGTAGGGAAAATCACTTGAACTTGAAAAAAGAAACCCAAAACAACAATAAAAGTGACTGAATAATGGAACAGATAACACTGACTAGAAGTAGCACAAGAACACAAAAATCAAAATGTCAAAAAATATTAATATGCAATGAAACTCTGCCTTGTTAGGAGCAAGTTGTGGCTATGGGAGGATAATAAAAGCTGCTGGCAATTGCACAATATTTTGTCACTTCTCTTTCTCTTTTCAGGAGCACTTCCAAATACCAGATAACTGATGAGCTATTACATCATTGAGGAGGTACTTCCTYGCTGCATTTCTTGGCTGCTCCTGCAAGCCCAGTTACTTTTGCTTAGTGTCTAAGAGGTCTTTGTCTCCTGCTACTTTCCTGGCAACAACTTCATTTCATTTCTTTATCTGAATTGAATTTTCTCAGTAAGATTCTTCTCCATAGTCCTTGCGAAACTCAGATTCTGTACAAATTTGAAGCCAATGCACTTCTGACCCAGCAATCTCTTTCCAGTCAGATGCTCACCTCTTCCCCTCTTTTTCTGCTGGCCTCTCCTTAGCATCTTTTCTTAGTTTTTGCTTATGTATCCTTTCCATTTTTCCACTATGTAAGAAATATTAGAAAAAGGGCACTTCAAGATAATTTGAAAGCTGCTGTTAATCATGAACATTGCTCCTTTCAGGGGACAAGTGAGAATCAGAATGTGGAGCCTTTCTTCCATTAGAAAAATCAGAGAACGAAAGAAAACAGAGCATTTCTGTAAAGATTTGCTGTACATTGTCCAGTCTCTCCTTAAAGGTTTCAGATTTGTGTAACTTTTCTTTAGAACCAATATATCTCATATGTGAAAAACCCTACGCTTCAAACTAGGAAATTACTGGGTTCATGCTACTATGGTGTCATTAACATATTKTTCAGCCATACAGGTCTCATCCTGTTGTTTATAAATGCATGAGGTAGCACCTCACAATTGCTATTTAGCTATGTGGCTACTGTAGCTGGGTTTCCTGCTACACAATTCAATAGCTTGGTTTTAAAACAACAAATGTCACCTGTCTGTGGCAGCCAGGATACAGCCCACAGTCAAGGCACTTTCTTTTCCCACTTACCAATTAGTTCACCTTTTTTTCTCTCAGCCAGCGTAATTATTAGAGATGCCTATGCTTTATTCATGTCATCCTTGGTATGAATTATTTCTGAGTATAAGCCTGCAAGCAAATTCATTGTAGGTATATTKTCAAAGCTGTGAAAAGAAGACTAAACATTACATAGATCCTGAGGTRTACTGTGTGATTTGTACCATATAAATAATTTACTGATTTTGTCTTTCTTTTTTCATTTGCCTAATTTCATAATTTGATTTTTATGGATGTGTGTTGGTGCCCCCAGCAGGCTTTTAGAAAAATTAATCTGGAATCCTGTGAACCAAATACTGCAGAAAGAATTAACTTGTTTACGTATTGTGATGAACAGAATAGCTGCACAACGAATTAATATATAAATGTGTTATCAAGAGCAAATGTATGCCACATATGATCTTTACCTACAGCAGACCGTATCGGTTTGTACAAGAAAATAAAAAATTCTGAATGTTTTCATTATAGTACTTCTGTGTTGCCAACTACAGTCCTGTTCTTAGAGCAGCGAAGAATACCTATACAAAAAGGATAGTCTCAAACTTGTTAACTATCCTGGGCTTTCACTGCATGTGAAAGTTTTTCTGAAATTATTGCTTGCACTAGAATAATTTGTGAATTTGATCTGAATTGCACTCCTAGTAGTGTGTCTGCTTAACTGAAAGAATTTTCAGAAAATAATTAAAAGTCTTGTTTCTTTATTCACTGCAGATCACAAGTCATTATTTCATATAAAACCTTATTAAATTACATGTCCCAGTTATTTAGGACTAATTCATAAAGCTTTTTAGGAGTGCTTATTTTGTGATATGTATAATATTTTACAGGTCTCAATTTTGCAAAACAGGAGTCAGTGTGACAGCTAAGGCATAGGAGCTGGAGAAGGAAGGCTACTGAAGTCACCTTTGACCCACATGACAAGAATTTTATTTGCCTGGAATCTAAGCATCATGTTCCTTTTGCCCTTGAAAACCTCWAATTCTAAGGGGAGGTGTGGTGCTCACATAAATGCGTCGACTACTGAGAGGCAGCTTTGTGAATTATCATGAGGGAGCTCTGAGAGAGTGCAGTGAAATGATTTTATGCCCCATATCTTGTGAATAATACATAGAAGAATCTCAACATTGCATCAATCTCGACATTGCRTCAGAACTTTTGTTTTTTTAAGTGTCTATGCATTTAATACAAAAACACAATTGAGAAAAAAATCAAAATAGATATATTTGATTTCTGGAACTGATTGCTAGAAGAAATGAGAAACAGATCAGGAAAAATAAATTTTCTATAGTAATCAAGCAATGTTGAAAAYAATATCTATTTGAATTTAGTCTGAAAAGACCATTATTATGAAAATAAGGGTCCTAAGGAGGACCACCATATACACATGACAAATACATGACAAATTTTCTCGCTGAGGTATCATCTTGAGGACATAGAAACCACGAGGTTATTTAATTGAATACCTTGCTACTAGAAATTCACAGGCTTTCTCTCAGACTCCACATAGTAAAATGAAGAAAACTAGGCATTTCATAATAATAAATAATAGTCCARTGGTTTTAATGGCATCTGTAGCAAATTTAGGGGCAGACCATGAACTAGTGCTCTTTCTGCCCAGTATATCCATCTGTATCCAGCAGAGAGAGCTGCCAGCAAGTTGTGAAGATAAAACTTGGCCTGAACAGTTAAAATATGTTCATCTGGCTTTGCAGCTAAGCAAAATCTTCTTTCAGCCTTTGATGAAAATCTGTGATTGCTGAAATACAGCAAAGCTGGCAAGGAAGGATAAAGGAATAAGGAACTAGACATATACACAATAAGAACTTTCATCTGCTTTTGTACTTCGGGTGAAAGAATGAGTGAATAATTACAATCTAATAATTAATTCCATTAGTTATGGTAAGATAAGTATGTTCCAGAGAGAGTGAGACATTTGAGCTGACAATGCAGTGCAGATAAGGCACACTGGAGTTTCCRAGGGCATGCTTGGTGTTATAAATGAACACTTGTAGGGTCAGGCCCAGAGGCAGCACAGCTGCTTGCAGGCAGTGAGGAGCTGAAATAACCTGTCAGGCTCTTGTGGGTATGTGGAGAGCCAGCCTAGCACTTCACAAATCCTATTCCTCTGACTGGGCACAAAGCCAGATCCTCTTTACCATGTCTGGGATTCAGCCCCTGCTGATCASTTTGATTCGGGTCTGTTAAGCATTGATGTGTCTGCCCTGTAGCTCCAGAAGAAGAAGCAGGCCCTGTGGGTCCAGCGGGGCACCGAGTTCTACTGTTTCCCAAATATTGTACTGAAAAGGGATATAGCACAGTCTGAGTTCCAGCCTGCTTTGTTTCTTAGGCAACCGCAAAGTACTTTACTGATATTTATCATCTGGAAATTCCTTATGTTGTCCTGGGTTCTGCATACAAAATTTTGTTTTAACACAGTATGCTCATGTGCCCATAAATATACACACCAATAAATTAACATCTATGTATAGCACTGCCTCTTCAAAGARCTATACCTCACCAGCTAATTACCCTTTACAACACTCTTGTGACTAAGTTAGAACGTGTTAATTTATTTCAATAGACTTTCCTGTGAAATAACTGGGAAATGATCCTGAAYTAGTGAGGAGGACAGAAACAAGAAAAAGATAAGAGAACAGGATGATGCAGGAAAGAAAGGAAGTCCTTACTTCTGAAACTCACTTGCTATGTTATTGTATACTGTGTCTAATGATTAGCATTGAAGAGTCAGTATGTTGCTTTACAGGACAGTTTTATTAATACATGCATTGRTTTAAAGTTTGTACATCACCACATCTCTTGCAACCTTCACAGCCTACAAATCCCAAAAGAACACACATGCAGGTTTCTGTGTCTTTATTCCACTACAAGCTGATTACTTCTTTGAAGTTTTTAAGTGTTTGTGTACAGCTGATGATACATTTTGGTTCCTACAACCCTAACCACACTGAATGTGGCATTGCTGTATTTGAAACATGGATCACAGTTCTGTCACAGTTCTCGATCTTGCTTCCAAGACTTCTGTGTGATACATAAATTTAAACTATTGCTTGACRTAGCATTTATGTGCTCATTCTGGACTTGTAGTATTGAAATTGGTTTCCACAAAACAATACAAAACATGCTTAAAATAAGCTTAAGTGAAGTTATTAGGGCAATTACTTGAAACTTATTGAAGTTTTTTGTATAATTAGTGGTATAAAGAGTTTTCCACAGTAGTCTCCTTTGTACCCTATTACTGTGTAATCTTAATAAACATAGTAATTTTTTTCAAGCTCTAACAACTATGATTCAGTCTGTTGGTTAAAGTTTTACATAGCAAGTTTCCATTTGAAGAGAATTTTTTTTTTTTCTGGAAGGTTTTAGCAAGATCTCATTGGCTGTATTTGAGTAAAGTTGAGGGAATGAGTATTTGCACTGGCCAGAAAAAGCAAAGAAATAGTCCAAGTAGTAAATTCAACATTAGTTACTTTATGTTCCATAATGCAAATAGCAGTTTGGACCCTAAACACTTGAACTTATTCTTACAGGCATGGAATAACTTGAAGACTGGCTGATTTCGCATTTTCTGTGGTTTCAGGGCTTCTTAAGAGCATGGCCCCGTCACTCTTTCGTAAACTATGGAAAGTTAAAAGGCCAGTTGATCTTTCACATACCTCYGCTGGCAATTCTCCATTTCCAAGCAGCAGTCTCCTTTGAAAACAGCTGCCATTTAATTTTTTTGACTGCATAATCACATTTCAGAAATTAGATACTAGAAAGTCCCTTTAGTCTTCTGTTCAATAAGCACAAATTAAATCTCAAAWATCTTTTGGGTCATTTTTTTTTCATGCAAGTGCTCAGCTTAGGTAATAAAGAATGGTCACTGTGAGGCTGCAGGAGGAGGTACAGAGTATAAACTAATGAAGTGGGCTTTAGCATTTTCCTTCCAGTATAGGAAGAAGTTCTCACAAGTGAATGGGCACTTGACCCCATTAATATAAGGCCAGTACTCTAAAATTATGTTTCCTAGGCATGTTATGGTTTGAATTCTTAAAGAGTCACAGGATAATCTGCATTCTATTTTACTTGTCATGTGAGATATATAATGCTTATTTGGTACCTTTTATCTCAAGAGAACATGTCCTGTCCTGGGGTCCAAGATTTCTGATTTCAATAGTCAGGAGCTCCAGACACTTCTGTGCAGTTTGGAGACCCTTTGGTTGACACGGGCTGATACCTGAACTACTCAAATATTGATTCCCTGCTGAGTTTTTCTGAGAAGTTTCACTCGCATCTTAATCAGGAAGCTACATAATCACTCATAATACAAATGCCACAGTTAATTTTGGTTGTCTTGCTCTAATTGCTCTCTAATTAGGACACTTCCGAGTGAAGTGTGGATGCAGGCAAGGTTCCTAGCCCACTCTGGGCAATGTCTAGCTCACACAAACAACGAAGTGTTAAAGTCTCGTTTAATGGTTACTCTACAAAAAGATACACATCTCTGAGTGGGGTCTACCCACATCGAAGCAGGTGAGCTACACCCCCTTTTTGTCGACACGCACTGCATTCCTTGGAATGGGAAGTACTCRTTACTACAGCGGGCTGTCCCAGGGCAGGGACGTTGCTTGGTCTGCGTAGGTTCTTTGTCTGTGGGCACTGACACAGCTTTTCAGAAGCGGCATTGCATTGCTGGAAATCATTCCACAAGACCCGGGTACCGACGCTCAGCCCGTTTCCTGCCGACCCCCGCTTCCGAAGGCGGAGCCGCTGCAGCGAAGGGCGCGGCGGGCTCGGCTGCCCTCTGGCGGGCGGAGCGCTGTGCGAGCCCCCCGCGCTGCCGTGTGCGGGGCCCGCCGTGTGGGGAGCCCGCAGTGTGCGGGGCCGGCCGTGTGGGGAGCCGGCCGTGTGGGGAGCCCGCCGTGTGCGGAGCCCGCCGTGTGGGGAGCCGGCCGTGTGCGGGGTCCGCCGTGTGGGGAGCCCGCCGTGTGGGGAGCCCGCCGTGTGCGGGGCCGGCCGTGTGTGGGGCCGGCCGTGTGCCTCAAACGGCCCGCGAGAACAGACAGCGACCTTCAGCAGGTTCGGCTCGGTCCTTCCCACGCCTGACGCCAGTTAGGAGGAAAGTGCATCTACTGCAGCGTAAATTGGGTTCRGGGGAGAAAGGGAAGTAAGGGCTGCCTTCTGTGATTGCTCTGGAAGGAAAACCATCCTTACGTGGAATAACGTGATGAATGCTTTATAATGGTAGTAGTRCAAAATTAGTGAGTTTTACTGATTCATGTACATAGTATGTTATAAATCATTAATTTGATTGACAATTCAGTGCTTTTTACCTTTCAAGGTCTTGTTCTATTGGCTCTCAAAGACTTGCTTATCGACAAATGAATAGCAATGATTTTCCTCGAGTAGTTGATTGCTTAGATGCAAAAAATTATCCTTTTTTTCCCCACAGACAACAGTAAAGGAAGAGCTGCAGCTTTGATCTCACTGACTGGCAGCCTCTTCTATTCCTCTGGCATACACTTTTTTTGAGGCAAAATGAAAGAATTGCCTTTTGTGGTATTCCCCTCTGCAATGACAATTTCTTAGCAGTATCCATTTAGCAAAAGGGATCTTTAGATACAGTTCCTTAGATTTTTCATCATATTGTTCAGTATCCCWATGTTAACATTTACTTCTGTCAAAGGGCTAAAGAAGCTGTGGCAGCAATGCGACCAACTAAAAGGCAGATGTGAAATGTGAAGTAGCACGTGTATTTAAGAAAATTACTCAGTACAACCAAAGAAATTACAACAGACGGCAGACAAGATAGCCCATGGAGGAGTCGGAAAGGCACTGGCAGATAATCACCATTTGAATTAATCACTTGTCCCAACACTGTAGAGCAGAGATGAGTTATGAGCCTGTAGGAACAGTTCGAGTTTTACTTTGCTATCACCTACCTGTAATCCCAAACATCCTGCTGAGATTTGTATAGCTTCCTGCCCTTCTCACAACGTACTCAGGACAATTTGTGTTGACTCTAAGTGGAAGCTTATGGTTATACACTGATTACTTAGAACCTAAAACATCTAATAGAAAATATTTAATGTAGAATTTGAAAAACAGGGAAACCTGCTGCTTTGTATTCYTTCCTCTGCTCATCCATTTAAAAATCATATATACATTAGTATCATAAAAACCCCTGCACCTTGCAGGCCACAGCCCAACAGAAGGGTGCGTGTGTGTTTCGTTGTACACTCGACTCACCCTTCTGTGTGCTATGTGTTGGGTTCCTTCCAAGGGCCAAATCCTATTCACAGGCTGTACTGCCCAGCTCATTTTTCACCTACAAGAGAGGAGAGGCTTTAGCACACAGTTTCATAGGCAATGACAGGATGGACAGCAGACCTGARGAAGGCCCCAGGAAAAATACTGAACTGTGGACTGCACCTTCCTTTCATTCACCCACTGTGCGTTTACTGGGGGGAGGGAGCAGGGAAGAGGACACAGCCATATAGTGCTCTGGAGTGCTGCTGCAATACTCGGGAGCTGCTTATTTCAATTTAAAAGCTTGCACTGGCCCCTTCCCTATTCCAAACTCAGTCAAGGACACCTYTGGTGAAGCAAGGGTGAGGATCAGTAAGCCGGGTTCAGATGTGGGCACTGAGGAGCTCGCGAAAGCCGGAGGGGCACAGCACCTTTTAGAAGGGGAGTGACTTCTTTCTGCCCCTCTCCCGGGGCCGCTCCCTCCCGGCTGTGCTGAAGCAGGGTCGGGATCCCTCGGCGGCCGCAGGTCGCAGCCCGGGCGCGGCGGAGGCGTGAGGGCGGCGGGCGGACCCACTCCGGCGCTGCGGCGGGGCCTGGGCGAGCCCATCGCGCCGCGCGCGCAGGGAGGCAGCGAGCGCAGGGAGGGAGCGAGGACGGACGGACGGACCGACCGACGGACGGGCGGGGGGAGCCGCCGCCAGCCCGGTGCACGGCAACCTGATCCCGGTACAACATGGTCGCYGCTCACGCCTCCCATTCCGCGTCCTCCGGCGAGTGGATCGCATGCCTGGATAAAAGGTATCGGCATCTTCGCAGAAGCGGCTGCGGAGGGATGCTGTGTGTGTGCGTGGATGTATGTATGTGTATGTGCGCCCTGACGCCCCCCATCATCCCCGCTCTCCAGCCGATCCTGCCTTACATAAGGAGCGCGCAGGTGGGAAGCAAAATGCCCGAGGGAAGCTAGGGCGACGGGCAAGGATGAGGGCTGGAAATGCTCCGGGCAGCGGAGAGGATGGRCAGTCCCCACGGGAATTGCTGCTCCCCGCCGGGAAAATGCTGCACGTGGTGGAGGAGGGGGAGCTCCGGGCGGGGAGAGGGCCTGGGGCTGCCGGCCACGGATCTGCCGTYTCGGCCGTGGCAGACGCGCTGCGTTCTGCCCTAGTCCGCCTCACGGCGCCCCGGCGCACCGGCCGCTGCCTGCCCTCCTGTCGGCACATCGCCCCCGCCTCGCCCCAGCCGCTGCACAGCCTCCGCCCAGCATCGTCGCAGGGCAGGTGGGAGGGAAAGGACAAGTCCCCCTTGTCCCCGCTGCGGCGCACTGGGGCCCGCGGTTGTCCCCTGGCTGCGGGTCAGGTGCAGGCGGGCGGTGGCACCGCGTCCGTGGGAGGCACGGCCGGCTGACGTGTGCTCGAGGTGGTGTGCGCGCTGCCAAAAATACGAGAAAATTATTAAAAAAAAAAAAAAAAAAACGTGTGCTCGAGGTGGTGTGCGCGCTGCCAAAAATACGAGAAAATTATTAAAAAAATTAAAAAAAAAAAAAAAAAAAAAAAAAATCGTTGGAATGATTTCCCTCCGGTGCTGCAGCCCAGAGTCTCACAATGTCGAGTTGCGTGGTGGATGGTTTGAACGCCTTTTGCTGGATTCATACCTTCGGTTTCTGGATTAGTGTCAGAAGTCTCATTGTGTATCATGTATTCTAGGGATATAATTAACAAAAACGTAGACCAGAGATACCCTGCGCGGCTCAAAACAAACTATTGGGGAGAATTCCCTTAGGTGGTGTATAGCAGTTTGCTGAGCATCGTGAGCCAGCTTTTGACAAGTGGTACCATTTGGGGCTGTGCTGTGGAGGGAACTCTTTGTGCAAATAGAATCAACTTTCACCTTCTCACAGTTTATCCCCTTTCCAGGTGGCTTCCTAGTCTTGTAGGACTGCAGCTCTGATTACGTTTTCCTTAACAGTCCAGGCAGCAAAACCTTAGTTGATGAAACTTTTGGCCTAGGCATCTACCACAGATAGTGATTGCCCTCTGTAACATGTCACTTAAGGGAAGACYGACTTCTAAAAAGTCAAATAATGTGTATAAATGTTAAAAGCACTCTTAATGTAAATATGAGCAGAACTGTTGATGGCAGTCTAGCCATCTAAAACCTGAAGTGAGGGCTGTGTGTAAACTGACATTGAGTGGGTTTGAAGGAGAGTATGAGCCCCCATAGTATTAGGTGATCCTGTCATTTCTGTTTTCTTAAATGCAGTATATGRTGAGATCTAAATTGTAAACCAAAATTCAGGGCTTAATGAAGTACATAGCCTTGGGGAGTAGATGATGTATTTAGGAAATAGGTGAGACACTTAATTCAGGAATATCTCTGTCACAGGTATGAATTCAGTTAATTGTTCTAATTGGATTCAGATGCAAACTTTTTTGTGATGTGTAGCATGCACTGCTGCTAGASATCCTAGGATTTCATACCTGCCTTTGGCATCTTGTGTTTTTCTCTGAATTAAATGTAACCTTCAGTACCTTAGCAGACTATAGAAGTCCATCACAGGGCAAAGCATGTAACTTCACTAGCCTGTTGTGCTAAGAGTGCTATGATCTTGGCCTAATGATTTATAAATTATTTAAGKAGGAATGGGCTTTTCAAGGACATACTTTACATACTGAGACTTTATAACCTTGTCATCCTTGTTAGTTTTGCATCACGTATGTCTGAAAAAACCAAAATAATACGTAGTGGGTAGTATCTCAGACCTGTTCCTCCCACAGATTTGAATGCAAATTCAGCTTGAAGCTACATAACAGAACAGCAACTTATTTGAATCAGGGTTTGTTTTTTTTAGCTCATTGGAACCGGTATTTGAAATGSAAGCTTTGTTTGCATAGTAGTAAACAAGGTATCCCTTGTGAGCATACAGATAGACCAGAATAAAGAGTTGATATTCTGAAGGAATTGTTGTAAAATAGAGAAAATGCTTGCCATCCTATGTAACCTTTTTATTATGTCAAAGATAATGGGATACAGATTTATAATCAAGCAATATTATGAATGGAGTTGCTTTAGGATGGCATTTTATTTTAAAATAGGTTTTTGTGTAATTGGTAAAATATACACGATCTTCGGTATCATTTTCTCCCTTTTTATTAGTAACAAATCCATAGGAATATCACCATTTTCATGTGGTTTARATCTGAACAAAATCATGGACATACACTGCAGTTCTGGTTGGCTCGTGTGCTTCATGTTTTCTCTCTGTATAATGTGTGACTAAGCTGGTGTGTGCTTGGATCAGGTCTGTGTGGGGATAYATCAGCAGAAGGCACTGCAGTGGATGTGGAAACTCAGAGACGGAGCTGTGTAGACATCGCCTAAATGCTTTCTAGCACGCATGCGAGGGTGCAGTCTTCTGAGAGTGGTGGGCAACAAATTTACCTTGCCACATCATGCAACTCATTTTCTAGTTCAGTGCAAAGGTGCACTCTGATGAATAATAAAAAAAACCCTTTTCCTTTCCACATTTTTTTAGAGAAACCAAAATAGATGTTAAGCTTATAGGTCTGTGCATGTTATCAAAAGTGAATTCAGATCAAGTCCTAGTGAGAGCAGGAGTTGTATTTTAAACAAATTCAATGGTTTTATTCTTTGCTTTCCAGTTTAGGTATTTCCATATCAGCTTCCATTTAGTACACGTGATTGCAGTAAGTTACACACTTGTGCCATGGRCAGGTATTGAGAGGAAGAGAAAGTGATTATCCCAGCATGTATAAATATTGTCATAGCCCACCAGAGCAAGGCAGTATGTGCACAAGTCTGTTAGGACATGATATATTCAGATTTAGTTGGTAGCCTTGTGAAGTGGCTGCATGATTGGTATGCTACTTGTACAACTGTAGGTTTTCTCTTTCACCAGAGGATAYTGGGAACATGGCTTAACTCTTATTGTCTGAGTTCTTTCTGACATGTTGTTAAGATTTGATCTTTAAAATCCTATACTCTGAGCAGATTAAATTTCTTTTATGACAAAACTCCATATTTCAGCAAAGGAATTAAAAAAACCTACCAACCAATTGAAATTGTGCCCCAAAAGTCAGGTGTTCACCAGATATTTCCCAAATACAAGTATTTTTCTTATCCAGCATGACRTCTGTTTTTTTCTGCTTTTTACAATTTGCTGCATTTAACAAAGCTTATAATTCTAATGATACTTCCTTTGTGCTGTTAGTATTTTCTTCACTGTATTTGGCATGATCAAGTACTACTTTATCAATATCAGAGAATGTTTCCTAAACTGACTTTCAAATTCGTTTTTGAATTCGTCAGTTGTCRAAATGTGTGCCAGTGTAAATCTGTAAAACTTATTTCATGGTTACTGTAAGTTTTAAATTTTCAATAGCTGTAACAATGCAAATCCTAAATCAGCAAAGGTGCATTTGGCATGGTGTATTGGTGAATAGTGGTGGTCAGAGTT
This sequence comes from Malurus melanocephalus, assembly GCF_030028575.1. Classification (NCBI taxonomy): domain Eukaryota; kingdom Metazoa; phylum Chordata; class Aves; order Passeriformes; family Maluridae; genus Malurus; species Malurus melanocephalus. Next base: position 148,326 of record NW_026623262.1, read on the forward strand.
TGAATCTAGGGATATCATCACTTGTGCATATTGTTCAATTACAAATTTAATTTGGAGTGCATCCCAGAGTCTCTCTTTATATTAAAGTGCTTTAAATGTTGATTTTGAAGCTGCAGTGCTGGTTAATGTAATTTCATTTGGATTTACTACTGTCAAATGGAATTTTAATTGTCCTGAGCTCCAGTTTGTTTATGAAATTTGGAGGGTTAATTCAATAAGATTTAGTCATGTCTTGATTGCAAAGCATACATGATAATGTACAAATTTTCATAAATGAAAGAACATAGTTGTGCATTTTATTTCTCTTGAAATATTCTGTCTTTTTAGACAGCATGTGAAGGTGRCAAAGAATCTTTTTCCTACTAGAGCTGTATTGTTCAGGGAGTGTATTTTTAACCTGAGATCAAGTCTATGAATATAATTACTTAATAAATACATCTTTTGTCATTCCACTGTATATACAGATCTGAAAATTGACCTTTTGGAGGGAATCATAAGATCAGGGTATGTAAAGAAATGAAGTGCACTTGATTGCTGTTTTTTAAGTCTCCAGTAATTTTTCATTGTGCACTGATCAAACGGAGTTAATTGAGTAATATGATAATGAGGCAGGTAAAGGACAGTCCCCCGTATTTGCTTTCTTTTGGTCCTCACTGAAGAAGACAGGACTCAACTTTTAAGAAATTCTGTCTGACTGCAGCTGTCAGCCAGTCAGTCTGCATTTAACTGGCTGGTCAATCAGTACTTGTCTTTCTTGTGCCTTATGTAGCAGAACCTGAGAGATCATGTAATCCCCGTTATTCTGAGTGTAGGTGACAGTAGAAATTTATTGGAAGCTAAGCAGCAGGAATTTTACTTGTGTTGCCTTTTTTTTAAACTCTAGAATATTTTGTGCGTGTAAGAGACCTAGGGAATAGTGATTAAATAAAATTTTATTTTGTGTTTGTTGGAGGAAATAAGAACTGGAGTCCCAAAGTCTCTTAAAATGATCATCAAGAGAAAAGAATAGTAATTTGGTTATTGTTTAAAAGCCTCATGATGAGGCTTTTCCCTTGGCAAGAGAAAGAGAATCTGAAATGTACTGTTGAAAACAGATTTGGAAGTACTACTTTAACAAATGAAAAGTGCCTTTTTGTGGGAATTAATTACCTTCTGTTGTCATTGAAGTAAACCCTTATCTGCAAACTACTTCCGACTGAAAGTAACTTCATTTATATTTAGCATTTAAGTGTCTTATTACAGGTCTAAAATGCTTCGATAGATCACTGGTGCTCTTCTTTTAAACTTTCCTTTCTCAAGGAGAAATTAAAAGTTGAAGAGCCTTAGGGCACTGTCTGGAGGAGAGAGTTTCAGTATTGTTCTGCTCTCGCTAAAGGCAGATGATATATTGGTACTGGTATTTTCCTGCATCCTACAGCATTATTTTTCTGCATGTCAGGAAAGGAGAAAGTACAGCAAGCATAGAAAAATGATCTGGTTTAAATGGCATTCCTTGGTGCTGTTTCCTTGTTCATGTTTCATAGCCAAATATATTTTAAACTACTATTAAATTCACTAAATGGTCCATGGTAATGGTTTCTGATACTTTCCAGCTCATAGAGTTTGCATTTGCATCTTTGCATTGATGCTTCAGTTTTAACCCAGCGATGAACTCGTTTTATTTGTCTGTTCTAGTGTGATAGCTGTTTTCTACAAACAGTCTCACCAGTGGAAGAAATAGATCCATCTGCTCATCTTTCGTGGGCTGTTCATTGCTGTCTGAATTAAAATACTGCTGTTTCAAAAGCTAAAGAGATCAAGGGAAGGAAATTCAATGCTTTCATTCAGTTAGAGCAGGATTCAGGTTTTTGAACATGTTTTCTAGAAATAAACATTTTAAGATTCTAGAGGCAAATTGGCAATGAAGGTAAAACCACATATGATCTGGTTTTTCTTTCTCACATGTCAAACTCACTATGAGAAAGAACCTAAAAAAAGGACATATAGTAGCAGAGAAAATAATAGATTGGATTAATTTTATAAAAGCAAACTTGTTCCTTTTTTCTAGGTTAACAAGTCTTTCATAGCATACTATATAAACATTCAAATACTTAATCTTAAAACCATCAAAATAAGTTCTTTTATAAAGCCATATATACTACATGTGAACAGAAATACTTTGCCCAGGTGGTGTATATGAAGAATTGTAGCAGTTAGCCTCTGTCTGTCTTTGAACTTTGACCTTGAGTAGTTTGCATTTAAAAATACAATAGAGACTTATTGAATGTCTTGGGTTGAAGGGACCTTAAAGATCATCTCATTACAACCCCCCCTTGCCATGGGCAGGGACAGCTTCTATCAGATCAGGTTGCTCAAGGCCCCAGCCAACCTGGCCTTGAACACCAGTAGGGATGGAGCATCCACAGTCTGGGCCACTGTTCCAGTGCCTCACCACCCTCAGAATTAAGAATTTATTCCTAATACCTAATTTCAGCCTACCCTCTTGCAATTTTAAACCATTGCCCCTTGACCTGTCACTACACGTCTTGTTTCTCTCCAGCTTCCTTCAAGGCCCATTTGGGTACTGGAAGGTGCTATAAAATCTCCTTGGAGCCTTCTCCAGGCTGAACAACAACTCTCTCAGCCTGTGTTCCTAATAGGAGAGAGGAGCTTCATCTCTCTCATCACCTTCATGTCCCTCCTCTGGGCTTGCTTGTGCAGGTTTGTGTCCTTATTATGTTGGGGATTCCAGAGCAGAATGCAGTGCTCCATGTGGGGTCTCAYAAGAGTAAACTAGAAGGGGAGAATTTTTCTCCCTGGCCCTGCTGGTCGCAGTACTTCTGATCCTGCCCAGGATGTGGTTGGCTTTCTGGCCTGGATGGAGTCTTAGGTTTTCTACAAGAAGAGTGGCCTTGCCTTAAAATGCTTTTTACTCTAGCCTACTAAAGTAAGCCCCTGGAACACACAACTTTCTTTTTTCCASTATATATGGAGTTTGGTTTCCCACTGCTGTGCTGATGTTTTAAACTAAAAAGTGTGTCTCAGCTATCTGTGAGAATGCTTGTCCTTGCATAGTGACTCACTTTACTGGGGCCATGAAGTGGTTTAATCAGAAGAAAGAGGTTTTCCTGCAGTTCTTCTGCCTGGCACAGGACACTCCTTGTCACATCAGTGGAGGTGAGCTCTGCCCTCACCTTCTTCTCAGCTGGATAGAAACCCCATCCCTTGATCAGCTCCCAGGAAAAAGTGCTACATAGTCTATTAATTAAATCCCCCCCATAACTTGTCCTTTAGACAGTATCAGAAGTGAAAAATGTTTCTGCATTCACATTTCAGAAACAGCTCTGGGATAACGGTGTTGATTAACCTGATGCATGCCGCTTTCTGATCCTGTTTCCTTTTTCCATGTCTGCATCACACTGTTGAAACCACTAAACACTAAGATCCCATAGTCAGTTCTATGCAAATGAATTGACTGACTTAAATGGTGTGCTATGAGCAGCTCTGAGAATGATAGTCTCAGATACATTTTTCTAGGAAAAGGGGGGGTTCTTAGAATGAGAAAAAGTTCTCAYCTTTTTTAACTTTTTGGGTTTTGTTGTTATTTTTGAGAGTCCATRAATTAAGGTAGTGTTTCAAGAGTTAGTGTAGTTTGGGTAGGGATCTTGTATAAGTAGATTCTAAATCTGTTTGCAAGCTGCACCTCCTAATCTTCTTAAAATGGATTTTGACAAGAGAGTTAATGCTTATTAGTACTTGTCAGCTAATGCACAGTCAAGAAAAAAAGAAATGGGTGAAAATCTTTCTTGAAATATTTCAAAAGAGAGCTGTTGTAGTTGATTGTAGTTTGAAGTGGTAAGAGGATGTCAGTGTGATGTAGAAGTAACTGCATACACCAGAGAATTATTATTCCCATCTGTAGTTAGTAAGGGTAARTTGGAGTATAAATGAGGATAGAGATTTAATCCCTCCTCGACATAATTTAATAAGAAAGATGAGATACAGAAATTCAGTGCAAATAGAATCTGAGTTTCTTCCCAGAGACAAGGATTCAGATGCCTTAAAGTCTTTGATTTCCAAGAGGAATCTTTAAAAACATGTTTTGGAAGGAGTGCTTACACTGTGGATGTAACAGTARGGTGAATAAAGATACGTATTTGTGAACTTGGTCTTTGTTTGTTATAGCTACTTGACTTCTGTTCATTATGAGCTCATCCACTGGCTAAAATAACATTTTTGTCAGTAAAATTGACTAGCAACATTTGAGTGAGTGATAGGTATAACTATTGCTAACAGTTGTCTGTCTTTGTTATGCCTTTGTGCATGAATAATTTCTGCATCTGATCCAATATGATGTCTGAGGAAAATTCTGTTTCTTTCTGTCGTTAGTGGTTGGCCTTTAGTCTGTTGCAAAAACCTTTCTAATGCTGTCAGCTAGTGTTTGGCTTATCTGCTGATTCTTAATATTTGGTAGTCACATTTAAGGTGTGTGATACAGAGCTAATTCGCTTTAGTTTCATAATATGTAGTAATTTGCTGAATCTGCTGAACTGCTGGTCTACTTGCTTCCTTGTTGTGCAGAGTTCTACAATTTTTTCTTGAAACCTTGTTTTTTTGTAAAGTGTTGCTATCATAGATTTAAAATACTTTAAACATTTGAATTAAAACTCCTGACTGTTACCAATAGGGAATTAAGATTCTTGCTTGCATATTTAATTTGTCCAACACTAAGAAACAGTAGCTTTGTGGTAGAGAGTACACTTATTAMAGCTGTCTTTATTCCTTGCAAATGAGAACAGAAAAGTCAGTTTATATTCATTAAAATGCAGAAGAGAAGCTTGGATATAAGAGTTACTGCTGGTATCTAAAGCTTTCCATGTAGCTAGATAGAGAACATCTGGTTTGGGCACCGACTCCACAGAACTCTTTTGTGTTTGGACATCTGTTGTTAATGCTCCCTTACAAACCTAAAATTATATATCATTCTAAGTCTTTAGGATAAGGACTGTATCATCATATATACTTTTACAATGAGGCTACCTCAGTACTTTGGTGCTGAGTGGGCTTCTGAACACTGCCTGTGTTGAAATGATAAGAATTGTGCTCARCTTGATACAGGGCACTTGTTAGGATGTCTTGGAAGGGTTTCATTACATAGCTGTGAAATGCATTTTATTTGGTTTATATTATAGTGTGATGTTTAAAGCAAACCTTTGTAAATTCAGTGCATGCAGGTGGGGATGTTTCTCTGATAAAGCCCTTGACAACGTTGTGTTTTGTTTTCTTGCAGGCCTTTGGAACGTTCTAGTGAAGATGTAGATATAATATTCACACGACTGAAAGAAGTGAAAGCTTTTGAGAAATTTCATCCAAACCTTCTCCAGCAGATATGTCTCTGTGGATATTATGAAAGTCTGGAAAAAGGAATCACATGTAAGAGGAACTTCATATGGTTATCTACTTTATGTAGATAAAATTGGGGGTTAGGCTGTGATTTTCTTTAAGAGATGGAGAGCACAATCAGTAGACTGTTTACAGTTGTAGTCATGGGGCCAGGCAGGACTAAAGTTCTGCTTGCTTTACAAATGCAGTGTGTAGTGAATCTATGGTAACAAGATATACAGTTGCATGTAGGACTCTACTATTGTTCTGTTGAAAGATTACAAGCCAGGCATTGGACTTAAGCCTCATCCTCCCCCTGTCAATGTATTACTGATCTCCTGTGCTGGTGCTTTGTGCTGTCAGGGGCAAAGGTGTATCAGTGAGGCACATCATTGATAGCGTGTGGTTTCCAGGCACCCTGGATAGCAGAAGCCAGACCTGCAGAGCTGCAAGCTGCTCTGGCAGCCTGTGGCTTCATGTAGCTGGGCAGCTGTGCTTGGTCTGTGAGGCTGAGATGGAAATCAGTTGTAGTCCTGTGATGGGAATGTGTACCAGGGGAATAGCTGGTGAAAATCTGTGGTATTTGTAAAGTCTCAGAAACACCTCAGGTAAATCTGATATGCACCACTGGGGTTTGCTTAGATTAACAGGGATTTTGATGCTCTGTAATCACGTAGTTGCAATGGCTGGGCATCTAAGTCCTGTAGTTGCTGTTCAGTCAGAACTCTTACTRAATTCAGTGGTAGATGTGTCTGCATTGGAAGATTATGAATTTCAAAGGGACATTGTTCATTTGTTTCTTTGGTTGGTTCATTAACTAAGAGAATAGAAGCAAAATGGGGAGAAGAGTGAAGCAGTTCTGTGTGCTTTCATTGTTTCCGTAGTGTATTACTAGTTTACTAATATATTTGCTTTCCGGTGTCATTGGAAATATTACTGTAATGGTAAATAAGAAATCTCATATGGTAAATTGTATAGTGSTAGCAGTGACTGGGGTCTTGCAGAAATATGTGGGAAAATGTTTGTTACTGTTGCTAAACTTAAAAGTGATAGCTCTTACTTACAAGATTTCATCTTTCCAGTATTCCGTCAGGGTGATATCGGGACGAACTGGTATGCTGTCCTGACAGGATCACTGGATGTGAAAGTGTCTGATACAAGCAATCACCAGGTAAAATAGATTTTTCATTGAAACCATCCACTCAGTAGTACAAAGAAAGAATCACTTATGGTGAAGTTGATAACGACACATTCTGTACAGGTATTTTGTTATATCACAAAGATGTGTATGTTTCTCTGAGTCTCTTTTAGTCTCAGTTGGCCTTTGTCTAAGGGAGGCAAATCATGACATTGATTTCAGGAAAACTGAAATGTAATGCTCTGTAAAGGGTCTACATTTTAATGTAAAGAATGTGAAACAAGACTCTTCTGTCTTTTCTAACAGTGCTATTGAAGTTGAGCTAGAGATCAGAGAGTTGTTCATTCTTTCCCTAGAAATATTTTCATTYCGTTCTTGTTCAGAAAGTTCAAACCAAACCCACTAAAGTGCAGTCTAGTAACATCACAGTGCAGTGTCCACTGCAGGAATGGACAAGTATTGTAGTAAAATAGCAGAGTATTGGAACTCTGCCATGTTGGACAAGAAACCTATASGTAATACCTCTTTAGTGTTAAGAAATAAAAGAACAAGTAAAATTATCCCCAAATTTCAAGTGGTTTCTCAGTACCTCAGTGCTCCTGGATTTTTGCAATTTAGAGTAAATAAAAATCTAAAAGGATGGGCTACTTTTCCCGGAGTCTCCCATCCATGTTGTCTAATGTCATGCCTGACAAGTCATGCACTTCGCTGCTGTGAGCTCAGTCCTCTGGGAAGGCATCCTGTSCTGTTCTCTGCTCTCAATTTTGAGGTCTGATTGTCCCATGATGTAGCCRAGCATGGGTACCTCTGATATGGGGCTCACTGTGCCTTCATATGAGTGGTGTAGATTCCAAGGACCTGGTGGAGACCATTACCTATTTCCCCACCTGGATTGAATGTAGAATGTGTAGGGGATGGTGGTGGTGTATTCTTTGCCCAAAGTTTGGGTAATTGAGAGAAGATTCTTGCTCATAGCAGAAACTGKTTTTTTTTCACTTTGTTGAGCATTGCATCACTAGTGAAATTGGGTCAGAATGCAAGTCAAGGCACTGTGTGAGTACTGGGTCTTTCTACTTCCTTCAATAGAACAACAGATGCAAAAGGAACTTCTTTCATATAATCATTTTTAGCAGCCTCTTCACTGTACTAAGTAGAGATTAATTGAGAGTATAATTAGCTTAATTTGAGCAATTCTTGGCATGTCCTGGCTGTCACTGGTATTGTCTCAATTTGGAAGAGTACTGGGCTCTTATGAGACCATTTTCTGTGCAGGTCTAAAGCAATCACAATTTTCCAGTGTTTGCCAAAAGATGGCACTACACTGTTGTCAAGAATCAATGCTCTTTACTGACTCGGAAAGGAGTACATCTGCACAATCTGGATGTTAAATTAAGAATCTCTTTGGAGTGCTGATTTGTTCCATTAGATGGAGTATGGAACACTTCGGTATTTGGATGAGTATAATGTAAATATTTTTTTCAGCTTGTTCAGGTTAACTTCCTTCTCCTGCCAGTAGGAAACTATTGAACTACAATTCATGTAATTCAAATTCTAGAAATTATACTCTGCAGTTATTTCTTGCTTCACATTTCCTTCACACATGAAGAAYGAACTGAATTCTTACCACTGCCTAGTTGCCATAGAATACAGCCTCACTGCCAAAAGGACAGCAGCTTTTTACCATACCTGTCTTGTTAATTTTGATGTTTGAGGACTCCTAAATCCTATTTGAGTCCAAAATTTTCTCTGTTTTTTCTCTAGCTTGTTTATACCATATCCCTCCTTGTCCACTCTCGGTCTCCTGCTCATTCTCCTGCCTGTAGCTCCTGGATGCATGTTCCAGTCTTGTCTGTACTTTCTTGTTGGCATGGTGCTGGCCATTCTTGATCTTGAAATACTTGGAAGCAATTCTTGCCTGCTGTGCTCACTACAAACCCAGATGATGRGGGAAATATGGTCATGCATTGCTGTCATGGGCAGCCCTGGCACACTCAGTTACAGCATTGTGCTCCCAACTGGGGATGGATGGCCAGTGCTTAAGATATAGGGTTGCTCATAATGTACCCTGGAGCACATTTTCCAATCACATCACCCAGGAGCTAAAGCTTCCTTTGCAAAGTCATGATAATGACTAATTGTCTCCTGTTACTTTTACACCATAAATGGCACTAATGCAAATAAGAAACTTCCAGCAGAAGAGATACACATTTACCTGAGTTCAGAAGTTTGTAGACTCATGCAAAAGTACAGGATTATTCCATCATTCCTAGTTAGAGAGAAGCTGACTTTGTATTTAGGTTCCTATTGGTTGAAATGTCTTTAGACATGAGTAATTAATCATGACACTGTTTAATGCTTCAGATAAATAGGAGGTTGTATTAGATGACCTCTTGAGTTTTCTTGCAGCTTGAATTATCCCATGATTATATGATTATGCCTACAGTGTTAATGTAAATACAGAAAATCAATTCTCTTGATTAAAATTTGAGTCCCACTTTTGCTAGGTGTTTATGTGTCTACCTGGGGAACTTAAATTTCATCAATTAATTAGGAATTAATGCGTTGTGTAACAGCTACCATGTGCTAACTCTCTGTGCAGCCGCCTTTGGTGTTTCGTAGCTTTCTCCCATTAAAAGTGCAGTAAGTTGTTGTACATTTGGTGCCTACTGAGAATATCTTAATGGCCTTTGTTCCTACAGCAGCATGTGGTTACATGTTTTGCACTAGAAATTGTAACTTAATCCWCTGATGGATCAAGACTTCAGTGTAGCTGGTGAGGTACTAATTCACACACGTTCTTGCTGCACATCAGCTTACTAATGTCGATGCCTGTGATTTTTCTCAGGAAGTATTGGTAATACGAATTAGGACCAAGTTGAGAATTCATATAAACAGAAATATTAGCTATTATTTGATATGATGATAACAGGAACTATTACTATTGCTGATTTAATTAATAGAGACAGACATAGATATTTAGAACCTCATAAAGCCTTGCTTTCATACTGGTTTGGAAAAATCCTTTCTGCTTGCAAAGTTGTGTTTTGTCACAAGAGGGCAGTGTTAGAACACCTAACAAACACGGGTGCAGGCAGTGCTCGATACTGAAATGATACTTTGAAAATAGCATTCGATTAATTACTATACACACCCGTTTTAAAGAGTTTGGCCAGAGAAAAATTCACTGTTATTGTTAATTTTGTTCCACGGAGCTGGTGAAATCTGCTGGTAATTTCATTTCCATTGGAATGGCTACAGAGATTTGTCAGGATTGCACATCCACTAGGTGCATGCTGAGTGGAGTCTAGTCTGCTTTCTATGCAGACTGTTTATGGAATTTTGTGGGTATTCAGCARCCAAGAAGAGACAGAAGAGGACTTTTTCTAAGGTGGAAATGTCCCACTGTGAATTCCAGAGGTAACTGTAATGAAATGTTCTTTTCTTGCCTCAACTTGTTTGTAGCAAATACCCTGATAAATATTGTACTTAAAAGTCACAGAAAGACATAGTTAAGTTACATTCAAAATAAACAGAAAATGCAGCCTCTGTAGAATATATCARAAAGAGGTCTTTACTCTCAGTTACAATCAGATTCTGAATTTAACTTTTATTTGGCACTGTTGYCTACCCAGTATTAAGATATCTAGTAATACAAGTTGCCCTTTGTCTAGGTTTGAAAGACAGGTGCTTGCCAATGAAGGCAGGGACCCCCATTRGAGTGGTGGATATGACCCCACCCTTCCCTCCGAATTACTACAGCTTTGAAAATCACRGGCTTTCAGGCAARAATATGGGTAAAAGGGAATRACAGTTTTTACTAATATGTATAACAAGGTGAAACAAGTAACAACAACAATAGCAACARCCAACCCAGCCACAAACCCAATGACAGCCTCACACAGACACACCCTCCCCGTTGGTGCAGTTMCAGTCCCAGCCGGCAGGGGCGCTGTTGGCTCCCGGCCGGGCAGGGCGGGTGCGATGATTCCCCGGGGGCTGCAGGGGGCGCTGTGGGGCGGGTCCCGGCTGGTTCAGATCTCCCAGTGGCCAATGGTGGACACAGAACGGCAGAGGTGGATGGAGAGGAGTTACTCTACAAACTCACAGGGGAAATACCAATCTCGGTGCTCCTCTGGATAGCAAGAAACCTCAGAACGGCCAGATGGGCAAAAAGATGAGCAGAATCCCGCGGCTGTAGACGGGATGCAGCAGAACTCAACCACTGCAGCTGGAATCCCACGGGTCCCCGGCAAGGCACGGGAAGGCAGAAGATCACAGTGCAGCAAAAAGGAACCAACAACCGCAGATGCTGGGTTCTGCAGCAGCAGGTCCACTGTCCTGCCCCAAGCCAAGCAGGGCAGGAAGTGAAGCTACTCCCCACCCCACAGACACACACACCCTCCTTGAGCCCCCAAACTCCTGCTTTCCTCTCTTTGGAGAGAGAACTTCCCTCTCTCAAAAGAGAGGAAAAAAAAACTGCCAGGCAGGAGGAGTGCCCAGGGAGACTCTTTGGGTGGAGCATAGGTTCTTTTGTCTTCCCCAATCTCCCAGCCATCAAAAGGATGACTTGGCAATCAGTGTATCCCAGCAACAAAATGGGAAAGAAAAATTCCCCAAGAAAGGAAGCAAAAAGAGGAAACCTTAACCCAGAATACCCTTAGAGATCCTCCTGGTTTGGTGTTGCCTTAAAAACACTGCTGACTGCCTTGTGTATGTTTCATTTTTGAGCTCTGTTTTGAAGATGAAGATATTTTGAAGTCTAAGCATGAWTGTTGACAACATCTTAGAAGAAAGCTGGGAATAAATGCATTATGACAAAAGCATCAGTGTTTCGTCGTTGTCAGATTCTGCAACACTGTGATTGGCTGAATTAGATTCAGAGCCTTTTACCCCAAAGATTTGTCTGATAAAGTATGAAGAAATGAAGAGAAGAAATACAAAGACCAAATAGCAATTCCATCTGCAGTTTTGCTGTGTTTTGCCAACTGAATCATTGTGTGTGCTGGGGCCTACTGCCAGCTAATCTTGCCTACATTTTGGTGGAGTTTTTTTTAGCAGGTCAATTTTTAAAAACAAACCAAACTGAACATAGCACATTGACTTAACAAACARTCTGTTTTGGAAAAGCTTTAAAGGAGGAGCTATGAGTGCTTGGATGGTACMGCAGTGTCAGCTTTAAGAAAATGTAGAGGGCTGGGGATGAAAAGCCAAGTAAGTTAGTGGAGTTACTGACTGTGAAGAAAGTGGTTCAGATGTTCCATGTAAGAAATGGAAGAATTTCACAGTTCTTTGAGACTGCGGACAAAGGAGGTACGTGATAAGATGAAGTGGTATCAAGGAAAGGGATTTAACCAGGGTGGTCCTTGCAATACAGCATTTGGCATGTAATTATGTATTTTGGAGCTCACTTCTGTGAAGTTGTGACATAGGTTTGTACTGTACTTAGTAGTRTAAATATGCCTAAATTAGCTTTAAATTATTGAGTTTGAGCATGAGAACTGATGTACCCATTGTGACACAGAGATTGGCTAAACTAATGCACTAAGCTGAGAAACAGTGTGTTGATATCTGGAGAYCAAATTTTGTGTGAGCAGTCGATACATTTTCTTTTTAGCTCCTTTGAGTGCACTTGGGAGTATTGCAGCCTGCATGGCGTGTTTCAGCTCTGAAATGTAAGCTTAGGAAGGCAGATTTCAGTGTATAATCTGTATTACAGTCTGTTTGTAGAGTCTTCTGTTTAGGTGCCTAGGTGCTCATTCTCAAATACTCTTTCTTTTAAACAAATCCTGTTCTTATTTTCCTTCCTTGAAAATTTATTTCTGACAGTTGATAAWTTTTTCCTAGATCTTCTCTGAGATATTGATTTTGTTCTCTTGAGCACACAATTTTATATGGTAACATCTGTGTAAGAGCAATTTGCTATGGTTCAGAGGACTGGACTATTATGGGCTTTTGTCTCTGTATTGCAATTATAAAGCTACTAACTTGATCTTAATAACATTTGCCTATTATGACTTATTAGATGCATGAAAGGAAAGCAATGCAATTCTGAAACCAGAAAATGATGCTGAAATATGCTCATGCATCTCTMCTGGATTACCAGCCACAAGGATAACAGAAGTTTCTGCTTTGATTTTTGTAGACTTTGCATGAGTCCTGCAGAATTGARCTATAGAATTGAACTGTATTTCTTATGTTGCATCAAGTAGAATTAGCATGTGTTTTTATATGTTTATCTACAATTGTCTTYGTGCATGTATGATTTCCTTTGTTAAGTACCATTTGTATGATTTTAAATTTTTAATGCTGTTGCTRTTTTTCTAAAATTACTAAACAGTCAGCTAAGGCCTGTCTTAGAAAAAGACATATGTGAGTGTTCAGATTTCAAATCTATGATCAGGAACAAAGCAACTTGTAAGCTGAAAATATAACTAATATCTAAAGATCTTGATAAAGCAAGATGTTTAATGGCTAGTAGTCTAATTTTTTGTCTGCAATAGCTCATAATTTTTATTGGAACTACTACAGAGGAGTTCCTGGCCAAGGGAGATTCATTTAGACATTATTTAGAATGTCATGTGCTCATATAAACTCCTTTGAAGTGGACTTTGCTGCTTGTTTGGGACCCTTCTCAATGCTCTGTACATGGATACAACTTTTCCAGGTTGTTTGAAATTTAATAGTTTTCTTGAAATCCCTGATTTATGCGAAAATCATTTTTATTCAGACTGATAATTAATCAGCAAACATCCSTTAACAGCTGAAAGATTTGCTGGCATTTTCAATGGAAGGGCCAAGAGCTGGTTCAACTGCACAAGTGCATTGCTTGTAYAGTAGAGAAATGCATTACAAATACAAGAGGATATTATAATTGAAAGTTGTGTTTACTGGGAAAATATAACAGGATTTTCTTTCTTGTGAGAGTCACCTATGTRGGACAGCAATTTATATTCTGAAATTGCATTTCTGATTCTAGTTACCTTCTCATCACATCTGAGATTTCTAAAGATCTCATCATCACAGCAGTGTTTACAGATAGATGAACAGAGATCATMATTTTTTCTTAAGGTGAAAGTTACGTTTGTGTTCTCAGCTTTGTAGACTGAAATGTCTAATTCAACTGATAGTCATAGAAAACAGGGCTCCCACTTGTTTCCCCATTAGAGCTTCCTGTGTTGTTTATCAGCATATTGATTTTTTTTTGTTGTTGACACTTAAATTAATTTTATTTTTAAGCAGATTGCTGAAGAATTTTAAGGCAGTGCTACTAGAAAATATGACTCAAAGACTCTCAAAACATCCCAAATTTTTTAATCCTTTTCTTGTGATTCAAAGGATGCTGTGACAATATGCACACTGGGAATAGGAACTGCTTTTGGAGAGTCCATTCTGGATAACACTCCTCGCCATGCTACCATTGTTACCAGGGAATATAGTGAGCTCCTTCGAATTGAGCAGAAGGACTTCAAAGCACTTTGGGAGGTAAGTTCAGATTTATTTGCAGTTAATGTAGAAAAAAATGACTTAACCTTGAAAGAGCTTGTAATGTAATATGAAGACATTTATACCACAAGCAAAATGCAATTTTTAAAAATTAGTTCTGAAAAAAGGAAACTTTGCTTCTTTTTAGTGCTTCATATTATGTATGATTACATACTCCTGTATTTCTTTTTTGTAGGCCTCTTCTAATGAAATAACTTAGGTGAAATTTCTGKTGGGATTTATTTGTATACTGCAGGTGATTGCTTTCTTAGCCTTAAACTTGCTTTTRTTGCCAGCATTTATGAGGAGCGTCTATTCTTATTATACTGTGAAATTTTTATTTATTCTCCTTTACTCTGTCTCATCACCAGCTGTAAGGGGTTTAGAATTTGCAGATGGATCAAGATCACTTAAAAATTAGCTTACTGTTTATGTGTGAATTCCCTTAAAACTTGCCTTTGTGGTGAACATACTGCTGAGGTTCTTCATTCTGTCATCTATGTACTTTGGTATCCATGCAGAGAAGACTTCATTAACATGTTGCTGCGGAAAGTTACTGAGCTTGAATCTGCATTTTTGCAAGCATTAYATTTGGTTTGGAAAGTGTTGTAGGAATTGGAAGACATCCTGTTGGCTTGGCCTACACTATTGCCAATTTGTACTGMCAGCTTGTTTGAAATGGTGACTGTACAAGTGTAGGTGTTGTGTAGACTGCTAGATAGTGTGACAGTGTCCTAAAGTTGCAGGTCTAGGGACACTAACTATATATTTTAGTTCAGCTGCTCTCCTGGCTGCAGACAGATGGATTKTTTTTTTGCCTACTCTTTTCCTGAGAAAGAGCAGTGTTACTCCAAATAATTGTCCTAAAACATTTCTAAAGTCAGTRTCAGAAAAAATATCAAATCTTCAACTATTTACATTGGTGGAGGAAACAGCACTTCTATCACCTGCTTACAAATATGTCTGCTTGAKCATGTTAATGGTGCAGCATGGCCAAGGCATGAAAGACCACTGTGTGTGAATGAATGAAATGTGCTTGCCACTGAATGCCCTGACAATATCAGATACCAGTCTTTGAATTGCATAGCCATGATTTGTACCAGTTTTTGCAAATTCTGCAGTTAAAATAAAGTGCTAGTGAAGCTTTGCAGCATATTTGAAGAATTTGACAAGGCGATATTTTTTTGCGGTTCACATTTTTTTTTCTCTGCAGCAGCTGCATTGTAGATTTAGGCCTTGGCATTAAAAGGTTAAATATGCCAGTGGTCTYATCTGTTTTAACATATGTAGCACTTGCCAGTAGTCAGAAATTTAGTAATGTAGATAGTGCTTTATAAGACAGTGACTTGGGGAACAAATCCAATTGTAGGTCTCTCTGGTAATATTTTTTTAAAAATTCACTTTTAATTAATATAAGCACAAWTTCTTCCATGTATATGAACTTCCTGCTAAGCATTGAGAGATTGTTGTTCTCTCAATGGGTTATTGGGGTGTGGAGGTTCCCTTTTTAAAAATTTTGAACTTTAAAGCATACTTAAAGTTGTTTTAAAGCAAAAATGTCAACATCATTTCTCTTTAATCATGAATACGGTTTTATTTCTAGCACTTTTGCTGATTTTGWTGAGTTTTTTTATGATAGGTGCTTTTGGGGAAGGTCATGTGTGTTAGAAGTTCTGGGAGTGATCACAGGGAGCTTTAGCATACGTCTTGTGTGTGGCAGCTTTTATGAARTTGTGCAGTAGAACAAGTCACAAATGCTGCAGGTGTCAGTCGCTGACCACAGTTGGGATTTATGGTTTTTCTTTTGTGCCATTTTTCTGTGAACTTTTGATATATTTTGGTGTGCTTTCTTTCAAGAAGGCTATCCGTGTGCTCTCAGTGAGTGGAAAATTGTTCCATAAAGTACAGCTTTGCTGGTTGGTCCCAGATAGAGTTAAGTTATTCATTTTTTCAAGCTAATCTTTATTTCCTTGTATCCTGCTAATCCCAGAGCCTGCATAAACTGTAGCTTACTGGGTGATAAACAGAGAATGTTTTAAATAGGCAGAAAATTATTTAAGAAAACTTCCCCAAAATATACTAGCAGTAGCGCCAGTGGTATATTGTTATTAATATTATGGCTACCTGAAGAAAAGTAAATACTTTTCTAAAGGGAGATTTTTTTGTTTTGGATACTACTTTGWTCTTTCTGCCTTATCCTAAGATTCATGTATCTTTGCTGTGACATGGGGAAATTGTTAGTGGTATGTGCCATTCAGATTTTAATTATGTTTAATGAAAACCCTCACAAAGTCAAGAGTTGACTACAGAYATTTAATCCATATGGTATCATGGAAAAATGGGAAAAGGCAACAATGTCAGTAATGAGAATTTAATTAATGAAAGAAGTAGTTTATCCAGAAAAAAATGGTTGAATATTTTCAAAATAATGTAATACTGTAGTACAAGAGCAACCTGAAGATGTTTAAAATGTTTACTGATGTTATGTATATAGGATTTTTATGATTAATAACAGAAGTACAAAAGTACATTTTATGTGTCATTTTTTTCATTTGTTTTTCCYTGGGAAGTTTATTTTTGGGAAAATTTACTTTATTTCCTTGTTTTGAGGGAAAGAAAGATCAAAACTTTGTTAAGCAAATAAAGATCTTTGGCCTAGAGAGCAAAGAAWATCCAATACTGCAATTTTTAATATTTTGCTTGTTTTTAGATTGTGGATGTAATTCTGAAAGATGAACCAACAGAAATCGATTCAGTATTGACTTTAATTTACTGTGCAACTAATCTGAAATGCTAGGACTGAAAGCTATGAACAATCCTTCTTAAAAGTAAAAATTTGTTAAAACTGAAACCTGCTGATGAAGCTCACACTGGCAACAAATACTTTTATATCTCAAATTTATGCAGTTCTTTGAAAGACAAATAATTATCCATTTATACTTATGAAACTTTTAGTATATATCCTGAAACTAGATTTTACGAGAAAGATTATCTATTGTAATTATTTCTAAGTTTAAAAATAATTTTCAGAATCTCTAAAACTTCATATTGTGAATTTGCAGACTTTCTGRGTTTGTTTAAATTGTGAAGTAACTTACCCTGTATTAGCTGCTTTGTTGTAGGAAGCAATTGTAACAGAGGAATGATTCCCAGATCAGATGTGTTTTATTGATGTATGAAATGCACAATGTATAGCTAAGGTATAAATTTCTATGAGTACTGTTGTCGTTGGGTCTATGAACTAAACAGATAGCTACTACTAGAAAGGAAGAGATAGCTACTACTAAACTGACTTCTTTCCTTTTTTATTGGTATTAGTCTGTCAGTTTTATAAATTTAAMTACCCTTCAAGGAAAAGAGAGGATGTTTTTTATTAAAAATACAGTAAGATGCCTTCTGTAATGCATGCAGCCCCATATTCAATCAGCCCTTTAAGTGCAGAAAGATTTTYTATGACCTTAATTGCTATCAATCAGAGAAAGCTGGTCAAAACAAATGATACTGTCCTGATAACAACAATTACCAGTTAAAATGGGCCAGTCTTTTCTCTGGTGGCTGTGTCTGTTGAAGTAGAATGCTGTTGGGGGACATCTGTTGGTCTTCTCTGCATACTCATCCTTGGAGTCTTGTTGTCTATCAATGCTGTTACAGCAGATTACAGATGCTGAAATCTCACATTAGATTGTCACACAGCTGAACAGTGTTCTTGATGAAGAACAAGGAGGTTGTGGGAATCACTGATGATGTTCCTTTGTGCACCAATTGTCCCTGGCTTTGGTGTCCGAGGAGCACTAGCAAACGAAAAAACGTTACCCATTACTGTTGTAACACCATAGACTTCCAAGGGATTCTGTGAATCTGCAGGAAAAAAGTATTAGTTGTGTTGATTAGAGCTTGCTTTCTTTCTTTAGCATGTGTAAGTGTGATTGTGGTGYTAGTTACCTTGCCCAAAAAAAAAMCCAAAACTATTTCAAAGCACAAAGGAAAATACATCCAAAAATAAACATGAAAGCAGAAGGCTACGCATGAGGAGCTCTGGTTATGCACATCCTGTTGGGTCACTCGCTTGCTCCACCCCTAATAACTGGGTTCTTTTAAACAGAGTAGGAGTGAAATGAATGCATTTGAGCAGTGTGATCATTGCAGAAGTTCTCCTTAGTTCATTTTCAAGCTTTGTCTTTTTATGCAGTTGTGAACTAATTCAAACCCAGACAGGAAGGGAGTGAATCTGCTGAGAGGTGATTTATTTTTAGAGGTCTTTCCTACCACAGTGTATTACTCAGCCTTCCTTGGATAACACACAAACAGCCAATTTCCTTTTGTGTGGAATAAGATTGTGTTAGAAGTCACTGAACATGCCTTGAGAAACACTTGAGTAAATGAAGAACAGCTATTACTTCGGTATGCAGTAACTCTGGAGAGAGGGASACCTGGCCCCTGTAAGGTCAGAATGAATTTTTGTTTTTTAAATTTTAAATTTTTTTAAAATTTTTTCATATTCAGCAGCACTTACACATCTTGTAAACTGATAAACTGTGGTATAACTTGCTTCCCGCTTTTGCCTATCAGATGTTAATTCAKTAGCCCTCAGCAGACTGAACTGCTCTGTCATGATAGCTTTAGAAGAAGCAGCTTTCTTACTGTCTTTGTTTTCTGAGCACTAGGTTTTAATGAGCTAGTTTAAAACCAGATCTGTCAGAATAGAAGAAGTTTTACACACCAGTTTTACACACAGTTTTGTTGAAATTCTGTGTAGGAAGTACATGTATGATAGGGTGTGCTGTATCACTGCTCAGTGGGATTTCTGAATAAGGCTTAAGTTCATTAGGATTGGACCACAGCTCTCTGTGTATTTGAATGGGATATCAGTGTGTTGCTTTTAGGTGTATCTAATCACATCTCTCATATCAACATATAATATGATCYTATTTTTATGTTCTGGGATTAGGGCAGTAGGCATTACAAAGGCGCTGTGAAAAACATTAATGAAAATAAACATGGAAGGATTTTAATTTGTTTTTATCCATTTGGTCATATTGGAAGTACATTGTTTATCAAAGGACATTACTGTATCTCATGTGGTGTTTTGCAGTCTAATGCAATAGGCAGCGTTTCAGACAGGCAGCCTTTTCCTTGCCTGAGGCTGTTGCAAAATATATGTTGCATTGTTACTTGAGAATGTTCTTGCTTTCTTCTCCAGTAGACTCCTGAACACTTTAACTTGTTTGAGAAGTATTAGGAATCTCATGTAAATGTCGGTACTTTCTAATACACCTTTTCACCAATGAGTATTCCATACCAGAAATTCTTTCCAGTTCATTTGAGTAGGAGATTAAATTTGATATGAGAAATGAAATATTGAGAGGGGGAAATCAAAGAAAAAATCAGATTCATGTCCAGCCCCTAAACTATCAGCTTGATTTATGGTGTACCACTCTGCACGTTTATTACCCAGTAATCAATTACAGAAGTCTCTGCTCTGATTTACTGATTTCCCATAGGCAAACATAGTAGAGGTATAAAACTATAGTTAATAAAATCCAGAATATTTAGCTTTGCAGGATGAGTGGTCTTGTGATTTAAAATAGTGAAGTGCTTGGAGACCCACAAAAGTATAAAAAGGTGGTCATGGAACTCTTGGCTGTCTTTACCCACTTCATGTTACTTTCTTCATTGACTGCTCAAACGATTCCTTGATGATTCATCTCTCTAATGGGATTTTATCTGAGAAATGTAAAAGTGATCAAATTGTGGTAGCCTGCATTTTCAGCGTAGCTGGAATACTATGTTCACCAACCTCCCAAATAGCCATCTTGTCAGAATAAGAATTATTCCATTCTAGTGGATGCAGAATACAACAGAAAAGGGAGGCGTGGAAAGACTCAAGTGTGTGGAATATGTTGCCTTATGCTGTGTGCAAATCTTCAGCTGATAACCAATTCAAATTTGTATGCAAAGCCAGAGCTAGTGTGAGAGACATTGAAAAATGAAGTGATGATAGGCAAGATTTTTTTCTTATAGGAGCACATGGGAGGAGTAGGAATATAAAAAAATCCTCATGCCCAGTTTTAGAATATGACAGTAAACACAGAACTGGCTAGATGTGAGCATAGCTCTGAGAATAGCTAGCATCCCACCTTCATACCTTCTGTGTTAATACTGGGTAAGCATGCAAGTGAGTAGCAGGGAAAGATTCCAGAAATGTTATTTTASCAAGAAAAAGTGCCAGATAGTGCTCCCAGTATTTCCGGTATGAATTGAACGTATTTCAAGTAAATACAACACAACTGATTTAATACACATGGAGGTAAATGGGAGCAGATTCAGGCCTTTAGTGCTGCTGTTACATTGGTTTTGATCATCTTCATAGTATGCTTTTAGTTTTTCTTCCTTTTATTTTGCTTTGTCAGACATTTCTAATTATAATGAGTGATGCTCTGTTTGGTAGAGCAGATTTAAATGAGCATGAAACAGCATTTAACCCTCAGTAGCCAAACAAACAGCAGAAAAAGCCATGTTTGTCAGCGTAGCAACATGGTGACTGCTGCTTTCATTTGGTTATGTTAACCAATTCATATTTTAAGAATAGATTCAGATTTTGTGAACACTGTTTATGACAGTGTGTCTCCTAAGGTAAACTTCCTGCTCACTGGCAGTGAAGAAGCTTATCTAGGAAGAAGATTTTTCTCTTCAGTGTTGCAGCTTTTCTCTTGGCATATGTACTGATGGAAGTGTGCAAGTGTTTTGGAAGAGTCTTGCTATGATAAATTCCTTGCTAAATAATGGCGTGACTGAAAAATTCATAATCAGTAATTGTCTGCTCTGTTTCAGAAAATTTACTGTGCCATTATGATGATATTCAGTATTGTCAATGAGGCKGAGTTCTTGCAGAAGATCCATATACCCTGAGTGTCCTTTTCTTTGTGGTTATCTTTGGTTTAAGGTGACAGTCACTGGTGCTTCAGACCCCCTTAAACAACTGAGAATACTGAAAAATAACAAGCTGATTGGAAAGGCCTGATCCTTCCTCATGTCTCTGCGACAGACTTTCCTGGCGCATGTTCTGTGTGTCATCCCTGCAGTCAATTTGCATCTCAGTCTCCTGATTTATTCTGAATCCTTTTCGAAAGCAACATTTTGTGACTCCGTCACTCATCAGTGTACATAGGTGGAATAGGACTGTGGTGGAATAGGACTGTGTAGATGTGATTTCTCTTAAACCATCCTACCATTTCTCTTAGGTGCAATTCTGTATCACTGTGATAATGACCATCAGCTTGAAGCTCCTGTTGAATCTTCTTATATTAGACAATGGGCAAAAATATATTCTAATTCCTATTTACAGTCCGTGTAAGTGTTTATATGTTCTTTAGCACTTCAAAAGGTCTTCAATAATATTGCAGAAAGCTTGAGTTATTTGAGGTTGCTTCTTGGGTAAAAAAGAACAGAAACATCCAGAAAGCATCTCCCTGTTGGGTAATGCCTTTATTGGTTTTCTCATATTTTATCATGGTTAGGGGTAAAATTGAAAAATAGGAATTCATCTGATTTCCAAGAAAATGAAGTATTTTGATTAATTCTTGAAATATTTGAATTACAGAAGAACATCTGACAAACTGAAATGTATATACTTAAAGTCTGCAGATGTTTTTCAGGCTGCAATTTTTCTTGGAAGCTTTACTGCCAAACTTGCACTTTCTATAACCAGCATTTTTATTAGCAAAGAAATGCTTTTCATCCTCAGCAGATCGTATTATTGAATGTGGTATCTCTGAGTATGATATGCTAAATGGCAAAAACATATATTGCAAAACACAACTGGGAGCTTATGACTATTATTTCAGGAAATAAACTTCTGGTCTTTCATTAGTTCATTTTTATTAAGAATGTCTTTCAGAAGAATCATAACATTTGAAGCTTATAAATTCTGACTTTTTTCCCAGATACTTTTTACTATCAAATATGTGTCTCATTTTCTTCTATCACGGAGAGAAAAAGCCTAATTAAGTTTTTTTCAGATGCGTGTGTATATAATCTGCTATCTATCTGATATGTATTGTGTGTGTATATACTACTGTATTAATTTAGATTTGTCTTGTCAAACTTCTGTGTCAGATGGCCTGGATCTAGCTGTTTTTGTGGTTGTCATTGTCCTTTCCTGCCTTAAAGTGGATACCAAAGTGATCAACTGCATAGGGCTTTGCTTACCCRTCCGGATTTGATACAGACCATTCTTAACTGTGGGGCCGTATGTGAATGGGTTGTTTCGGAAATCRGCGCTTTCTGATCTTCTGGTTGGTGTTATCATCCCAGTCCTTTGTTTCTTTTCAGATGAGTTGTACTATTTCTTCCTTACTCAAGAGGTTAGTCTATTATTATTGTGTGTCTCCGGGTTATTGAGAAAAATAGTAAGCCCTTAGAAGCTTGAGGTTTTTGTTGCTATACAACAATTGATATGGTGGTGTGTTCCTCCAAGGCATTGCTATAGAGTGTGTGCTTGCATTCTGCATTTCAATGGGTGCTTTCTGCTTCTGCTATATAATAGCTGAGGCAAATTATATGATACCATTTCTTGGATCAATGGATGTGTTTTAATATTGACGTTTTTAAAATCCATTAGCTTAAACCTGCCAGCATTAAAAAAATTTAGAGATCTTTGACAATGAGATGTGTGGCTGTGGAAGATCTTAAACAGATTAACATAAACTGAAAGCAAGGCTGTTGTATCATAATATGTATTATTACTTTTAATTCCCACAGTCTGGTGTAGTTTATAAAATATTTTGTAAAAATATTGTAAAAATGTTCACTTTCATGTAGCAAAAAAATGACACCTACGAGTCCTATTTAGTGGAATGTAAATTCTTCCATTTTTAAGTAAGCACTCCCTTGAACGAGCATTCAGCAACTCACAACTAAAACAGGCTAAACGTCAGATGTTATGAATTGTTTAGGCATATGGATTAATAAATGGGTTCAAAAAATGAGTGCCCCTTGCTTGCCTTAGTGCATTTCTATCTTTTCCTGGTCATAATCAGGGTCCATTTTTTGCTCTTTCACTTAGCCTGGTTTTTCCCTGCTTTCATCCATGGTGAAACACTAGCAAGTTGAAATCAATGAATATTGTGAGATTTCAACCTGGGTAATAACTAATTGCTCCTTTCTCCTTGTACATACCCAGTGCAGGCTGGTGGCAGCAGGTTTCAATTCTCTTTAGCCTTGTCCCTTCTGTAACAGTTTCTACCCACTGACATAGCTGATAAAATCTGGGAGCAAGAGGCTGGAATCACTCAAATGGTTTTGTGGCTAAGTAGTTCAGGGGTGCTTAACAAAATGGTCAGTGCAATACTTGTATTGAGGAAAATCATATCAAAGCCTTATGAACTCTTGGCATCCCAGAAGTACACTTAAAAAAGGAAGATATAGAAAACTAAGACCTAAATATGGAATATCTTCCTCTGGCAGAGAATAAGAATTACAGGGCTCAGCCTGTCACCTGTGCTGATTATGGCTAGTCCCAGATATCAAGAAAAGAAAGAGATTTAAAAACCCCAAACAGTCCATGTGCTTGCTCTTGAAGCAATCCTTGTTTCAATCTGAGCAGTAGAACTCCAGTGGTTACAGTTCTCAGGGTTAGAGGGTCTTGCACAAATTCCATTAGTTCAGTGAGCTACAAAATTCCTAGAAAYCTGTACACCAGCAATGTGAAAGGGCCTGCAGGCCTTCAGAAATGTTTCCGTCTCAAGGGGATTTATGAAAGCAAGTCTGCTTATAGATATTTTTTTTTTTTTTTTGGTGAATGGTTGTTTATGCTGCAGATATTCAAGAACAACACATAAGGTGTGGCCTTTTAAGGCATGTGTCCCATGTATTTTTAAACTATGTAATGAATTGGATGTTCACAGAATTTGTGTTTTCATCTACTATTTCTGGTACAGGCTGTTGTTGAAATCAGTGGTTTAGCAGAATATGTGGATTTGAACCATTAGTCTGGTGTAGTGCTTAAGGCTCATTTTTTTTCCTTTATCCCTGATAGATAAGACCATCAGTGTGTATTTCCTCTGAACTCTGCTTAAAATACTTTCTCAGTTAAATCCCAAGTGAAGAAATTAAAAGAAGGCTGAAATTCACCAATGCAAGTTTACATGCTATATACCTTCTGACTAAATTTTACTTCTGTAATTTTAAATTACATTGATAAAATAGTCTTTTCTTTCTAGATGCTCTACATAGCTCTAAGCCAGACTTATATAACATTTGAGGGTGACAAATAATCAGCATTTAAAATGAAACCTTGCTATCGTGTATTTAATACTCACTGTTATAGTTCAACTTGCTCACATTTTAGCCACTGACAGTTTCCTGAGAAATTTCTATTTAATTTTGCATTTTACCACTCTCTTGACCTTTGAAAAATATAATTTCTGACTAACAGTGCAAACCATTTTCTTGAAGTATTAACCAAAACAGACAAACAGACTATTCTGTTAATTCCCACAGAACCTTATCCACATATTCTTGAGTGTGGGTTAGTGGAATCAGGCCCAATAAAAGTTTTGTTTTAGCATAATAAAAATATGTCTTACAAAATGATTTTTATGTGACCTAGTCTTTGAGAAACTGAGTCCTTCAAAGAAGTCATGCTTTTCTGAAAGGACTTGTTACAAAGGAACTTGTTTGAGTAACTTAGTCTTTTATGCTTAATTCTCTCTGGGGATAAGGCTGGAGACTCTCAGTACAATTAAGGAAAGATTAAAAGCTCAGTACAGACTTATTTTCTCTTTTCTTCCTTTCTGCCAATACCCTTCAAGTCTGGATCCTCTATAGAAACATGAAACATTTTTCAAATGCCTTTTTTCTTTCTGCCATMATTTCTCAGTTTTCTGGTATCTGTCTCTTTCAGAGATTTATTAATACGGTTTTTCTTTCTACATTTGTCACTTTTGTTCCTGCTAGCATTTAATGGAAGCTTTGTTGTTCTCTGGTTAAGAGTTTATTGGGTGTTTCTCCTTTGGTTTATCTGTGACATTTAGATCTCACTGGATAACCAGCAATCATGAAAYAGTCAGAAAATAATTCTTGTGCTGTTGAAGGTGGTGAGAATTATGTCATCACCTAGTAWTTCTTAGCACATTTGATCTGCAGAGCTAAAGAAGTGAAATGTGGTAAAAGTGTAGACAATTAAGCAGATATGTCCGAATACACTGATGCAGTAACAGAGTTKATTACTGTACCCATTTTACATAATGTGTTATCAAGGAAGAGCTGCACTTCAATCTGAGTATGTAATAGCTGGGGCATTTAATTGTGCTGTTGCTGTGGTATGGTGGAAAGTTTATATGCTTTGAGATTGCAACAGATGTTTACATCAAAACTCTTAATTTTTGGCAGGTTGTTTCTGTCTGGTGTACGTACATTCATCTGCTATATGGAGTTGCCTAATAGGGGGTGTTGCCTCCATCTGACCTCATATACAAAAAGTACTTGGTGTAATTTTTTTCTAAGAGACAGACTTTTCCTGTTTTAACAGGAGAATGTGAATTTTTCTGCTTTTAAAACTTTCTGAAGAATTACTTGGTATTCAGCTTCAGTGATTGATGTATGCTATCAATCAACCTGTAAGTATTGATACTTGAGTGAATTGTTGTCAATTTTGCACACTAAAATTATGTGAAAATGTGAGGTAAAGGAAGTACTAAAAATACTTCAAGCACTAGCAATGGTAGGAATACCTATTTTGCTACCACAGGAATTCTCTAAGGTATTGATTTTACATGGGCATCCTCTTAAGTTATTGATTTTACATGGGCATCCATACTGTTAATCTGAATGTCATTACAAAATGCTAGGTGAATTTTCTTTCCTGGTATCCATTAATTGGACCAAGCCTTTGGGTAAGAATTGAGTCAATTTTTAATGAGTTAAATTAATAAATGGTTGTGAGATCCTGAAGCAGACCCTGCGTTATAATTTTGCCTTATTGAACAAAATAATTAATATTACTAGTATGAAGTTTCTGGTTTTTAATGTGGGAGCAACCCACAAAARACAACCTGTGATACCTGTTTTGTTGCAAGTAGCTGCTGCAGGGAGATGGAGAAGTACTTTATATYTGCCTGCTCCCTGGGATGGAACAATGGCAAAGCTCACCCTCTGTGGTAGTATATATATGTAAATACAATATCAAATGTCTAGAAAGAAATAGATATTGGGCTGTGATTGACTATTTATTCTTTCTTGTCCCCAGCTAAAGCAAAGCTTTACCATATTCCTTCTGTCTTCACCAATTAACATTTCTGTTGATTTTTCCTTTACTGCTAAAACTCTTATTTCTGTTTACCTGTGCATATCTTCATTATCTGATAGTGCTGTTGCCACATATATAAATAAAAATTGTTATTCCAGTATGCTGAAGAATACAGAAGGAAAAAACAACTCTTTGTGGTTTTTTTAAATTAACATTTTTGAATGGCTTGTTTATTGTGAATAGAGTTTGCTAGAAGAGAATCTCCTGTGACTATCTTCAGAATCGGCCTGATCACCATGATGAAAATAAATAGAAACATATATTGAAGTTTTTATACTAGAGAAAGACAATCTCTTAATATTACTACTTTTATTTTCAAACTGTGCTGCATTACTGGTCATGAATGTGCTGTCTTCTTCAATAGGTTCTCTGTCTTGTCATTTTACTGCCACAGCAGTGCTTGTCTATTTACATTAGGTATTGCTCACAGATGCCTGCATAAGAAAAATGGGGTGAAGGTATATTCTTACTTGCTTAGATTCTCTGCATGATGAGAGAACAGCAACATGGATTAAATATTTGGAAACTTAAAACAGGATGGTAGAGTTCCAGTAAGTTGTGTTTACTCTTGTTTTAAGTGAAACCAGTCCAATTACTCTGATGTCATTGCAATAATGGACAGTAGAATTTGCTGTACCGGTGGCAGAATGTTCCATGTACTCTGTCTTCTGTGTCTTGCTATGGCCAATACCTGAAGTTTTGGAAAAGACTCTAGAAAAATCTTCAAACTGTTTATGTATTGTAAAAATGTCATGTTACAGTAT
The DNA here is from genome assembly GCF_030028575.1 of Malurus melanocephalus. Classification (NCBI taxonomy): domain Eukaryota; kingdom Metazoa; phylum Chordata; class Aves; order Passeriformes; family Maluridae; genus Malurus; species Malurus melanocephalus. The sequence goes on from NW_026623262.1 coordinate 175,378, forward strand.
AGTGTACTGCATAAATAAAAGCTTCTCATACTTCTTCCCCATCAGTTTTCAAGGGTAGGACTAATTCTGTCCCTTCTTTTGGAACTAAAATGATGTCTTTATTTAATGAGATCCTTATTTCCATTTCTCTGATTCCATGCACTCTCTCCATCTCTCCACTGAAGAGCTATCCGTTTGTATTGTATTCTCTGCAGAGTTTTGTCTTTGCACATTTCAAGTTCCCATGCCAAATGGCTTGTGAATGGGTGCTGCTTTTAGAGAAACTTTCCACAACCAAGAGCATTACATGCTACTAACAAGTTTATAATGATTTCCSCTCCAGAATTTGTTTTCAGAATTCTTTCTTCATTTGTTTTGTATACTCCTTTCATGTCCCTTGGATGATTTCTCTCTGTTCTCAATATTTTTATCTATCCCTGTTTGGTCATGTCTATGTTTTGTCATAATTAAAAAAAAAAAAATTAAAAATCACATGACCTGAAATGCCATCATGCGTCTTTGTTTAAGCTCTCTGGAACACAAAATTTCATGACCCTGTCTTTCATGTGTATCTGGAACATACCTAATCTGATATTTACTGTTAGTAAATATCATGCTAGAATTTGATAATTGTTGAGAAAAGAGCATTTTGCCTTTGTATTAGGAAAAGCTGTCACTAGTTAAGCTTACGTAGGTACCTATGCAGAGGTAGAAAGGATGACAGGGGAAGGCATACTGCRTACTCCAAGTGTGTTCAGGATTAATTGTTCCCTAGACCCTCCTCAGTCACTAGCTCTATGCAAATGATGTCTCCATTGAATTTTTCCAAATGCATCTTTCCCTCAGCATTGCTAATTCCCTAAAGACTTACATACTACATTTATTTTTTGTCCATTATTTTATCTTCTCTGTATTTTCGTGTTACCAAGTTGTTTATTCTCCCTTTGAGATTGTGAATTAAAAAATAAAGAAAACCTGAACACAGCCCTTTAGCACTTCTTTTAGATGCCACCTTTTTATGTGTTGCCATGTTTCATTATCTTTTGTTTGCAGTCATTTGGCTAATCGTTAATTTTCATGACAGTGCTTCTACCCAAGGCATTTTTGGTTAAGATGAGCTATGACTATTAAATATTTTAGTGATATCCAAAGATGTGATAGCTAGTGCATTTCTTTCTTCTTCTACTTCAGTGATTAAAGGAAAAAAAGCGAACAGCAACCCAAATGTCCATATTTAAAGCTTCCAACTTTGGTTAAATCAATTTTGCTGCTTTACAGATTTGATTTTGTTAAGTACAAGTGAGGGATGTGTGATCTAAATATAGTGATATTTACTGCTTCCCTCTTGAAGAATAGCTTCCAAGCATTTTTAGGTTATTGTTAATTTTAAGGAACCTTATTACATGCTGCTAGATACARTCTGGTCTGAGCTAAGGTGGTTCGTGGCATATAATTAAATAAAGACATGTACATTGGATGGAAAAGAATGGAAAGTTACTGCAGTTCTGGTATTGTAAAAATTTACAGAATCAGTTGGGAAAACTCACTCTCAAATGAAAGAAGGAAAAGTGTATTAGAAAATAAAGTATTGGCAAGAATATATAATTTCAGTTATTTTTCTCTCTTATCTCTTTTCCTTCCTCTTCTGAATTATTCCTAGTTGTCCCAGGGCAGAATTCATGCAGCACAAACTTGTGCAACCTGCATTCTGTTATTCTTTGACACATTTGCTAACATTTAAATTAATGAAAATTAAGATTATTGGCACTTCCTCACGGTGACCTCTTTGCATGATCACTGTTCTGCTGCATTTCTCTTATATCAACGTGTACATCATTAAATAAATAAAAACTATGAAGGGAAWGGAGTGATCCCAAACTCAACTCCAATTTCACCTTTTTTCTGTCACACCTTGTTTTCCAATCAAAAATTGGCTGGCTGTTTAGTAGCAGTTAATYGAGTTCAGAAGATGAAGCAGAAATAAATAACTATACGCTTTGTTCTACAGAAGCTGCAAGAGTCAAAGCATGCCCATTTGATTTCAATGATCAGTAGAAATTATTTCCTGTCTCCTTCTGTGCAGAATTTCTGTAAATATTGAACTGAAAGTATGCTAAGCAACTTCATTTTGTCTTCAGAATAAAATTGCTCATCAAAAGTTTGACCATTAATCTTATGCTTCTCCCTGAGACACGGCTGAAGCAAATAACTCCTGTTTCTGTGTCCACTCAACAAACCTGATTCTTGTTGGCCCTCCTGACTGTYAGTTATGTTCTCACAGTGTCTGATCTCCGAAATGCAGCAATGTTCAACAAGCATAGCTCATTTTAAAATAACRTTTTAGTGCCAGGTCCATCTCCTTTTTGCAGTCTTGACTTACTAGTGCATGATTGTCATTTTACCTTTTGCAGCACAATATTTTGAGGAAGGTGCCTTATGCAAATCTTACTGGTTGAGATTAGAGGGTGGTGGTAGGAACCTGAAACTTACAGAAGCTTTTCTGCATAAAAAAGTAAAAAAATGCACTAAGTATCATGAGTTAAATCCAGTCTTGTTAAAAACAAAGAAAAATGTGAAAAGAATCCCTATTGAAAGAAGTGGTGTACCTGTCATGTCTAGATTTACTTATTCCAAACTTACTTGCAGGTGAAGAAAATTACTATACCRACTCACTGCATTGACCTCTAGATAAGAAACCTATCCCATGTTCATTGTATGCAGTGTAGGATATCTGTCATCTTCATTTGCTAAAATAATTTTTCCCTGTTCTCTTAACCCAAGTTGGATTTTGACCTCTAATGGTTTTWTAAGTGAGGTCTAACATGTCTTACAGTGGCCTTTACACATGGACTTGGTGAAGCTAAACATCTTTTTGTGAGTCCATATCTGTCCATTGGGCAGACACACCATTATCAAATGAGGAAGCTAGTTCAGCTGGGTTTGAAGTCTGTAAAGCTAATTTTATCTCTCTTGGTTATTAAATATACATTTAATGATAGATTCAGCATACCAGAGWTTCTTTAAAGGAAAGTAAGGAATAAAACACATACTATATTGCCGTGCGATGAGACAGTTTATAACAGGCACCCTTCATTTTGTCTTTAACTTAGAATCTGATTTGAAGTGGGAAAGGGACATTTCACAACACTGACACTAAAATGCAAGCAAACAGAGATGCCCACTTTGAGAAAAGTGAGTATCTGTAGCACTGTTCTAAGGAAAAACATTCAGAAGCGTAAGCTCTTCAGAAGGATAAGATACAGCCTTGTGCTTTCTGTGTATTCAGCTTTTTCCAGTGGTTCTTAGAACAGTTTTGTTTGGCAAATGGATTCTGTAGCCATGTCTCACCCATGAGACAGCGTACAGTCTCTGGTTTTGTTTTTGATCCTTGTTGCTTACATATTACATACTGTGGCCTTTGCAGTTTGCAGCTGGACTACCCTGATTTTTAGGCATGTCTGTATTTCAAATCCTAGCTCAACTCTAATTTTGAAAAAAAAAGGTCCCTTTATTTCTTGCAGAGAGAATCTTGAGATGTAGACTGTACACTTGGGGTTAAAGTGTTCCCACTGATTTAAAGTGTTCCCACTGATTTATTTTCCCCCAACCAGTATTTTCTACTCACTAAAACCATACTCTGTACTAAAAATTTTGCTGGCCAGGCTGTGGGGAAAATGTCATAGTGTTGAGAAAATGGGGGTTTTGTGTGGTAGAGTTAGCCTAATGAAGGACTTGTATAAGGAATAGTTGCAAAAGAACTTTTGCTGGCAGAAATACTATTATCCCTAGGATAATTTGCTGATGGAGGTTAAAATGTAGGGCAAGCTCTGAGTTGGCCTTTGGAAACCTGTACATTCCTTCCTTTTTTCTATGCCATATCAGGCATAGAAATGGGTTGGGGAATGGGTTGTTGGTGATTAGATGGACTACCAATAAATCCCTGTGTTCTTCCCTGTGGAAAGCCTAAAGATGTACCAACTGTGCTATGCAGCTATTGTGATTTCTAGCTGCAAACAGGCAAGTCATAGAAACCTGTCTCATGAAAGTCTTAAGTTTTAACTGCAATTTTGATCAAGACATTTATTTTTACCCTCTTGCTTTTTCCATTTGGAAAGTAAGAAGATASATTTGTTTTTTTCAAATGTTCTGATTGTTGAATGGTTGAACAAGCCTTTAATGTCTAGATGAATCATAAGCAACACTTASTTGAACAAAAGTGCTCAACTGAAGAGATTTGTCTTTATTAGGCTTTCTTGGGACCTCAGCACAAGCARCTAGGTGCCCTTTCTGTGATGGGCCCCAACTGTGGCTTAAAAATTTTAGGGGYTGGCTTGGGGGTTTTCTATGTATAGTTTTTACTGGGTTTTAGATGTCTCTATATTATTGTTCAATAATATTATCATTTTAACTTCAAAATTCTTTCTGCCTGTCTCAATCTAATATTTGACATTTTAAACAAATCAGTTACTGGTGTAATAAGCATTCTGGTATCTCATCTGTGGTTGTGAGAACCTGCATTTGTTACCTGCATGAATGTTTTTGCTTGAAATTAATGTGGGCTTTGAATCAATAATAAGTTAGAAATACATTTCAGAGTCTTCTTTGTTAATTTTTTTTCCATGAACAACACTCTCCTCACAAGGCAGTGATTTGCTCATTCCTTCCCCTCCCGCTTTCCCCTCCTCATTAGCTATCTTCCCTTTTAGTAGGGTTTTAATGTGTTCTTTTTCAGTAGAGGAGTCATGTTTAATTAAAAGTTACTTGCATGTTTTCAATTATAGATGATAATTTGTTTGCCTTTACACTCTCAATTGCCTTGAGTAATTTCCTGTAGAAATACATGTAAGCCATTTGCATGTTCAGAGTATTAGTGTGTTGTTTGCATAGCTTGTGTGTAACACTTAAGGAAACCACTGGGCCTTAGAAAGGACAGATGATGCTCTTTAGTGGAAAACAGTGATACAATTGCTAGTCTATCTTCTTGCTGAACATGGAAACAACTTTTTTGAGAGGAGAGGAAAATTTGTTATCAGACCAACATCTTGTTTCAGTAGAAAATTGGGAGTTAGGCAAGTGGGCCATCAGTGATACTATACTCATATTTTTGCTTGACATAAGTCAGTGCTGATTGGTGTTAATTCCTGACTTCATGCCCTCAAATAGWATAGCAGAGAAAATACATATTAACACATCCCATTTGATACATGTTAGAATTCATTGGAGATAAACATGTAGTTTTTAGCTGGTAAAGATAAGGTACTAGGAGATTTACATGTTTTTGTTGGTCTACTAAAACAAACTTTGTTCAGTCCAAGTGGAACATGGTATATATGGTTCTGCTCTCCAAGGTTTGGAAGAGATGAATTCAAACAGGGGTAGGTGAAGAGAAGGACTACAGTGGTGAGGGAGGTGGACTGTCTGTTTCATATGATGAGACTAAAGGAGCAAGTCTTGGTCAGTGTGTTGATGTGAAAGCTGTGAGTACACAAGAGCACCATTCAGGGGATGTAAACTGTCAAAGMGTGGTGCTGCTCAGGAGCAGGTGGTACTAATGCAGCTTGAGTGTTTGRCTATGTAAGTTTCTTTCTAACCATTGGAGCGATGAGGTTCCAAACAAACATCTGATGGGAGTTTGGGGTAGATATAAATGGTAGTGGAGTTGATTTTCTTAAAGAGTGATTCTATGTGTATCTGCAGTAGCAACTGCAATGCTCTTTCTACAGGAGATTTGAAGATTTCAGATTTTTGAYTAAATACCTTTTTCCTAGTACAGCAAAGACATACATGAAACCATGGAATCCAAATTTTGTTTCAGTTCTTGGTGAAAAAAGTGTCCTTGCAAACTGATACTGCCTTCAGAGCTGCCAACACTTTCCACTTTGGTTTGCAACATCCATGTCACACTCCTTTTTGTTGGTGGAACCCTGTCGGGAAGGTCAGCATCATCTGTCCCCTGTGATGTAGTGAATCTTTCTGTTTTGGTATTGCATCTTTCTCCACAGAAGGGGAGAAACTCCTGACGGGAGAAATGCTAGTGGAATAGAGCTGTTTCTTTAGGATAATGTCCTGACATGACAGCTGRGATTTCAATCTCATTCCCCAGGGAAACAACTGAATGTAGAATTGCAGCCCATTGGGTGAGCCTGAGGAGTATTCAAAGTCAGATGGAAGCTCAGCACCCACCTCCATCTTTCTTGAAATAGAGACCTTCAGTTCTTCAAATGTCTGGTAATAGGCACCTCTCACAAATTCAAACCCAAGAGATGCTTACGAAGCATCTACTAATGGCTCTCAACAGGCTGGAAGGGCATGTGGGTGAAGCATCAGCTCCTCAGGGTTTCCATTTGGCCACACGCTGTCAGCTCAGTATTGGGGATTCTCTGAAACTCTCCTTTCATGTACATTTCCCCAGGAGATTGTCACTTTCTCTGGATGCCCTTCTTCAGTCATACATTTCATTCCTTACCAACAGCACCCAAAAAGAGGAGGAAAGCTGGGGAGGCTTGAAGTAGTCTCATGCAGTCCCACAYCTAGATCTAAAACTGCCTTTGTACAAAATCTTTGCTAATGATCGTGCTTAGGTCTTTGGCACATTCTGTCACCAAGGCTGTGTGTCCCTGTGGTAGGTGTAAAAATAAGTATATGTATAATCCAGAAAGCACTTTGAAATGGATGTTACCAGATAACTTTTTCACATGAGAGCAAAAATAATCCTTTGTTGTAGTATTTTTTTTATAGTAGTAAGTTAATTCAATTTCATTCTTTCCTGGTAGGGTAAGACCCTGTATGAACGCTGATAATGGACACAAAATAGGTCTCTGAGTAGCTAAATTTTTTCTGCTGTTCAAATATTGCTAATGTTTAAGCAGCACATATATCTTGTTTAATATTCAGGTATGGCATTTGGTTCTTAAAAACAGAGAAAAACTGTAGTGACCAGAAAGATTATCTAGGAACAGCAGTGATTTGAGTCATTTTGACAGTGAGCAAACTTGTCAGAATGTTCACATTTTTAAGACCTGATGGTCTAAGACATCCATTTTTTCCTAAATACTTTTCAAAGTCCTAATGAAAATATAAACAGCTGTGTCTTATGGTGTCTTGCATTGAAAAGATCATGAATTAACAATAGTATTTCACTGCTAAAATACTAGATGTTTACTGAAAAATGAAAATAGTAACAAAAAGATTTAGTCAGGTTCTTTGTAATACTTCCAATACGACAATCCTATAGTGTAAAATATGTCAATCCTCAGGCAAAAAGGAAGAATTAGGAATGAATGCATACACTGTAAGGCCCTGAAATAATTTTTAACCTAATCCGTTTATATGTTAAGTACTTTTAAAGTAGAAGATACTTACCATGCTTTTTTTTTTTTTTTTTTTAATTAAACCTTTTTCCTTTAATTGATTTTATTTTTTTTTTTTTTTTTTTTTAATAAACCCTGTTCGCATTAAATGATTTCACATTGCTCACTTCTTTGGGATAAACTAGAGTTTCACTGTGTGTAACACAATACCTTTGTGTTACAAAGTGAAAATACCCTGATTTTGGCTGAAATGTTTCTGCATTACAGCTGTCTCTTGCCTAGGGCCATCTGCATAGGAGAATATTCCTTTAACAGAACAAATCACCAGAAGACTATAGCAGACTTACTGGAACCATTCTTCTGTATCTCTGACTACTGTTCTTGCCAAAAGTGTTAAAAAAGAGTCTCAGTGGATGAAAGATTCTGTTTGTGTGAGACTACCTGACTCGCAGTGATTTCAGAAAGAAAAAAAAATTGTGCTACRTTCACTGGCTCTTTAATTCAGATTGCCAATGATAATGCAGAGTCTACACTGAAGAAAGGTAGGATACAGAAGCATAAACATTAGTGCTAATCTGCTGCAGAARGACGAGATAAATCAGCACAGCTCTCATACATCACTGAGAGAGAAGCTGATTGCAACTTGACCATGTGCCTAAGTGGTCACATCAGCAACAAGAACGGAGCATGGATAAAAAACCTAAAATGTATCCTTAGGGCTACTTGCTGTGCACGACCTACATTAACACATCAATGTAAGTTTAAGATTTCTTTTTTGTTGTTTCCTTCTGTTGCAATTCTTGTTTACAAGAATATGTTTTTTATTTTGCATAGATTTAAGGGAAATGTAATGGAGTGTAATACTAAGCAGATAATACTTGGATACTGTTTGTGTCTGTGAATAGTAATGGGCTTATTGCTGTGTGTCTCAACATAGTCCTCTCTTTGAAGATGTTTTAATATTTAATCCTGTAAGTAATATTTCAGGAATTGAGTAAGGTTTTGAGTGAGAAGATAGTGAGATCTCCCTTTGTAATTTCTGTCATCTTATGTTTCAAAATGATTTGAAAGACAGAATGCCAGGAAAAAAAAATTAAAATTATTTCTACTGTGAGAATTTTTGCTTTCGTAATTTTTTTCTGATAAGAAACAGGCTGATAGAGACTGATTTCTCTGGACCTTTTTATTCATGAATTTAGTGTGAATGGTAATTTTCCTACATTTATTAAAATATGCACAATTGTTTAATTTAATGTCACTTAAGCAACTGCAAAAAGGAAAGGCAGGGATAAGCTGAAAACTGAATAAACATTGATTGCTAGTCTGAAAATTAAATTTTAAAAGTTTTTGCAGTAAATCTGATTTCAGTTCATTTTTATTAAATTAGATTATCATATTTAAATTGAGACTGCTATACAGCAAACAAATGTGTGACACTATCCTGGATAGCACACATTTCCTGCTGTCTCCAGCTATAAAGACGTTGTTGACTGTAACTACCCAGGAATACCCTAACTGTAGAATTCAGAGCAGCATGTTTAAATAATGCATGGGAAAATAAAAAGGAGAGATGGAATTTTACTGTTCACATGTTAAGGTGATGCTTTGTTCAAAGAGAAAAAATTGTATAGTAAAAGCTATTGATGTGAAATCTCAGGCTGTCTCTTATGGCTTTCGGCAAAAAGGCAGGGAAACCCAAGGCATGTCTTGCTGTGCAGTCTGAAAGCAAGGCAAAATTGGAAGCTTTTATAAAAACCCACCAATAACGCTGTATTTACTTATTTCTAGTATAAGATAGTGGCTTTAAACAAAATTACAAAATATGAAAAAAGAGGTGTGAAAGGTACTTCAGTGTTAGGAGCTTGGTAAAGTAGGTATAAAGATACAGAAGAACATCTGTTTATTTTAGAGTGCTGTAACTATGGCCAAATATAGTAACAGAATGCTTAGAAAYAGAAGTAGCCTGAATGAGTGCATCTACAAATGGTTTATTTTTGTGGCAATTGAAAAATGTAGAGATAGTTGTGCRGCTCTTATCCCCTTCACAGACCTGAAATACTCAGTATGGGCCTTTTTCAATCTTGTAACAYAGGTATTTTGCACAGGTCTTAGCTCAAACAAAACGTCATATTTATCTATTAGTATTTCTCTATTAGTCGCAACTTTCCCACAAGGTTGATGGATGGAAATAGAGAATAAAGCTGTATTACCAAAAGGGGGCTCATTCTTCCCAACAGAATAAATAACCAACCTAACCAACTGGCAGGTGGAAACATGAGTAAAGAGTAAAGAGTTTATTTTTGTAGACAATGTGCATATGGATGATCACACAGGCCCTCAGTTGTACTTAGCCCCTGAAGATGAGGTCCCATTGGTAACTCATAGCTTAAGCAGTCTGGCTTACAAAATAATAAACACAAAAAGAGAGGAAAGCTGTACAGCAACAGGGAGYGAAGAGGAATGGTGATTTCTTTGATCTTGTTATGTCTGTTCAAATGTACCCRATGTTGTCTCAAGTTGTAAACTCCATGGTGAAGATTCCTATGTTTTGTTCTGTGAAAATACTCTCCTTTTACATGTGACAGAGTAATATAATCAGTCTGTCTCCTCTTAATGGCGTTTGGCTTCTGTTGGTAAAGTAGACATATTTTTTCCCCTCTGGTCAGTGTTCATTGGAGCAGCAGAAGATTATTTGTGTTTACAAAGATAATAAAACAAGTGTTTTTCTTTGTCTTTGAAGTTATTCTGAGCAGTTAGAAGTCCTATGTCTGCTAAGATGGTCTGTAGTTTTGTGGATGGGGTGATCTTGAACATTTGCTTCAGTGTGTTTCTGTGATGTTTTATAATGCAATCACATTTTAATAGGATGCTAAACTAATAGCGATGCATATGACAAAACTGAAATTTTTAAGTTTCSTTTTTAGTTGAAGAGATGAAAGACTATTGTGGGCTGGCTAAATAGGGTCTTGGATAAACTTTCCATTTGTCAAAAGAAAATTCTTCCAGAGTGAAATTCTGTTTATCAGTCTGCTATGCTGTTTCACTGTTACCTGTAAAGCTCTTTCACTGGACTCCAACATGGGCTTCGTTTCCACCTTCAKCTGCAGTCAATAAATTTATGCTAATTAGTCTCTTTGTGCTTTAGAGAAAAGTGTGCTAATGGACACTAATACCTGCACTTTCAGAGCTGCAGGGGGCTCCTGATGCCAGTTTCAGCATATTGAATTTGCTTCTACCTATGATACTCAGGAAAACAACATGAAAATATTCTCGTTACATTTGAGTTCAGTGGAAAGGTTCCTACCAACCWAAGTTGCCTTGGAAGGGTCTGAAACCTTAAACCAGCATGAGTCCTGTGGTGGCATCTCACACAAACAGCAGGCTGTCCTGAGAAGCATACCTTAATATAATCATAGGGGTTCAAACTGTGTTGATTAAATATAATTTCTTCCAGTTTTCTGTCTACAAAACAGTACATCTTCCACTTTAAATTGAAAGTCTGACCCCTGTTATTTCTGTTGTTTGCAGAATAAAACTGTATTGCCCCAAGAAGAGGCCTTTCAAGTTTCMTGATAGCAAAGAGAGTGAATTGCTGTACTGGTTCACAATAAATACATTGTGTCTCCATCCCAAAGCTTATGAATTCTGCTGGCTGGGAAAAGGAATGACCTGGCTTTCCATCCTCCTTCTCCTTCTTGTCCTTTCTGGGTTTAGTCACTTCTGATAAAAAGAAACACAATTTTGCAAGTATCCCAAAAGACTWAAGAACTGTAGGTCTTTAAAGCATGTGTAAGAAGTTTCTGTATTTACTATATGCATGCAGGCCTAAGAGCTCATTGGTTTCTTCCACAAGTTCAATAATCACTAATCCATTCACTGAATTGTATCTGGAATACTCACAACCAACTTCTGGCATAAAACATTAGCTCASAAGCTACAATTCATGAAGTAGCCATGATCAACAGCATCAGTTACTGCYAGAAGTACACTTTTAAAATTGTGATAAATGACTTTGCTCCCAGACAGTGTTGCACATGCTGCAAAGAGAATACACATAACTCTCAACAAAGTGAAGTGATCTGTCATCCAGATATCATTGTCTTCAGGGATATGGGGAATCTCTGAAAGTAAGTAAATTGACTCTTAAAGAAATGGTAYCAATTACAGCTTTTATGGAAAACAAACTATACCTTGTTTGGGTCCTCTACCAAAATTTGGAACCTCTGTTGAAAACCATTAAAAAAAAATGTAATTACTGAGGAAGAAGATCATGCTTGAAGAGGCATTTCCTTGGTTTTCATGGTCTTCCCAGCCTTGTTAAATGTAGTGAACTGCATGGTATCAGACTGGTGGGRTGCACACAACAGTGATCTCAAACAGATAACTCCTAAGGACAACGACTCATCTCATCTTTTAGTCTTTTTTAAGGAAGTCATATCATAATGAAGGTATGTTCAAAAAGGGGATCATTCAGACTGATGCCTAAAACTCTGCTATTCTGTGAAAATCATAGACTCCAAATTAGGGTGATAGTCTTTTGTGAAGTTTTATGAAGCTTTTAACAGTTTATATTACCTCCATGATTATTCTGGAAAGTAAATAGTCACATATTRGATAACCATATGGATGATGTGTTAGTATATTTAAAGAAGATTGCTCAGATGGCTCAGAGCCCATAGTAGCAATGCCAGGATTTTTATGCACTAAAAATCTAAACAAATAACTACAAGAAGAAGGGGGCAATCACTGAAAGGAAAAGTGAGCAATAAAATGTAGATTTCACTTTTACCATCAGTGACAGAATTAAGGACATGGGAGAAGTTATAATATGACTTTTCATACTGTGAGAARTGGCTGTGTCCCAATTAGCTTTCCAGCTTCAGCAGGGAAAGTAGTATGGGGTGGTGGTTCCTTTTTTCCAGTCAGCAGTACTAGGCTGCCAGTGCTCTTCTTAAAAGTCCAGGTTTCTGCCTCTGTTTTTTACTTCCTCAGTGACTCCAGCTGAACTTCCCAGCTGAAGGGATGGAGAATCAGGTTGCACTTTTCACCACAAACCATGCAAACTCCATTTCTCAACATGCCAATGTACCATAACAAGTTCTTATGATAACAAGGCCACTGAATAACCTGGCATTATTTTCCTTGGACAGATGATGAGTGTGGGAGGAAGGAAGGAGGCAGAAAGAAAGGTGTGAGGGAAAATTCTTGCGGGACTTAGTGATTTCTTCAGGGAGATATTTTTCATATTTTTTGTTCAGTGCTTGAATGCTTCTAATGCAATATATACAAACATTCTCAGACTGTTCAAGTGAAAAAGGACCCTGTAACCCAAGTCCATTCACTGAACTGTAGATGTAACCTTGCTGAAGGAAAGGAGCAGTTTGAAAGACTGACTCGTTGATATTTTAGTCAGGATTTATCATGATCTGTAAAGCACATAATTCTCATAACAGGAAAGCTTCAGTTGTTCTAAACCCTGGCAGTTTTTCATTTGAGAAATACCCAGGCAGCGAGCTGTCTCTCAGATGAGACAGAGTGGGCTGTTTTATATCAGGAATTGCATTTCCTACTTTGCTTCATTTGCCAGAAATTCTCTTGCCAGAAACACTGTCATTTCAGTTTTTATCTGTATTTGAGGGGAAGTTAACCGTCTCAGTAGCATCACCATCACTACAAAATCTGCAGACAGTGAAAGGCTATGGAAAACTGATAATTGTACACAAATGCATCATTTTCCCCAGGCTATGATAAGTGGTGATAAAATTGCCAGCTCCATTTTACAGTGGAGAGGACTGTGGTTCATATCTACTGTAATATTAAAGTAATCTGTAGACAATTCTGAAACAACAAGGTAGCAAATATGTCCAGTCTCCATCTGTTACTGCTTCTGTTGTATTGATATATAATCAACAAACTGTTACAGCCAGTACCATGTTCTGGTACTGGATCTGTGTCATTGAGGGAGCACACAAACACTGGTTAGTGGTTCAAAGGAACTTAAAGAAATTAAATATAATGATGAAAACTTCCATCATTTGGCTACAGGAGTCAGAACTTTGTCCTTTTCAATTAGATTATATGCACAGACCACGCAGACCTTACTGGGAAAGCCCTTGTGTGCGTTTGACAGYGAATTTGACCAAAAGTGTTTGACCACCCAGCAAGCTGTAATCTTAAACACACGAGACAAACTTTTTTATACTGTGTGATGAGAGTATTACTGATTGTTAATTTATTGGTAGGCTGTTAGTAGAGAGTATTTGAATWTAAGTGGAATCCGAGCTTGCTGAGACTTGGTGTGTAGTGCTCAGCAGTCAGAGACCACTGTTTCATGTGTTGCTAGCCATGGCAACCACTTCTGTGGTGCATGGCGACATTCCAGATGCATCTCAGCCAAATGGAACATTCTTCAGTGCAGGGCTTTTCTAGGGAAGAGGATATCCAGGGGCCAGATTTGAAGGGTCTGTTGCAGTTTTACAGAGCTCACCTGAGAAGAATGGTCAATTCATTTCGTGCTCAAAGTCTGTAAATGTGTTTGCTGTTCATGCCAAGARGTCATCAGTGAATGTTTGCAAAGGGAGTTTTGTGGGTGAGAAATAAAAATTGTAACTGAGAGACTGTGGTAGGGAATAAAATAACATGTGATGTTATCTTTTTCTTTTAACCTCAAATTAAGATCTGTAGTGTGCTAATAACATGGCAATGCTGACTAGAATGGTATTATCTTTGTTATGCATGCATTATAACCGATTTTAAGTGCCTAGCACTTACTCAAAACATTCAGTAACATTTTTACAGCAGCAATGGAAGCAGTGGTAGTGGAGTGAGGTATTGCAAAACAAGACAGGTGAGCAGGGGTGAAGAACAGACTTCTGAAGGAAYTGAAGTACTGCAAGACTAACAGAAAGCTGTTAATGCAGTGTATCTCTTACTTCACATATAGGGAGCAAGTGATCAAAAATACAAGCCCACTTGCATCCTTTATTATCTGAGAACATTTGTTCCCATTGAACTCGGTCTGGAAGGCACTCATAGTGCTTTTCACTCTAATATGCTCTCCCTATTTGACTGTATTTTTATTCATGTATGTACATAAAGTCCTCCAAATAATCTAAGCACAGAAATTCTGTGTAGAAAGAATTTTGTGAAAACCTAGATGTTACTGTTCCAAAGGAGACTAGAGTATCTCCTGGGAATACTGAGTAGATGGGAGGAGTTGATTGCTTCAGGCATAGCCGAGAGCCATTAATTCCAGATAGTCATTAATTCTTCTGTAATGCCCTATGCTGATGCCACTGTTCCTGTTGCACCACAGAAATAGAAAGCTGGCTGACRTGAGGCTTTGATGGTATGTTATTCTTATAATGATTACTTATATTTCTAAATGTTCATCACTGAAGTGTTCATCAGAGTTTCAGTTTGTAAGTTTAATGTCTTTCCAGAGAGTTAATGTTKTGTTACTCACAGGAAGCCTTTAAATAGCTCTTGAAAACATTATAGACTTTAGGTATGTTCTATATATTGAATCCTGGGAAAGTAAAATTGATAGAAATCTCTGTCTCTGTCTCTAAAGATAATCAGTACACATATTTTCATATCTAGAGAAAATGAAAATCGAATATGTGGTTCCCTTACTCTGTGGTTGCCACATAAGGCAAAGTGCAGCCTAAATTCTAAGGACCAAAAAGTAAGGATCTAGTTTTTTGGTTGTTTTTTTTGAAAAGAAAAAAGTCCTGAAATTTTAATGAATTTATTTCAATTCCTAAAGAAATGSTATTAAAGGACAGAATAGCTATAAACCATTTAGAAGCAACTTCTGTCATATGCCCTTTACATGCATGCTCATGTACTCAGCGCTACACAATAAAAGCATTGCTGGACTGATTGTGAAGTGCAGGAGGAAAAAGTTCAAGAGCAAGAGACAGCCCCCAGCTCCCAGCTTAGCAGATCATGTGAACACACATGACTCTAAGCAGCACRGAGTTTAGGTAGCAAACAGCAGCTGTGAGAATTTCCAGATTGCTAGACTTGCATGTCTGTTTAAATTATCCTAAAATGTTTTTGCTCCAGAAGAAAGTTATTCATCTGACCTTTACATAGAGTCCTTCTTTGTCAGGGATGCCAAAGTGTTTTACAGATGCAGAGATTTAGCACTGACATGCACATGTCAGAGGGAAAATTTACAGACTGCACCATGGTTGCACAGAACTTTGGCAGTGCAGAAATGTGACTACTGATGGGCTTCATTACTGCATTCCCTGAAAGACCATACAGCAGTGCTGCACAGCACCCGAGGTTGGGAGACGTGAGATACTTTACTCAGCTGAAAACATAGGTGAGTTGACAACACTCATAGCCTGTATGAGGACAGTGGTAAATTACTTCAAAAAGAAGCAGCAGCTGAGCTCTGTATAATTAGCACTTGTGGTGGAGACATAGATTGTATTGTTGAAATGTGAAATTTCAGCTCTATATTGATTCCAAGAAGCAGGATATAACATTGTTTGAGGGTTGATTTAGGATAAAKAACCACTTCCTAAGGTGTGTTTGTGCACATTATTTACCCAGCTGGATCTTGTTTACTTTGTGTATTCAATATTCATCACTGGAATGCTGGCCAATATTAAAGAAAAAGAGGARGCTTAGGATAGACTGTCTTTGGGTGTACTCAAGTGTCTGAAATTTATAAAATACATTTGTAGGAGAAGTTGTACTTGAAGTTCAGTAATGGCAATATGGTAGAAGGTTGGTATATGGATTTTTCTCTCTACTTATGTGTTAAATCTGATTGACCCTTAATGCCTATCTCATACCCATAGTGGGAGCAGAACCTAAAGCCAATGTTTTTTTCATTTTGAAAAGACTAGTTTGAATTCTTTTCTGTACAGCTATATTTGATAATTCTAACATTTCTGAATGGGTGTTTTAAAAGTGCTTTATGTTTTTCCTTTCCCTTCCTCTGTCTTTGCTGTTACACTTTTGCTTGCCACTGTGCAGAAGGAAAAGAGATAAGGGAAGGAGGAGGTAGTAGCCTTCTGCTGTGCTAATTTCTCTCCTTTCCCCTGGCTCATAATAAATTCTGTACTGTTGACAGGGCTTTCAGAGAAATAGAGGGGTGGGAGGATGGGAGGGAGGGAAAGAGGGAAGGAGGAAAAGGAGAGGAGAGACAAAGTGAGGATGGGAAGAAACCTTTGCCCTCTGGGGTCATTATGAGGTCAACATGTATCTATCACCCATATGAGAAACCCTATAATATAAATTTTAGGACATAGTGAGGCTTTATTCTCCAGCAACTGGGATGTGGTTAATAAAATCTTAATTTAATTTTTCTGTGAACCAATAATTTTTAAATACTGAAGAAGTTAAATGATAATTGATTCAGCAAACAAGTCCCTCAGAGAGTTGTCTTTACTTGTGAATCACAGCAACTGGCTGATCTTCTGGTCCTGTTGTTCTGTGAAGTTATTGGTGWGGCTGTATTGAGTACCCTCTGTTGACCAAAGCAGTCCTGCAGATGCCTACAGAGAATTGTTCTCACTGGCACTGTATGCACAGCACTGAAGAATTCATGTGGAATTAGGGGTTTGTCTCTTTATCCCAGAAACCCTCTGTTGTGATTTTTTTTCTTGACAGATCTTCTGTCTGTTAGCTTTCATCRTCTGTAGCATCTGGAGTATTCCAGCCTTTTGTTACAAAGGTTATTCTATAGGTAGGAGTGTCTGAAATGGAAAGTGTGGAYCTCTGTGAGCACCTAACACAGTAGAGCTGTGTGTGTTGTACACAGATGAAGGTCCGAACCACCAGTACATACAGGGATAACTGGAAACCGTTGGGCTAAACTTCCCTGCTGACTTCCTGCTCCCTGTCTCAAATRTTTCAAAGAGGTACAAGCAATCTTTATGTGCTGTTCTCAAAGGGACATGTCACAGCATTTTGATGGTGACTTACTGCTACTTGAATTTATCTGGTTTGAGTTTCCTTTTTATTTGAAAGGACTTAAACTTTTTTTAAACTTCCTTCCTGATGTTTGTCTTTTTTCCAGATTCCAAAATTAGATCAAGTCACATTTCCTCATGGAACTTCTGCTTCAAGGAGGCATTGAGCTATTGCAGCCCCTAGTCTGAAGGTTCCTGCTCCAGTGGATGACCTGCATTGTCATGCACAATATCCAAAAACAGTTGGACAATGGCAAACTTTAAAAGTTAATGCATGTCCTGCTTACTGTCCCATACCCCTGAGCTTGTGCTTCTTGAAACTCGCTTGATGTTGCTGAGCCCTTTTTGTTGAAAGTGCTGTTTAGTCCATGACTTGCCTGCTGCATTCTCATTTGACCTATTAACTGTTAAGGCAAAAGAARTTATTTTAAGAATCGGCTTGTCAAACAGAGTGTATCTCCTTCCTTCAAAGACCTCTAAAGATTAATATTTTATTAAAATGTGACTGCAGCATTAAAATGGGTGCCCTGTGTCTTTTTGCAAATGGATGGCTGGCAAACTTGTGGACTTTCTAGCTTTTAATTGGCAAATTATTCAGTTAATGCTTCAGGGTGAGTTTCAGAGGACAACAGTGAATTAGATGATTTTTAGATAAAATCATTCCAACTTTTATTCGTAGAGATAGTCTGAAGATAACTAAATGTCTACATGCATCTACAGATTCAGTTTAAATTTCTTCTCTGGAAATAAAAAAAGAGGACATGCTCTAAATCATGGAATGAAACCCCAGGCCCTCACTTGGGCAACACCCCCATATCAAAACCAGGAGGCTGGTTTATGGTCATCTTAGTGGTGGCTGTACCTGTGACCCATGCAGCTGCTGCACTGTTCTTCTGTGCCTACTGCATTCTTTTTGAACTGTAGTGAATGGCTGCAGATAAAATCTGCTCTCAAAAAGACTTTGAGACTCAATGCCTGTCCATTTTTATACTGTGATGGATCAGAAAGACAACCAAATATTTAGATATTACTATAYGCTCTACAGAATACTTTTGAACAGTCAGTACAGAGAGGGAAGATAATAGGTAGACTCAATGTACAGTTACCTAGAGAGATACTCTGACATTTAGTATACAGTATATGCAGTATGTACATACATAGGCATCTTTGTTTCCATTGAAAGGCTGCTAAATTTTTATTTCTAAGATGGGAAAACAACTTTATGTAACATTGGAAAGCAAAGCCAAGTGCTGTGTTGCTTTTTTGGAGCTTTGTAGTGTGCTTTGGTTACTTTTGTAAATGTCTGACTGGTTTACTGCAGGAAAATGTGGAGATTTTCTCAWCTTACAAAAAAGAAGCAAATTGTCTCAACACTCACTTTGTTCCTTTCTGGCTGTTCTTTCTTGCCTGTGCAGCAATTTCTAAAAGACCCAAATCTGTTCACTGATCCCTGTTCACAGTAGGGCCGCCTTCCCAATCTTTGCAGAGCTGGCCAAGAGATGATACGTTGGGCACAGGAGGAGGACCAGCAGCTAGCAGGACATAGGCCATTGTCACACTGAATGCTTTGTATTGTGGAACCCTGGCCAGTCGCCMTGGGCTGCATGGGAAGGTGTGAAGGGCTTGGGTGTAACTGGGATTTGCACTGGTTCTTCAGAAAGGGGATTCTAAGAAGAAGTCTATAAACAGAGTAACATCATATGTTGCCACTCAATATCATCAGTGTCTGCTACAAAATTTTAAAGCTGGGAATATTGATAATTAGATGCTGATGAAGATTGACTACAGGAGGGAAGAAAGAGGGTCTAAGAGGGTTACAAGAGGGTGATATTGAATAACTACATCCATTGAGACTTGAACTCCTTGAGAAGTACATTAGATGGAGCTGTACCTACTGAAAGCTTAGCATATGAGATATTTGTTGAAGTAGGAATTACTATGTTGGGGGGGAAAACATTTCGAGAAATGTTTTGTTACAACTTCTATTTATAATTTCAAGGTTAGAAAAAGGTGCAGCTGCAATGGCTTCTATAGCTAACATAAAAYTCTCAATGGATTAATTCCACTGCTTTCTTAGGGCTTCCTGATTTTAGGCAGTAACTTTGGTTTTGTTAATATTGGGTATTTCTGTCACCTCTTAAAAGGACWCAGAAGGACTGGGACTGGGTTTTTCATTGATTTTCTGGATAGATTTTGAAACATCACATAACTATTTTGAATCTGGCCTGTCCTTACGGTTGCATAGAATGCTCCAAACACAGTGGGCTGGTTGTCATCACCTTTGTGGGGCTGATTGGTCTTCATGGAAATTTATAGAGTTGATCATATARCCTGGTAATGAGACATAGGCAATAGTACCTCTTTAACAGTAACAGCTGGTGCTCAGTATCAGCTATATGTATCATGTACCCTTGTAATTTAAATTGTTGTGTTGTGTAACAACAATAGCTCAGTAAAAATGTGGGTTTTTTTAAATGCACATGGTAGGTTAAATTATCGATATAACCAAAGTGTTACTGGTTACTACTCCAGGTATGTTGTACTTGATTTGGACAGAATGGAGGCCTTTGATGAATTTACAGTCCCTGTGAGGCTACTGGACAATAAATTTTTTAGCTATAATACAGCCATAATTAAAATACTGAGCAGTCTTTGCTGGTTTTCTCGTATAGTCAGGAGAGCCCTGTCAATCCCCAGTTACCCTTGTGCCCAAGCTCCTGGTTTTGTGCCAGCTTGCTCACTTACCCATAGCTGTATTCCTGTCCCGGGGAGACAGTGCTGGCTCGTTACACCGGAGATGCTGTGAGCAGCTCAGCATAATGGCTGAACTTATGGCTGCTTTCAGAAGCTGCCACTGACATTAAAAGAAATAGAACTGACCCAGCACTTACTACTTTGGAAAAGCCATCCTCTTTGGAAAAAGCATTTTAATTCTGAATAAAACATTGGGTTGGCTTTTAGCTCATGAATAGCACTTTATTCCACTTGAATAAATATCAGTACTGACAAGTAACCACATCATGCCATGACCTTATGTAAGTGCATGGCAACATTCCAAGTTAATTTTGGCTATTATTTCCACAAATGCATAGGACAGGCTTTTGTAGGTATTTGGTTCCCATTTTGGCAGCTTTTGCAGATGGGCTGTAAAACAATCTGACAATTATGAAGGCTCCACGGACTGATTAGTTCTGGCTTCAGACACTGACAATATCTTAGATACTTCCTTCCYAGACTCCTCTTGAAGACTTTGCATCTTCAAGGAGCATGTGACAGATGAGTGTTGACAAAATGAAGAACTAGAATTTTATGAAAATGTTCGGAAAGCAATGTTGCTTTATTAATATGGAAAGTTCAAGCAATTAAAAAATCACTGGAAGACAAATACCTTCTGATCTTACTTTTGTTCTTCACAGTCCATGAGGAAGGGCTGTCTACCAGTGTGTAATCAGGGAAACAAGTTTTTTTTTTTTCTTGCTTCGCTGGGCCCATGATCAACCAGTCTGCTTTCTGCTTGGACAACTGAGTGAAATATCTTGTCCAAATAAATGAAGCTTCTAATGCTACTGTAAGATGACTCCTGGCACCATCCCAGCTGGCATTTCCTTGCCATGCCATGTGCTGTCACTGCAAAGGTGAACTTCACCGTCATGGTTCCCCCTTTTAAAAGACTATGTTGGAATAGAAGGTCATCTTCATTTAATAACATTCTTGTTGGAGTTGGCATCTTGGTGAAGATAGATCGAAACCTCACATGGTCTACACTCAAGTTGTCACATGCTTCTAGTGGGATTCTTAAGAGGCACAGCAKTTAGATAACTGTTTCTGAATGTTTAAATATCTTTCAATTATGTCCCCGGGTTCACTGAATGTCATTGCTGTGTAGTTTTTGAAATGCCTAAGTTATTTTGCTGTAAATGCAAGTGGTTGTTTAAGTCATTCTGGTGCTTTGGGAAATTTTGTACTCTCAGCTTGTTTGCCAGTTAAATAGACAAGGTTATTTTGTTGCAGATGCTTTCTGTAGTCTATCATTCAAAATATTAACGTTAGGAAGCATAGGCTCTTGCCAGATTTATCCTGATATTTTTTATTTAGTTTAGAGAGAAGCAGATCGAGATGTATTGATGTTTGACGAAAGGCCTTCTCTCTTTCTCAGTGCTCTATTGCTATAGAGCAATCAAATCCCACATATTTWACTATTCTCTGCCAGGAAATCTGCTAACCTTTCAAATAATATGTAATAGGTGTTATAGCCAGTGCTGCAGAGCTGTTTTCTATACAGGAGGATTCTCAGCTGKTTTTTTCTGCTGCCTTGGTAAGATTTGCAGTGGTTCTTTCTACAGTGCCAGATGTTTTACATAAAGCAGGAAATGATATACTGTTCTCTTGCTTATTGAGCAGAGAAAAGAATCTACTTTTAAGACCTAGCTGGAAGAGGTTGCTAGAAATGCCAGGTTTAAAGAGAAAGATCAAGTATGGGAGATGAGAAGGCAAGACRAAACTCACTTGAATGTGACAATGAATGCAAAATCTCAACTGAAACACATTTGATGTAGTGACATTAAASGGATTGTACTGAATATATAATCATTGTGGATATATGCAAGGGATTTTTTTATTGTAAAATAATCAAATGAGTGGTTTTTTCTACCCTGATGGGTCTCTCGGGAGAGCTCTAATGATCTAGATTTAAAGAGATACCAGCCCAATTATGTACAGTGGTATTTGTCTATTTTGAAAGGAATGCAATGTCAGAATAATATTATATGCATGTGATCCTTAATCTATGTGTCTTGAAATGTTTTACAAAGAGTTAACACTTAATTCAGTAGCAGTTTGCTGAGCTGTATTCACAGGCATGGTGATGCACTGATCACAGAGCTCAAGTGGAAGAGTTGTTCATGGATAACCCCAGTGCCCATCTGTCCATACCTGGACTGCAGGTTCTTTTTTCTTGTCCTGCAGCTTTTTCCTGTCAGGTACTGGGGAGCAGTTGGTTGGTCACCATGCTGCTAAATAGCCAAGTGTCTTGTGCTGCCCCTCAGGCTGTTCCAGTGTCTGCAGACTGAATTCTGCCACCTGTCCACACAGGAAGAGAGAGTGACCTGGGATGTGTGGTAAGGGGCCGCCACAAAACTGACCTCTGGATGCTGGAGYTGCAGAGGTTTGACCACTCTTCTGCAAGGCATGATGAGACCAGTAAAGGAAGATATCAAACATACTATTACTTCTCATTATTCGGCAAAACCTAACATGTGACACTGAGAATTATAGTTCTAAGGGGATATATCTTTTATCTTGCAGAAATTTCTAAAACATACTGATAAATTCAGAGATGATTTGGGTCAGGCTCTTAGTAGCATTTTCTACTACAGACAGAGCCACTCTAGGCAGTTTTTGTATGCATGTGTGTTACTGTTCTTTTTACTGTTTAGGACTAAAGTAAGACAAGTAGATGAAATAGCTCTGTGAAAGTTAAAGAAAAGGCAATCAAACTGTCTACTGGGACTGCTGCYTCACCAAAGGGAGTGTCAGTTGAGTACAAAGTCTTGTCACTTTTAGCTTTTATCTTCTGGTAGCTTGAAGCAGCTTTGCTGGCCACCATCATCCTTCTACTACTAGTATACAGCCTGGAAACATCTTCTGAATTACATCTGTATTRCTGTAGCTAACCTGATATATGAGCTTTATTTGAGTTTTACACCTCTTAAAAAAAGGCACACTTGGCAGAAGTTGGAATAACACATTAGTGCATCAGACCTTTAGTTTCTGTTTTGAGGCAGAGCAAATCAGTAGGGTCTGTGCTGGTAGCATTAGTCTTGCTTGGCATATTCATTATATTTCTTTTTTGATTACTCCTTTATTACAAAGACACCTTTARACACTTGCAGCATTTTTCCTTTTTAAGAGACCAGATTTTATCCATAATATTGATGACAAATAATTCCTTGCCAAGTATTTAGGCACTAGCACTGCTTCCTGTTGTCTCGATTTTCCCAGTTTCTATGTACAGGAAGGATTCTGTCTGAAGTTAGCCTTGCTGACACTTGCTGGACAGTGTTTTCATCCAGCAGATCTGCAGGCCTGTTCACACTGCTTTTTCTGATCATGTCAGATCGGTWATAGCTGTCAAGTTTGCTAAACATATAGTATGTCACCGATGAATTCTTGATTTATGAATTTGCCATGAAAAAATACCACTAGGTGTTTCCCAACTCAGTATGTCATTCCTATTTTACAGAGTTTTTGTTTGCTGCTTTTAGAACCTGTCATTTCCTAAAGTTTAGAGGTGAAAACAATTTTTGAAATTGCTATGTGATTCTTCTGYACCACAAATGATGTGGTGGGGCCTTTTAAAGTCCTGTCCATATCCATGTTCCCTCTGGGTTTGGCACTGAAACAGAGCACAGGAATAGAAGAGGGCCAGGACACAGCTGGAATAGAGGCTTTCTCCAAGTAGGCCTTCCCAAGGATGAAATTTCCCATTGCAGAAATTAACAAGCAATCTCCTAAAGGCTACAGTGTAGTCAGACATCACATTCCCCAGTTCARCCTGGTTTTGTTTCAACTGCCAGTTACAGTGAGTGAATGGCATACTTGGGACCATGGCAGTGATCTCATGAGAACTAGTCATCAGTACTAGCTAGTGAACAGTGGGTCCTTTTTATCTGAGCATGGATGATCAGTAGTGCTATGGGAACAGATCAACGGGTACAMAGCAGCTTTGCTGAAGCCAGTGAAACTGGTAATTGTAATTGTTCATTATATACAGGGTGTATATAATGCACTTTAACTCCATCGGAGATATGCAAAGGATAATCTTATACAACAGAGACAACAGTGCCTATTTTATCTARAAGATACCAAGATTTTCACAAAATCTGGAGTTTATAAAACTGAAGAAACAGTATAATGCTAAAATTATATTCTGTGATGTTCCCTTGACAAGGGACTAGCAGCGTGTAGGGAAATACTTGTAAATTGAAAACTATCTAGTTAAATATGTTAGGCATATATGTACAGCTTCCTCATTGTATAAMACTGAATTCACCTCAGCACTGTTGAAGGAAAACAGTTCAAATAAACAGCAATTAACAAGTGAAAAAATAATTATATTAAATGGAAAAAAAATCTTGCCTTATTTTCCATGTGTTTGATTTTTATTACAATATGGTTTGCAAAACTTGTCTCTAATGTAGCTGTAAAGTTTTAAGATATCAGAAGAATTACATGAAGTGGATTTAGAYGTGAAGGCAACTTTTTCTCTCTGTTAAGGAAACTTTTTTAAAAGGCTGTTCTGTAGYTATGGTTCTGTAGTTGTGTCTTGGTGGTTAATGCCTTGATCTCATATGCGAGTCAGTTGATTTCTCTGGTGCCTCATAATACTCAAGCACCGTGGACTCTTGCTGTGTGACTCATGCTGTAGCTTATTTTACTGTATATTCTATATAAAGACTTTCTTTGAACGGTGAGTGGATACACAGTATCAAAGTGACAATGAAAAGCCTTGTCTGTCTTGCTTCACAACAGAGAGCCCTACAAAAATAGATTGAAGTGTAGGATGTTGTAAATTAGGTAGGCCTTCAATTAAGACATCTTCTGAGCCCTAGTATTACCAGTGACCTCATCTTGTCTTCTAGAGGGACTGAAAGTTTTATCCCAGTATAGCAATACACTTAATTCAAAAATCATTCTCCTTGCTGCCAGATAAAGGATGAAGTATATCAGATTACTTCTCAATAAAGCCTGCTTTTCTGTTATCAGGAGTGCATAAGAATGCTTATGTATATTTTCCACCACTGCAACAGCAGGCATTAGCAGTGCACTCCAGAGGGGAGTTACCAGGTTCAGGTACTCAGCTGCTTCAATACCGGTGTTCCTAATTTCCTTAACCAAGTCACTCCTCAGAATCACACAGTAGTTTGGGCTGCTTGGTGTATACTGTGGTAAAACTTTAGAACTCACGTATGATATATTTTCTTCTAATTTTTCTTAAAATTTGCATCCCAGAGCCACATAATGAAAAAATTGTAAACATTTAGCATGACTCACCATGGAAAATAGAAATGAAGCTAGTGATTGGATAATTGTCATGGACTTCTTGTATTATGTGCTGTTCATCTCAATTTGTATGATCTTTAAACCTAAATTGTCTCAACACCACCCAGATTTAAGGAGCCAAGCTTCTACCTCTCCTGGAATTGTGTACCTGTGTCTAGGACATTGACAGGTGGGACAAGCAGGCACAGTCTTAAGCCCCACCAGGGGAGGTTTAGGTTGGACATCAGGAAGAATTTCTTCACAGAAAGGGTGATTGAGCACTGGAATGGGCTGCTCAGGGAGGCAGTGGAGTCACCATCCCTGGACAGGGTTAGCACTTAGTGCCATAGTCTGTTTGACAAGGTGATRTTTGGTCATAGGTTGAACTCGATGGTCTCAAAGGTTGAATTTGATGGTCTCAAAGGTCTCRTCTAACCTAGTTAATTCTGTCCCTCTGTGAACTGCTTCTTTAGTGGCAAAAAGAGAGAGAAGGGAGTTTGTTTATTAGGTATATCCATTAGCTGCTTCCCATCCTCTTTTTTTTTTTTTTTGTCCTTTTTTTTATAGCGTACCCTCTTCATTGAAGTAGTCTGTTTAGGTTATATATTGCACTCCCCTCCTGCCCTTCACTCACTGTTCCAAAAAACATTTTCACTTCTTTCCTTCTTATTTCATTTATTGTTATACAGTGTGCATGAAAGGGACTCCAGATCTGAGCAGCTTCAATGTGTGAAAGGTTTATACTGACAAGGTAATTCCAGTGGTGCCAATTGCAAGGACTGCTGAGTGAATTGGAGGCTCAGGTATTTTGGGGTCCTCTTAAGTGATATCAGTCTGATTGTGAGTGATTTTCTGTCAGAATACTCTTTTCTATCTGCTGGAAGGAATAGACTGTGTTCAGTCATGCTTCCTGAAATGCAATTTTTTACTTTGTCTTTACATTTTCCCCTCTCATTTTGTATTCYACTTGGTTTGATTTCTCAGCAGTGTTGCTGAGTGAGCTTCACAAACTGCTTTTAAAGCAGCTCACATTATAATCAAAATAATATTTAGAAAGCATTGAAGAAGGGCTAATGTTATAAGGGAAATTGTATGTTTACTTATTTACACTTATTAAATAACCTCATTATTGTTAGACACAATTGAATGGAAACAATCACTTTGGAGAATTTATCACGAAAAGGAAGCCTTTGATATTAGATGAGTATTGGAAGTTGACGTGTGCTTGTTTCTGTGAGAAGCAAAAACAGTGTTAGGTTGACTCCACTGAACTACTTAAGAGGTTTATATTGATTCTAGAGGAATTAATATTTAACCCAGAGTTTCCTTCCAGATGAAAACAAATTTCTAGACCAACATTCTTCTGTGCTCAGAGACTGTAAATATGAAAAGCATGGTTATAGATCAGCTGACTATTCTGCTTTTKCTTTATTTGTTTCAAATCTTCTTATATATATATAGATATATATAACAGGAGGGAAGAAAACAAATATGGTTTGTAATCATGAATAAAGCTACTGCTATGCACAGTGTCATCATAAGGCCAATGTGTCATTTAAGGTGCACTTAAAACCTACTTTTAAGACTTAGCTACTGAAGTGACCGCCCACTGTCACAGCGCAGCCTGCACTGAGAGGTTTCCACTTTCTCTATCTCAGCAACACACACCTAGTTTCACATCCATTTCTTCAGATGAAGTCTGTCTACCTTCATGCAAAGGTCTGTTCATCATATGTGTCAAGTCTTCTGTATTTTCAAGGTGGCAATCTCAGGGTGGAACAGGARCTTGGTTTGAAGGTTCTTGCTGATTTCCAGCTTACCAAGTACACCCAGTCTTTGTTTTTTGCTTTCTTTGAAGKCTAAGACACATGATGAGAAACAATGTGATCAGAAATATGTTGCCACAATYACAGAATTTACCATTCTGTCAAAGCACTTTCCAAACACAAACATCTCTCTTGTATGACCTTTTTTCTCAGCTGGAGCTCTGCTCCAGAAAAATGCTGAAGATCAGTCAGGGATGCACACAATACAGAAGTAATACTGTAGAAGGCAGCCTGTAGCTCTCCAGGTGAGGAACTGAACAAAGCCAGCCTCATCCTGTGTTTGTGAGTCTCCTGTCACCTGTCTTGCAAACAGAGCTCATCTGAAGAACATGTCTTTCCTTCTCCCCTCATTAAAATTGTGTATGTGAAAGTAAGAGATGTGACTGAAGGTAAAAGGAAGTATTTCGTACCTGGAACTTTAGGAAATTGTTCTTCTTCTTGTGCATGCCCCAAGAGATGGTTTCAGACTTGGTGTGTTCTAAGTCCTGTTAATGTAAGTTTAAATGTTGGCTGTAGTGGTAAGAGAAATTATGTAAAAATAACATGCTTTTCTTAGTTGTTCTGCTTTTTGCTTTTGGGACGTATCTGCTGGCTTTGCCAATAAAGGTGCAGGTTTACAATTGTTACTGTTGCAGAACAGTTTGAAGAGGAGTGAGGTTGTGTTCTGTCACAGCATTGTTCAGAAAATTCCAGCTAAGGTATGATTTGCTGCTTCTCTCCTGTGTGAGATAATGAAAGAGGAAGAAAGGAGAGCACAGTTCTATTTTATGATCTTATATTGAGTTTGAAGCACTGTTGCTGAGATCATCATTTGATTTTAAAGACAGCACTGTGAAAAAGTAACTATGGAAATGTATAATGCTCTTCTCCAGACACTTTTGAAAACTTGAACTTCATATTAAAGGCAATCAAGTATTTTTTTCCTGTAAATACATTAGTTATTCCATGTTTACAAAAGTGAAGTAAAAGAAAACATATATATCAAATGGGTTGTTTGTTCTTTGTGTGCTTTCTTTGTCTTTTAAGTACATGCAATCTTTCCCACCCCTCCCAGCCAAGTCCTGTCTCCACCCAAGTGCATTTCCTGAGTGGATTTATCTAGGAGACAGAATTGGAAGGCTGTATGATGGCATTTCTATATTTAAATTAGATGGAGTAGAATAGGCTGTGTAATTTGCTTAATCAGAGCTCATGCTCTAATTTCCTCGGATTTGATTTTTTGCAGTGCAGTCTTATCTTTGGCTTTCTATCTGGTAGCCAAGTCTGCTATTTGGCAGAATTTCAGAGAGTTGGGTGCATTTTTCTTCTTAACGAAATATCAGGGGGATTCTGTGATAAAGCAGATTCTGCACCAAGAGCTTTTCAAGCATGAGAAATTGATTTAAGTGGGAATGTGACAGAAAAATACATGCCTCCATAATAAAGAGATCGAGTAAAATCTACAGCATTGTTGATTAGAGCCATGCAGAAATATTCAGAAGATGGTAAATAGGTAAATAAATGGAAAATATGCAGATTCATCTGCTGTTACATAAACTGTACCTATTCTGGGATCAGGATTCAGCAATTTTGGTACAGGCATTTCCTGTATTTGTTTTATCTGCACATGACTAAATGGTGCTTCATTTCTGCTGTTTCAGACCTTGTCTATCACATTTTAATGACTCGATAGACTGACGTATACAAAACAGTCTGTTTCTGTTCAGTAAGTGGTGGTAAGATCTTCACATGGTACATTTTCTGGTTTTTCTTTTCACAAAATAAGGTGTTTTTTCTATTGTAACATATTTTCCTAATATGTCTWTATACTTTCCTTTAAAAATACCTCAATTCTGTTCTTTTACCTGTAATGTCAGTGACAGGGAATGGTTATATTCTGTTAATGACAAAGGCAAGAATTTAGCAATAAGCAGGATACTTGGTGTTCTAGAGTGAAGCACCAGCCTCAATGATTCCTTATCTATCTGGTGTTAAGCAGAAATAGGTTGATCTTTTTTGTCATATCCAGTTAAGTGACATTGATCTGAAATGTATGGAAATTTTCTGATTGAGCTTGCTTAGAAGAAATACACTTGGTAATTTGTAAACATAAAAGAAGACAGTATCTGAAATCAGAAGTAGGCCAAGTCTGCTGTGGGTCTCAGCATATACTATTGGGCAAAAGCAAGGGTGCTGTTCGTTTTCCCCTTTGGGGATTAAAATCACTATCAATATGATAATCAGTTTGAGGTGGTTTTTTTTGTAAAAATTGCTAAGAACATTAGGCATTTTGTGTTGGAAAACACAAACAGATAGCAGGCAGACGACCTGAAATTTTACCTGTCAGTTCACCGAGGACCAGAGTTCAGATCTAATGGCAAAAGTCTGCGTTTTGAGACAGCAATCTCTGTTTGATTTGATGAGTGAAATGAGGGTTCAAAAATCTTCGTGGGTAATCTTCAGGGGCCCTTTCTTTCAGGCATGTTTCTTCTTATTGTTCTGGAGAAAAGAGGAGAAACAGTGCACGCTGGGAGTGGCGTGCCCTTGTGAGTAATGCTCATGAGGGAGGTGGTTCATTGCCAACTTAGAGGAAGAACAGAGTAGTACTGAGAGCATCAGTGATCAATTATTTATTGTCAAAAAGAAAATAGATAWGCTGGCTCACATTGTCAATCTAGAGCATATATTCCCCCAGAGAAACCATTGCAGAAGTATTGACAGCTAGTACAGGAGTATTGCAGAACTCAGGCAATAGTCACAGTAAGAGTGTCTGATAACATTGTTACTCAAGATTTTGAAAAGTGTGTGTGGAAAGGTCACCTTGACRTTTGGCCTAGGACTTCTATACCTGAAGTTAATTATTTTGTGTTACTCCTGAATTTGCAAGTAATGCAGGCTTTACCCTGTTGCTAGTTAGTGGTATGCAGAACAGGAGGCAGCAGAAATGGTGAAAAGTGACACTGTGATTGAGATTGTGAAGAGGGGAGAAGGAGGAGGAAAAAAAAAGATCATATGTTGACTCAAACACCTTTTGTGGTCTACAAAACTTCCTACTTAACGCCTGGCCATGCGTCAATTCACTTTGGCATGGGGAAGCATGAGAAGCTTGAGTCCCTGGTACTGCAAACCAAGCCTGCCTGGGTCCTTATTACACAGCCCTYATTTGCCAACTGCACAACTGCTGCCTTTGGGGGAGGATTTGGTGTGGAACCYGTGTTCAGCTCTTTATGCCTGGTGGGTCATTCTTTCATCAGTCCTGAGTTTTTCCCATTGGAGTGCTGGGGTTTTGGTGTACAATGAACATGGACAGCAAAGGCTCATTTCTATTCTTTAGGTATACCTGACTTATTTTGGCATGTCTGTAAGCAGGTATTAGCGCTTCACTACTTTCAGCAGAGAAGGGGCTAACCACAAAGACCAAAGACATATTTTATATACCYTGTGTATACTAGAAGCGTTTTTCAGGAATTTAGAGATAGCTTGCATCAGAATTATAGTAATTGCCTATATAAGCATTAGCTTATAAAAACATACCTAATTATGTTCACAGAGTTGAAGAAAAGCTATTGTAGTCATAAAAACCTCTGAGACAAGCTGCAGCTAACAGCAAATCAAGTCTTTATAAGAGCATGCAAAGAAACACAGTGAAGAACCTGAAAAACAAACTGAAAAACAAACTGAAAAACAAAATGAGTGGCCTTAGAAACCATTCCCACACAGCACCTTCCCAGTGAGGCAAGTGTGTGATTCTGTTTCTTCCTTTTCTCCTCTCCCCAACTGTTCCTTGTCAGCAGTCTCCTTTGCTTTCGGCCACAGCAGTAGCTGAAAAGGTCAAAATGTGTTAATTTTCACCACTGCATGGGTATGAGGCGGTCAGCAACTGGAAGAAAAATACTGTCTTTATTACTCGTGCTGTCAGATTAGATGTAGGAAGTGTCTGTTATTTAAGCTGTTGCATGGTAAAGTTTATAAATTGGTAGAAATCTGAAGACAGAGTGAATAGGTCACTGAATATAGCTTTAAAAACTGCTGTCATGTTGGATTTGCAAAACTTGAAGACTTCTGGTAATAAACAAGCATATGATGATTCGATAATTGTTGCTGTCTTTCATAAGGAAAACCTTTCCAGACTTAATACCACCTGTGGAATACATTTTCAAAAGCCTTTTGTAAATATCTAGTCTGTTTGTGTTCAGGATGACTTTAAATGCCACCTATGAGTACAATTGAATTTACTGAATTTTATTTTCATTTTCAGACATTACGGTAACAAGATAGGTTTCATTAGAGATCTCATACCTGGAACTTAATTATTCCATCTGATACTGGCAAGTCTTTATGCAGTTACTTA
The DNA here is from genome assembly GCF_030028575.1 of Malurus melanocephalus. NCBI lineage: Eukaryota > Metazoa > Chordata > Aves > Passeriformes > Maluridae > Malurus > Malurus melanocephalus. The sequence continues at coordinate 206,798 of NW_026623262.1, forward strand.
RGTCTGTCTTTGCATGCTTAGGTTTCCCAGCTAACAGAGTTTCCCTGACTTCTTGAAATAAGGAAATAATTCAATAATTTGAAATAATTTAATTTGGCTGATGAGGTGACACAAGCTTAGGCATAAATTATATGTTTTATGTCAGCCCACACCCACTGAGATATCCTCATGAGAGACCATGTGTAGGCAGTCATCTCAGCCCTCCCTCCAGATATCCAGATATAGAAGGAAGCTTCATATATGCAGAGGTGCCCTGGAGGAGTATGAGCAACTGAGCTTTCTGAGGRCATGCCTTGAATTAATTCCTCTTCTGGCAATGGTGCCTGAACTCCTTCACAGGCAACACTGCTCACAGGGYTTGCTGTATCAGACCTTCAAGTGGACTTAACCCAGGGCAGGGTGGGACCTTCATGCAGAAGGTGACAGAGTTGACATCCTTGAGWGTGACACCACAATCCTGTGATATGTATCAGGAGTCTGTGCTTTTGTTCCTGGTGGACTGTGGCATCACAGAATCACAGAATCATTTGGGTTGGAAGAGACCTTCAAGATCATCAAGTCCAACCCATGCCCCAGCACCTCAACTAAACCATGCCACATCCAGTCTTTTTTGAAACACATCCAGGGATGGTGACTCCACCATCTCCCTGGACAGCCCATTCCATGCTTTATCACTCTTTCCRTAAAAAACTTTTTCCTAACATCTAACCTCATCATCAGGTATGCCTGAATGGGATTAGATGCCTCCTCTAAACTTGTATATCTAATTCTGGCTTACTCTACCGGGTAGGTTTTTTCTGAAGCTCGGTCCTCATATCTTTTGGAAATTGTATGCTGTCTTCTTTGTTTTGTCTCATAAGGAGAATAATCAGGAAAAATATTAGAGAATTAATCAGAAAAAGATGCCGTGCAGTGTATGATGGCTGTGGACATGGTATAGGAAATAAAAAAAAATATTACTCTCTTCATGCAATTGAGTTCCTTATAAAAGTGGCTTAAACGCAGGCTAATAATGTATTTCTGGGAAAATGCTATTTTGGGAAAAACAGAAGAAAAAAATGAATATGAGCTAAATGATGATGATGAAGAGAAAAACACCCTATGCAATTTGTTTTTATCTTGGCCCAAATGAAATGTTCCAATTTTCCATCTAAAAATCAAATGTCAAGACCAAAGTCAGTAGAAGGTGGAACAAAATATTTATCTGCTATTTGAACAAAAYGTTATTTCAACCCCTTGAGACATACTTTTGCTTTTTTTTTCATTTGACCAACCAAAATGACTTTTCCCCTTCATTTATATGTGTGATTTACTAGCTGAACTGAGAAAATAATTCTCTCTTATGTTCTTCCTCTCATTTAGTTCCAGGCATGAGACTGGATGCAGAATATGGGAAACTGGATGGTTTGGGAAAGAAAATAGGCGAGTTTTATCCTCAAATGAAATAGCATTTGTTTTATGTGACTGACCAGGGATATAGCATAGATTTGCTTCTAGGAGTATTCAGCTGGATTATGGGTGAGATTTAAATAATATGTTACTAAGCTTTAGGATGTAATAGCTTGTCTAAAAATAGGATTGGATTATTAAGATTAATGTAATCTTTGTAGCTTTTGTTATTATTTGGAATACAAGACATTCAGTCTCTAGTGCTAGAATTGATGGTATTTTCATCTCCATTTCCAAGAAAAAGAAATGGATAAAGGATAATTCAAGGATTGTTAATATTCAGCAGGCAACATTTTAAAACTGAATACATCCAAACTACTCCATAGAGCAAAAGATAAAACTTTAATTAAAATTGCACTATAAGGGACATTTTCTGTCTGAATTACTATGTGTGCTTAGTTGAAACCTGCATGAATTTCAGCTGGTTGATTGTTCACGATGAGCTCATTGCACACCCAAAGGACTGGATGACGCATTTTATTTACGCTGAATATCAGCATCCCTGTTGCACAAGCTTGTTGTCTGACAGATCCAAAAGGGAATTATAATTGTTTATCTTTAAGCATGACAGTAATATAGTGTTATTGGAAACAARAATGTTTTTCTTGTTCATTGAATGATTTGTATTTGTTAAAAGGACGGGGTTTTTATCTTTGGTGTTATTTTTATAGTTTCTGTGAATTTCTTAAGTGCTCAACAGAGCTTTGAACCATACTGATCATGTCATCAGCACTGAGTGAAGAAAAATACCTGTTGCTGACATTAGTTATGGTTACGTAGCTTATAAAGGTACAAGGGACATTATTTTTACAGTTACAGTTTCATCTGCTAATATAGTTTTTGTATGAGGATATACATAGGCATGGTTTGTGTGTTTCATAGCCGTGTAGTTTCTGAAAATCAAATTTAGTGTCTTGGATTTAAATGTTCTTTTGCACTACATCCTATGTATTTCAAATCTGACACCAAAACTGTTGTTGTACATGATTTTTTGTTGTACATGAATTCCTATCTTGTCTGCACTCCTGTAAAAAASTAGTTTTCCAGCTTGGTTGCAGATGGGTAGTGGGATTTCAAACGAGCTTTAAAACAGTCTTTATGAGAATCACAAAGCTGAGTAAAATACTGATTTATTAGAACCCTTAAAGTCATGTTTTGGGGAGGATGAAAGAGGGAGCTRGTTTAGCACGACTTTGGATGAAATAAAAGCAATGTGGGGTCCAGCCAAGAAAGCAGACCTTACAGTGTTAAGAGTAAAGACATATTTGATTGTGTCATATCACATGTGTGCATGAGTAGCAGGAGGCAGGAGACACACAAATGTAAGTATTATRTATTCCCTGGAATGGCTTTATACATCTGTACCTGACTGAATGTGCCATCGCTGTCTTTCAGAAATATCGACAGTACATGTCTGGACTTCTCACTCCTCCTTATGGTGTTATGGAAACTAGCTCCAACAATGACAGTAAGTATGAGAAATAAAATATCAGGTGGTAGAAAAAAAGAGAAAAGGAAGGAAAGGGGAAGATGCAAGTTCTCTGGCTTTGGGTGTTGTAATTTAAAAATGAAATTCAGTTTGGTATTAGAACTGTATTAATACTGCAGGTAGTAGAAAACAGTTCGGAACTTGCCTAACTGCCTTYCCAACTGTACACAAGTGCACACAGAGCTGTACAAAAATCGGCACTGAGACGCAGGCCTGTTGACTAAAACATACTGGATGATGTCATGTAGCATTTAATTAATTATATGAATTATATGAATTCCATGGAACATGGCCAGGAGTCCTGCTAGGAAAATAAATAAAGCAAATTGTCTCATTTCTTTTAGTTAGGAAGGGCTACACAACTTTCTGGAGACTGTAGGTTAATACTTGAGCTTGCAGTGAACATCCTGCTTTCTAACCTTTATGAYATAGCTAAATAATTTTGGGGATGTCTCTGTCTCATGAGAACCTGTCATGCTGTGGGACAGTGCTTTGGAGGTGAATCCAAGGGTAGCCTTTGGAGCTCCTCACTTACGTAAATCAAAGTACTTTTATTAATTTGCCAGGGATTATCTCAATGCCTATCTGATGGCTAGCAATTGCATCTGTGAGTTTTGTCCCTTATGTTACGTGTTCGATATGTTTTATTTGCAGGCTGTAGCATAGCATAGCATAGCAATGCTGATTAGTGCAAATTCAGTGTCACRTTTGACTTCCAGGTGCTGAGACGCTGATAATGTTAAATGAAAAAGTATAAATAACTCCTGTATACACGCTTCAGATATTAAGTTTTGAAAAAGTACTGTGCTTAGCAAGCTGTTTAAAATATTGACACAGGTCAGCTTTTTGTCTTTTTTGTGTTCRCAAGAGGAAACTTTTTTCTGAATAAATGCTTTGCTCTTTAAAAATCACTGATGTGTATTTTATCAAAGTATTGAACCCTCAAATGCCATATTGCACTGATAAATATCTTTGCTRCTACTTAAAGAATGTACAGTATTTATTTTCTGTATTCTTTCTTCTAGGAATGCCAGATAAAGACAGTATGTCAAGTAATGCTCTTTGCCAAGTTTCTAAAAACTGTAGTAAGGTAAATCACACGCAGTTTGTCCTTTTTTTGCTGGAGGGGGAGGAGTTTGGTTATGAGAAATGCAAAAGTGAAGCATTAAATTGAAAATAACTGAATACAAATGCAAAGCATGTGGTTCATATATTTGAATACAGTATGCAAATTATAAGAATGCCTTAGACATTGTATCATTTAAATGAAGAAAGCAGCTGGTTCAGGATTATTATGAAGTATACTGCTGCCGAAGTTTGTGTTACAATTTGGTTTTCTGATCCTTTTTGGAAAAGTGCTGAGGGTAAGGAAGAAAAGCAGCACTATGACAAGACCAGTGGATAACCAGTGGATGATAAAATTCAGTATTAAATCCTATTTTAAGTTGTAACTGARTCTGAACTGATGCATAGGCATTGTTCTGGCCCTTTGCTCATGGTGGATTTTTCCTATGTTCAGAGAGCAGCTTTACATCCCAGTTCCCATTTGTCAAATAGTTCTGTTCCTTCAAACTCACCAGGTGAGGGGCCACATGAAAGAATATGARAGAAAATTAATATTTCTTTCCAGTTTTAGTAGTGGGATATAGTATATATATGTAGAATAATAGTGGGAAGAAATAGTGTAAAGGTAGATAACTTCTAGAATTTCTGTATGCCAAGAGTAGAARAATTACAGTAATAAACAGATATTTGGGTACCTTCTTTCTGGACACTGGAGTTTAATTGGATGCACTTGTGTGTTGTATTTAAAAGGTAAAAGGTATTTTTAATGCACAAATAACATCTCTTGACAGTAGATAAAGATAAGGAATATTTTACTGTGTTTCCTTCATGCAAAAATAACTACTTCCACCTTTCCCTGTCTGTCTGTCCTACTTCCTCAAGGGTACTGACCTTTCTTAATTGTCACATTCAGGTTTTATTTGATGTATACATATAACAATATGCAGTTCCTTTCCCTAGAGTCTTATTCACTAATGCTGTACTACTTCCGGACACAGCCTTATCCTGTAGGAACATGAGCATTTTTCCATACAGTGAGTAATTATTCTTAGATATTTAGATAGATAGCACCTTGGGTTCTGTAAGCATTTAACATGACAGTTACCAATTGCATCTCAGTGTTTCTTTAGGTTGTTGGCATTTCAGTGGTACACTTGGAGCTAAGTAAGGTCAGGGGTCTTGCTTGATTTCTCAAGGAAAGGAGCAGGTGCAGAATTCAGACTAAAAGATGTTTTTATGTTTTCTGAAGCAGGTAGAAGTAAAAGATAGAGGTAAAAAGGTAAAAACATCTGTCTCCCCTAGAAGGTGATATCCCACCAGTAATGGGAAGTGATACTCTGCTAAGAGTGGTAAACACTCAGCTACAAAGTATTTTAGAAACAGAGCCAAACTTAATGATAMATGCTTTTGCCAATAACTGGGCATTTCCAGCACAGCAGGACTCTTCCTGCACAAAATAATTTCTTGGGTAGGAGACAGAGCTTGGCTAGGGCAGGTGCAAACTTCTCAGCGACTTTTACAAGAACAAAGTCCTTTGCAAACCATGTTATCTTCCTTTCCAAGATGTGTATGAAGCAGACATCCTTCTCCCTCCCACGCTGTACRCATTTCTCTGGAGAAAAACAGAGGGAGTAAATATGTGACAAATGCTTGTCACATTGTTTCATCCTGGAGGAGTTCAGACAGTCCAATGGTAAATGTGACAGGAGAAACTACCCAGCATAGAAATGTTCTGTGTTTTCTCCATGTCAGCACAGTTCTCTTAAATTACGTTCAGCGAAAGGTAAATGCAGCAGAGATAAATACCTAAGTATTTTGTTTACTGCAAGCAAACTTCATTCCTGCATTCTGGTTTGTACCATCAGCGAACTACTGGAATAGCAGGGCCAGATTCCCAGAGTTGTTGCCAGCTTTTCGAAACAAAAAAACACAATACCAGAAAACAATGTCGTGTTTCTAGATTTTACATATTTTACTTATTTTTAGGGTGCTGGCTAGTGCAGCAGGGAAGGTCATTCATCCAGGGAGAGGGAAATGTTTCCAGGACTTCTTTAGACTACTTTAGAGGGCCAGAATGATACCTGTAAGGCAGGCAGCAAACACAGCTCAGAGAGACCTGCTGACTCCTCAGTAATATCCAGAAAAAGACTGAATGAGGAACCGTCAGATTCAAAGAGAATTCGTCAAAGTCTTTCATATGGTAAGAAAACATTACACTCTTAGACAGAAAGAGATAACATCTTCAGTAGTTCTGATCATGATGCATTTATTTCAAGGTATGTGTGTGTTGTTTTAATTTTCCAGGGAACTTAATAACTGTAAATAATTTGCTTCAAATGAAGTTTAATATATTCCACTCTAGAAATATGAAATGCATGTTTTTCTTTCTTAGCCTGTGGTAAATCTTTTACAAGTACTGTAATAGATGGTTTTCCATAATTGCTAATTATTTGAGTTTCATCTTCATGCTTGATTTTTTTTTCTCCTGTCACATCTATTAGTTTTTGAGGAGTAACATAAGATTTTTCTTCTAATACATGCCTTGGAATTTTCTCACCATATGGGGATGTTTGGTTTTTCTAGTTCATTAAAATCTATTAAAAAAATTCTATTAGGAGAAGGCAACAAAGAGATTCTTTTTACCAAATACAAATTAATTTGCATTTGGGGTTACATTATTGCACATCATTTAATGCCGTATAGCAGTTAAATTGAGCATGAAATACTGAGAGAGAGTATACTACTGTCCTCAGTTATATTTTGGGGAATGGAAATAAAGTCAATTTAATGCTGTCTTACATTAAGGAAAATGACAGAGAGTCGATCTTTTTAACTAGGACAGACCAATGTCTATATACTGGTCCTTATCACTCTAGTTTGTGAAAATTCCCATGAGGTACAGTTGCATATATGAGATGAATATAACCCTGAAGCCAAAATTACAAAATCAATAATAATTTCAAATACATTTTTGGAAAAGATACAGAAGAGTACTTAGAACACAGGGGAAGTCATGTTCCAGCGTGCAGCAGAACAGGTAATGGTCCTGGTTCCATATATTACCAGCAGAGCTGGCAGCAGGGTTGTGTGATGCTTCCCACTACAGGACACTATTCTTACAATTTGGCCACTTTTTCACTGTTGGTGCTGGATTCGCCATGCTGAGAGTATGCTCCTGGCTGATTTTTAAATTGAAATGGATCAAATCTGTATGACATTGAGCTGGAGGAAAATACATAGCACATACTAAATAGTTTTTCCCACTAGGAATCCTGTACTTTTGACTAGAAGTTTGACTTTTGGGGCTTGTTCATGCAGTGAGGAGTACCATTTACAAGCCCCTAAAAAATAACTGTATTGTTCAACATTGAGAAATGTCAGTCAAACTGGCTCACCAGAGGCTTGGTGCAGTTTCACTGCAAACTTGTGCACACTGGCTGTGGGCATTTTATGTGCAGAATTCCTATACTGTTTGTCTTTCTCCTGGGCTGMTTGGGCATTCCTGTGGTACCCAAGTAGGGACTGAGTTAAGAAATAGCCCATCTGCTCTGGAAATGTGASATATAAGATAGTTTGAAAGAAGAGAGTACTGGAGGAATGAGTTGTAGAGACAGAGGAATTAATGTGGACAGGAAAAGAGGACAGCCCCACTGGGAGCAAGAATCTCCACCCTCTTATGGACTGTGGTGCTGAATGCTATTTTCTGCCATCAGCAAATGTCTTAAACTCCTTGGCAAACTGTGGATGCCTGAAAGCATAGAAATGATACACAGAAAGAAGATTTATTTATGATTTATAAGTTACTTATTCAGGTAGTAGATAGTAAAAAAAATTCTAACCCTGCTAAAGATCCAAACTGAAGTTTTATATTCTTTTCCATTATAGAATCTCCAAATTGCAGTTTGCTGAAAGAGCCCCCATAATCTCAGGAAGCCATACAAAATTCTGCTTGAAAGGGAGGCTAAAAAATTAAGTGCTCAAAAGCARAGTATTTCAAGAATGGGGGCTAACTAAGCCGTGTTAACAAAGTCCTCTTATYTGTGTTGTGGTACAGACTTTGATGACCTGCCCACCTGTGACATACTTCATTAAAACAATGGCTCACTTCAAAAACCATCCTGCCTTTCTTTTTTTGCAATTTCGCCTTGTGACTGTTTAAAACATACATATAACTTCTTCATTGAGAGCATACATCCTGAAAGGGGGAAAGTGCTTTTTCATCTCCTGTGTGCTGAGGAAACCATACTGAACACAGAAGATACAAGCAGATTAAGTTGTGTAGATTCATACAGTAATTCTTGCTACTGGGTGAAGAACCTGTATTATTTTTCCATTATGTTCACTGTATTGTCTTGAGGTTTTTATTGTGATAAAGAGTTGCAGGAGCTCCCCCTTGTGCACGAAATAATATTCGAGAAACACAATGGATGGAGTTTGTGAAGCTTCCAGGTTGAAACATCCCCTTTATGTTTTTCATATAATGTTTACAATTCCTCTAGACTGAAATCTTATCACAAGTGATTTATTTCAAAGTATTGTGAATACCAAAGCACCTGTCGAATGGGCTTCAATACTTCYGTGAATGTCACCTTTTCATCTGTCTTCTTTCCTGGTTAATTCGATATAGTATAATATAGATTTCTGTCTCTACTGAATTTTCAATAAGACTTAGGTAGCTTATGTTTTTTATGTATTTGAATAATTAGGATGATTATGAAAACATTTTCTTTTTTTATCAACTTTAAATGCATTTAATGCAATACATTATAAATATCTTTCAGTGGACATAAAAGGGCATAATCAAGAGTTAATCCTCAAAATATTGCAATTTCAGCATTGCCAGGCAAATGAATATTCGCTTATTTCAATTTTCAAGCACTTATGTATAGCTCTGGGCATTTGAACATATACTGTTTGTAAAGACAATATGGCAATTCACAAGGTGCAGTCTTGAAAAACCCATTCAAGATACTAGTAATAATCATGTTCATTCACTACATTAGCTGCTCTAGCAATAAACACAAACATTTACTTCTGCTTCCCCTATATTTCAATTTACTTTTCCTGGATGACCAAAAGGAAAGCTCATCTTTTAATGTAATCAGTGTATTGTCAAATATGGAATTTGATAGAGCATTAGCAGAATTCTAAGGGAGATGTTTCACATGCTYATGAAATTTTGAGCCAAAAAACAAGACCGAGCAGGAAAGCAGGCCATGTTCTATTAAAACGCAATGGACAAGGTGCATGTTTGAAAGTTGTAGCATCTCCAACATCCACRTGCAAACAGTGTTAAAGGATAACTTATTTTCTATATGGATAGTTTATGTAGCTGCCCAGTGATAGCCATGCATTAATTTCTGTTCTCTCTTGGTCTCTGCTCCAGACAGTTTTTCTCTACAAAATTTTCATAGAGTTAAAAAATAACTCCCTTTTGTTTCCTGTGATTGCATGAAAATGCAGATATTTCTAAATAGCATCTTCGTGCAGTCCTAGTTGAACCCATTGTGTTTAGGGACTGCTCTAACGTTTTGGCACCAGTTTCACATATATGAAAGTAATTTTCCTAGAGRTCTGTTCGAGTTCCTCATTTTGCTCTAAGTGAAAGTGCTCAAGTTTCAGTCATTATCACAGTCTAACARTTTGGCTACTGAAGGGGCTCTGCATATAGTCCCTGGCGGTGAGTCACATGATGACAGCTTATGGCAGGGGAAATAACAAAGACAAGAGTGTGACATGAGTAGGAGTCTGTGAAAAATACATTTTTCTTATGTTAGTAAGGAACTTCATAATGAAAAATGTGAAGGTCTTTATATGTCAGCAGAGCTCTTTAATCTAAACAAAATTGTTAGTAAGTCTGCTGACTTACCCTAGTAGACTTTGCACAAACTGAGTTGTTGCAGAGCCACAAGGGAAGGTTTGGTGTCTCTGGCTGCAGCCTTGGAGATGGTATGCAGCTGCAGACWTCCCTTCTCACTGTGAAAGCAATATCTCAAAGGAAAGCTTGCAACACCTCATCTTCTGTTAAACAAATCAGCTCCCKGATAACCTGTGAAGTATCTGTGTTCCATGATTTCATTGTGTATCCTGAATTCTGGAGGTTCTAATGGCATTTTCTACTGGAAACTGTTTCTTCTGCTGTATCTAATCCCATGGTTGAGCAGACCAAAACAGAACTAGCCAGAGYAGCCTCAGTGTGAAACCTGCAGATATAGGGAGTGATTCTCATCTGATCTAGTACTTTAAAGGAACAAGTAGCATTGCACTGTGGAGAAAAAATTCAGAGTCCTTGGCCCAGGTTCCTGTGTGTTTTATTTAAGTGTGTACATGTCAAGATAACTTAATTCTCTTCAGTGCATAATTGATTCATTTCAAGGATCCCCCAAGGCCTTTCATGAAATCAGATGAAAAAAATATGGTCTTCCTATATACACTGAGGAGTTTTCATTGTGATGATTCTAAGTATAAATTGAGCTGCCTGTGATGATAGTGAGAGTGGTAAGAGATGAAGGCAAGATTTCTCTTGGTGGRTAAATGAAACTTCTTGCAAACAAAGCAGAATTTTGCAAAATACAGGACCTAAGTGAATACTCTATTGTAAATTTTATCATTGTTTTCTAGAAGCAGTAACAACAGAGTACTAAATACATGTAGGTGTATTTCAGTTTTAAAATATAAACAAGTTGTCATATTTATCTCTTGGAAAAAGATGAATAATGGGAAAAATAGTGACTAGTGTCTAATAACAGTACAGCTGAGTTGTCAGCACTTAAAGAGGAGGTGCTGTTCCTTCCCTGTCACAGCTGTAAAACATTGCAGAAGCAGCTACTGCCTTTGACTCAGTGATGGAAGACTGAGCTTGGAAAGGTGTGTCTGCATTTGTATATTGCTTTAAGAGCTACAAAGWCTGAGTCAGTGAAACTACCTGCAAGATCCAAGTCAGGATAGTGTGGGTTTTATCATGAGGGAGGAGAGAAAAGATGAAAAATGAGAGATATGGGAAAGGGAGGGACTGCCTATGTTACCAGCAGAATAATCTGTATACTCAAATCAATTCTGGACCTAAACTGGATGATTTTTTAGTTTAATGACTTTTTCATCTGAATATTAATATATATGATCTTCACAGTACTTACATGAATGCAGAGTCCCCTTAAACTGTTATCATTATTTTGATGCTCTCCTCTTTCCTTTTAATTTTTATTCTTTTTTTTTTATTCAGACTTTATTGCAATTTGTGTGCATTCTAAAGCCTTGCAATTCTTGTTTGCTTTGGGTGCTGTGGTGCAAAGTAGGGATGGAGTCCTCTGCTACAAAGTGCTTGCAGTCAGAGAAAAAATAGAGTGACTGTCAAACAGAAAGATGCTGGTTTACTTAGAACATTGCAAGGCATGAGCTTCCTGGTTGTTGATATGTTTCTGATGAGGAGCTTATTGTGATCAGTCCTTGGTCTGATAATCCCAAGAGACACTGGAAGTGGAAGGAAGAAGTTCAGAAATCAATATAAAAATGCAAAACTAAGTGATACATATTTCTTTGTTAAAATTGTAATTTGGAGGGGATCTAATTTCTGCTGCTGACCTCTTTCAGTGTAGCATTGTAATCAAGTACTAACCCATCTGACTAACCTCACAAAAGGGCTGTGGAGGTGCTTGGGGTAGTGCAGGGAAGGCWGTTTGGCTGAAGAGATGTTTTTCCTTTCAGACTCCTCTTGCCTGGCTGAATGAGCGTTGCTATTGTAGTTTACACAAATAACTAAATAATGGAAAAAAATAGCAGAAATACTAGAAAAAACTAAAATTTGTGAAGTACTCTGTATTGTGAAATAGGTGTGGGACCATATTGCCACAGGAGCATCACTCTCAGTTCCACTTGTCTGAGGACACAGCCTACTAATGGCAATTTTCTGCCATTGCTTGCAAGGACAGTCTGATAATATATATTGTGGAGTCACATTTGATGAGTCTTGCTTCTTGCTGCTGTTTTTTTGTGAGATTCTGTCCCARCCTCTAAAAAACATGCACATATACTCCATTTATCTCTTGCAGTTGAAAGGCAGGAAGAGTGGGTAATTATACTGAGAAAAAAGATAGTCCCTTTCAAGGTTCATGTCTTCAGACAAGTCAAGCGTATACAAGTAACACATTTGGCACTTATATTTGAAACAGCAAAAGKAATTTTTTTGAATCTTGTAATTATTTTCTCAAGTTTGGCAGAACAATTGGATCAGGGATCTTAAAATCAGATTCTTCCTCATCACTCATATTGTTTCTCACAGAGCATTTTGACTGCCTGTCCTGCAATGCATGCTGGAAATTGGTATTCCACAAAGTCAATTATAGTTCTGAGTCAGTAAGAAGTAATCAATGTGTCTGATCTTATCTGATCATTTAGCAGCATCTTTTTTTGCTTGTGTATGGATGACAAAAATTTGAGAGGTTAATAAATAGTGGTTAAAAGCTGTCCAATGCTTTGTTCTTTTTCTTTTGTTAGCTAGTCGAGAGCAGAAGCCTGTTSTGCTGGCTGCACACAAATAGCACCACAAGTGTCCAGTTTGTGGAGCTCATTGAGAGCCATTCTGACTCAGAATTGCAGAGGCAAAAATGTCAGATCTCTGTGGCAGAGCTGAAAACGTAATTAGGACTGTTAGCACCAGTGATGGTTAAGGAGAAAGTGCTGTTGAGGTATTTATGATTTATATCTTCCATTATTTATTCTTTTTGTGAATTTCCTCCTGAAAGAAGGCTTGACACAAGATTGTGGACGYGTTTGATCTTTGTGTGCTTTATCATCAGTGGTGCAGCTGTCTTAAAATTGAAGATAGCAGTTAGTGAGGAAATACAAATACATGTAGCTGAGTGGAATAGTAGAGAAATTAAAAGAATACATAATTTAGACTCCAAAATAAAATTTAAACCACCYCAACTTGTTTCCAATACAGGTTATTACCCTGCTTTTAATTCGGTTTACTCAGACATGCTTGTTTTCGTCTTAGGAAATTAAATTATATATATAAACAATTTATATAATAACCTTAAATATTTACTGTATGGAGAAAGAGCCAGTTGCTTAACAGAAGAATTATGCTTATGTCTTTGTAAACTTSTAGTGCTGCTTTGTCCATCCTCACTCTTAATAGCAGGTGACTTGGAATGTATGAATCTGAGTAACCTAAAGTAAATTTTCTCTTCTCTCATGCTGTTCTTTCCTTGTAGCCTTTTGGAGAACGGCTTAGATGGTTACTTTTCTCCCAAACGTATTTTGTGACCCAGCCCACCTTAGAGTAGTGACACCAGAAGCAGAGGTAGGGGGTGGCTGTGCAGTAGGAAGATGGTGGAGCATCCACTGCCAGAGCAAAGCACATTTGGRCCTGGGAAGAGCCCTTCTACAGCAGCTTCCAATGAGCTGTACCAGGGCTGTAGGGCTTTTCCTCTTCCATGTGCCCTCTGCTGTGTCTCTTCTGCCAACATCCAGCTGCACATGCCTGCTCTCTTCATAACACTGATGTTCCTGCCTGCCTGGTGGTAAGGGAGCAGAAYGGTCAGAGACACATAAACCTCTTTTCTGGGCTTAACTTTCTTCAGTTTTGAATGAAAATTACCTTCCTGGCCAGGGCCAGCACAAGCAACAGGATAGGGCTTGAGTGTGGGATTCAGGGAGGCAATGGACCGCAGTGGTCCTGTTTGAGGCTGCTGGGATCTGTGTGCAGCTGTGAACATCTGGGCACAGAGCACTGCTGGGTGGGACTGCTGGGGACTGACACTGCTGCCCCAGAGCTGGCATCTCTGCCTGCATCAGCTGCACAGGARCAGAGGGGGAGCTCACAGGGGATCGCTTTGTCAGGGCAGCTTGTAGCTTTCTTGCACTTCACTGCTAAATTACAAATTAATCTCTGCAATTTCAGTCTCCTGTGATTAAATACAGATTTGTATCATAAATATCAGATTTCTATTCCTGTTACTCCTGTAATACCTACACAGATCAAGGCAAGTGTTTGCTCCCTCTCACTACCTCCCCTTGAGTTTTTTTAATTGTATTCAAAGCTAGTCTAGATTTGGGATTTTCAGTTGATGCTCAGAAACAAACCTGAGAAATTCCTATTATTACTGGCTGAACAAAGTTCCTTATCTTGACTGACAAAACTGTAGCAGTCCACAAGATAAAAGAGCCTGACAAGCCCCTCTTTCCCTTTAGTTTCCCCTCAATTCAGTTCACACTCTGCTGAGTGTCAGTGTTAGCTGCTGTGAATTCCAGGGCAATATTGGGAAAACCTGTGTGGACAAAGCTGTAATGGTGCTGTAAATGCATATCCACTGACAGCAGTCCTGGGCCTGTGTACAATGGCTCTCCTGTCTTCCTGGTATGGTGGTCCAAACTGGGGGAGAGGAAAACCAGGGAGCTGCCTTGGTACAACTCCTGAATGCTATTCTGTTCAGTTACTTCAGTATCTTGAAATGCTGTCTTTTGTGTTCTGTCTGGCTTTCCTGCTATGGGTTTTGGGGTAGAGAACCTGGATTAGTGCCTGGGAAGGGACCTTGTTGCACTGGACAATCTGCAATAATATTGGCCTTCAATATACCAGAAGTTCTTTAGGGGTTTCTTCCTTTCCCCAGAACAGTCTCCTATCCAACTATCATCGAGAAGCTGAAGATTCCTACATACAAAACTTCCTTTGTTTTTTTTTTTGTTTTTTTTTTTAAACACAAGTTAGCTGAGCATACTCTATGTGTATTCAGTATTTCCAGGCAAACTGATTTGGATTATAGTAAGTAAATTTCTCTGGAACAGCAAACATTTTCATACTGTGATTTGCTTAACATGGTGCWGCAGTCATTAAATTACCCTTTATACAACCCACTAATGTTGCCTGGAATAAAAATACAAATCTTTCCTAATGGTGTTAAGAGTGATAATACAAAAAAACAACTCTTTAATGAGAGCTTTCAGTTGCACAAATATGGCTCTGTGCACATGTGATAAAGGATTTCTACAATTTTTATAAGGTTAATTATTTAGTATATCTAGCAGGTACGTTCAGTGAGAAACCACTTGCCCCAGCAACCCACCCTTGTGTCTGCCCCTTGAAGTTGTTCCAGGGGTTTCTTTGCCCCATTTCTTGCTATGTCTTCTAAATTCTAGTGCAAAATAGAGTGTCCTTGTTAGAATTATTTGACTTGAGAATAAGACCAAACAGAATTTCAGGAATGTTTTAGGACGGGTTACCTGATGGTTCTAAAATGTGAGAGAAAAGGTAGGGAAAGTACTGAAAGCTATATAATTGTATTAGCAGTCTACAAATCTACAAGTATATGAAAAATATATAAAAAGCAAAAACCCTTAGGCATCACTAAGGGTCACTAAAGAGTCAATTAAACCAAATAAGATTTTAAGTTCTGTTTAAAAAGGTGGCGAGTGGTTGACAGATGGTGGGGACAGAATTTCAGCTGAACAAAGCAATACTTCTARCAATAATGTGAAAATTAATGCCAACATTAAATAGAAATAGGAAAAAGGGTGTAAATTATGAAATACATACAATAGGTGCTTTTCCATTTCACAAGGATGGGGCTGGTTCTGTGATATCSCTAAAAGCCAGACATCACAGAATTTACACAGCTTGGGCTACATACTGAGAGAGGTAAAAAGAGGTCATTTCTTTCAGAAACATACTGTCGTGGATTGGGATGTAAAGAGATGTGGTTAGCTTGGGAAARTGTCAGGAAGAGTAATTTCGCCTCTCCATACCCATCTTGGGTTAATCATTGCAGTCTTCCATGTGTATTTGCAGAGCCAATTATTTTCTCAAGTTGCAATAAAGATTCATTTAGCAACAGAAGCATCTSAGATTATGTTAAGTAATGTCTGTCCCTCACTAATGATCAGGGACGGTGAGCTAAATTGAAAACAATAAGAAAAATATGAACAGGCCTGGGTTAAATAGTAGCAAGTTAGGCAGCAGCAAGCTCTRTAGAAAGTTAGAAGGAGAGAAGAAGCAAATTCACAAATACGAAATATTTACTATTTCCCAATTAAAATCATATTATGTTATAATTGACTGGAATTAAAACCATTATTCTTGTAGTATTTAATTGGAGAATAKCTACTGTTCACACAGATGCACATTAACTAAATGTTTGTATTCTGTTTACTGATTATATCCAATGCATTATGGAATTAATGTGAATATTGATCTGTCTTGTTTAGATCAATAATTTGATTCCAAATGCCTTTGCATGTTTTTAATCAATACAATTATTGACACTGTATCTTAAGAACACTGAATGAACTGATTAACTAGTACAGCAGTTACGGTTTCATGCTAGTTAAGTGTGTGAGACCAGATTGGATTTTGCCATAAAAGAAAAGCCATTATTCTACACAGCCTCAGAATCTTGTCAGAGACAGGATGGGTAGCATGGTTCAGCACATCAGCACCCTCCACTTTGACAAGCTTTTTGTAGACATCAAGGGAAATAGAAGTTTTAAGGAAGATAAGAAGGTTGTTTTGTGGATATTTGTCAAAAGCAGAATGCATATCTTTTCCAGTGACACACAAATATGTAAATTAAACAAGTGCTTGAAGTTTCTTTTATGTTTATGACAGAAGACTTAAAACGGTTGAAGTAGAGAAGTACTTGGCTGAAAGAAGAATGTTCGTGCTTTTTGTAAATGTGTTCTGGTCTAGCCATATATATATGTTWTGGATACGACAGAAACAACCATTAACCATTTTAGGAAATATATTCCACATAGATGGAAAACATCAGTATAGATCACTAAAAAYCTTCTAAGAAGTAGGACACCAGAAGGTGTTGCTCTGGATATTGTTAAATTATTCCTTCTCAGTTTCATTTTTAGAAAAAAATGCTTTCTGGAAAGGATGAGAGGAAGAAGAAAGAGGACTAGATAAAGAAGCTGGACTCTGAGGCTGAGTGCTGCACTCCTTCCATGTTTCTTCATTTCATGGACTTTCACATGATGCACTGTCCTGGACTTGGACAGTAAGGAACATGAAATCACCAGAAGCAGCATAAAACAGGTTTAAATTAACTTTTCTTGCCCACTTGCCAGTGGCTTTATCTTGTTGCTGACCTCCCCAAGGGAATTCAGGAAGTAACCTTCAATGTCCTCTAGCCCTGTCTCACTTTGATGATCTTTCCTTTCTGTGTTAAAAATCCTCATAAAATGCCCACCATGAATTTGCAGACACTAGACTTCCAGGATTTCAGGTACAGCACTYAGCAGTGTTTTCAGTAGTTTATTCTCATAATTTGTTGAAATTGTGAGTAGACACTGTTGTCCCCATTTTACCATGGAGACGTGGAAATACTCAGGAGGTGGAACAACTACATAAACTGCTGTCACCCAGGAGGCAGTGGTCCTCTCTCCTCAATTGTGTAGTGTTTTGACTACACTGAAGTCAAGGATTTTACCACTAATTTTAATAGGTTCACAGTTTCACACTATAATTCACACTCCATCCAGRTTTTGTCACCCTTGTGTTTGACATGAAACCACTTAATCTAAAATTTTACTTTCTTGTCCTCAGAAGGCAGTTCTGGCACCTGGATGTAATTGAAACATAGGAGAACCCATCCAGTCCTGTTTTCTAGACAGTTACCTTCTGGGARTCTTGGAGCTAGGAGATGCTTGCAAGAGTTAAAAAGGTGTCTGGAAATAAGTGGATTAAATCCTGCAGAAGCTCATTAATCTTTAACATCCCTCCAGCTTGCCTTTTGACTGGCTGCTGTGTATCTAGAGCATGGGTGAGCCTTAGAAACTTGTAACCTTGCTGCCTAATATTTATTSTACTTTTAAAATCTTTGTCATTATAGTTGTTTCTAAAGAAGTAAATAGTTTCAAGTAAAGTTACTTTCAAAGTAATGGATACTAAGAAACCAGTAGTTCGCGTGAGAGACAAAAAAGTTTTATTCTTTCCTAGGTTAAAGAAATGCAGGAGCAGAGAAACCCTGACAATGAAGGTTTGAGATTCATTATGATAACTGTAGTCACACCTCTGTGAGAATATTGGGAATGCTCACAGCAGAGTTAGCATTTTCTGACATTTTATTCAATACAGGCAGTTTAGTTACAGCAGCTGTTTCATTGTAGCAGGGAAGTAGAAAAATGACGGGAAAATAAGACATCATTAGCCATGTTCTGGGGGGTTTTGTGCGCTGGTCATAGTCTGTTTCAATATTCTTTCTCCCTTTGACATTCACAGTGAGGTATCATTTTTGGTAATGGCTGAATCATTTTGTGTTAAAAGGATGGACATTTATAGTTTGTCAAGGAAACATTGTAGAAACGTTAATAATGTGATTTCAATTTAACTTTCTGAAATAAATTTGCTACACTGAATATTTGAGAATTTAAAGGAAYACATTTTCCTGTTTATGCTATTAAAAATGTAGATTACTGAAGAAAAGCAATTTTAGAATGTATTTTAAAATACAGCATAGTCTTCACATTGTATTACATTTAAAGAATATCGATTTTTAAACAGTCATCATTGCTCTGAATATTTTGATAGTAGCCCATTTGCAGTATTCAAAGCATTTTACAAAAGTTGAAATTATTAGTATTCCTCTCTACAAAAAGGAGAAAATGAAACACATTCTGATTAGGTGATTTGAGTAAGGTCATGCTGTCAGAAAAACAGAATAAAACTGAGCTGTCTTTAACCACCAGTCCTGAAAATTTCTACTAGGCTGTTTTGTTTAGTTTGTAGTTAGATTATGGGTTTTTGGATTAGAGGTGCTATAGCTTTATGAAACTTAGAATATTTTTTAAATTTTACTATTTTTTCCATAATTTTGCTAACATCCTGAGACTGTGTGTTCATCCATTCATACATTGTCATTCTCCCCATTTTGCTGTTTTCAGATGTTTTTTAAGAAACTAGAATGGTTGTCTTCTGTGAGCATGAGTGGTTTGAAGATATTGTGATAGTACAATTTGAGACTGTCTGGACTGGTGCTTTTTAAACAAGTGATTTTCCTGGGTAATTTGTCCTTTGTTAATTGTCAAGTATTGCTAAGTCACCTACAGAGTTGGTTCAGTCTGCATAGACACTCCTTCTCTGCAGCTGGAAATAGGACCAATGGAGTTAACTTCATGATACTTAAAGACTGCTTTCCAGCCAAAAATGCACTCCAAAAGCTATGATACTGTATGCTCAGCTTTATCCCTGTTATATGGTTATTTTCTAGTGCTGGAAATAATAACTTGTRTTGGAAAAAAGAGTTATCTTTACTTCATCTTTGGAACTCTTAACTCTGCCTTTGGTCTGAAGCAGCTCAAATAGATGACATTTCAAAAAAAAAAAATTGAGAAAGAAGGCAAGAGTAGAGGTGGGAGGTGTTGTGTGGGAGGATTGTGGGGACTGTGGCAAATTGTCAGTTGTATCCTACTGACTGGCTATAATTTTGCCGATATTGTGGGAATGGTGTTTTTTTGTATTTTATTTCCTCCCGTGTCAACCAGACAGGGTGCTGGGAGTCTTTCGGAGATGTATACAAAGATACTCAAATGTCAGTCAAAAATGGTAGCCATCAGAAGGCATCAGGAGTCATTTGGAACCAGTAAGAACTAAAGATGCTCTGCTCCTAGAAATAAACTTAGGAAAATCAGATACTATGGGCCTGACTCAAAATTCATTGAGTCAATTAGGGACTTCCCAGTGATTTCAGTGGGATTTGGATTAGACCATAAATCACCAAGAGTGGTAAACACTGAGGATGTAAAACAAACAGACCTCTTAGTGATGTGGCTGCTGCTGCTGACACCTTTCAACTTGTGTGGCTTTTGTCCTTTGTTTCTTCTGCATCCCCCTGCCAGCCAGCAGGAAAACAGATGTCACTTGCAATTYTTTTCAGTGCCCCAGTTGAAAATAAAGGGATCAACAGTAGTGCACAGGTTTATCTGATCACCTTGGTAACATGCTGTGGTTAACTCCAATCAATACTGAAACTTGTTCTTTGTTCAGAGATGAGCTACACTGAGGTCATGTGAAAAAGGTGATGCATTGGCTTTTATTTTATTTCATCTTCGTTCTTTGCGATACATATTTCCTGTGTTTGCATTAGAGAGTAGTAAATTAAGTCCCCTACATCACTAGATTTTATAGATCCAAATTGCTGTYGATCTAAAGCATTCATTCATTTGTAAAGGCTCAGAAACATCCCTTTACAGCTATTTAACAAGAGGAATAAAAAAATCTATTTTTATAAGAGATGTTCTTAGATTTTATTTAGCAGATTTAAGTAAGTTGACAAATACAGRTCTAATGTAGGTCTCTATTATTATTATTCATTTTATTATTTATTTGTTTGCATATGGCTTGCTCAGTGATGTAAGAAACACCAAAATAAAGACAGGCCTTGCCCTGTGGTTGAAATCCAAGGCCTATTTCTCCACAGATTAAACGTGTGCATAAAATTACACACATGAATAGTCCTATTAAAATCGGTAGTATTGCTCTCATGCATAAATATTTGAATCTTGAAAGGAATGGAGGCTAAAATTATTACTTTCTCTGCTTCACCCCAATTTACATAGGGAGTTTTGTGACTGGCTTTGTGAAGGGTTTGTTGAAAGGCTCAGATGTGAATCCATAAATGTACCGATAGGGAGTTTGTCAATGTTAATGCTAAAAGCCTTTTTACCATAGTTTCTCATAATAATTTTCTGCTTTCCCCTACCAACACCAGCAGCTTTCCCTTCTCTACCCTCCAGACCCATATGACCTCCTCCCTGACAGGGAGGGTCTRCAGGTCATAGTAAACTCTTTGAGTGTGCACTAGTTGGAAAGGCAATGGTGTAGCTGAAATTCAAGGTGGTATTGCTGTGATCTCACACTGAAGGAACACTCAAAGCAGGTACACTGGTCACTCCTGTGGCCAGGAGATGAGTACTGATTGTAAACTATTGTAATTGRCTTGCTTATCTGAGCCCTTTGCCTGATAACTTATCCCTTATTTCAAAGTCCTGAAAAATGTGCTCATCAAGGACCTCTGTGCCACATGTGTGTACTGTAGTCTCATACATACTTTAAAGATACTAGGATATATTAAGAAGGCAATTAAACATTCTCCTCACTCTCTGCTGTTTTATAGGGAGATATACTTTCTTTCTTTTTTTTTTTAAGTGGTTTCTAAGTGTCCCTTAATGGAAGATCCAGGATTGTAACGAATCACAAAACAATTCTTGGTCTTCACCCAAGCTGTGACTATCCCTTACAGAATCAATTTTTTTTTCAGATGAGAAGTTGTTGCTGGAATCCTGTAGCTCCCAACTAACTGATGTTACATTTCTCTGCCTTTGAAATGTGTCTTGCCTTTATATAGCAAACTCAGTCCAAGCCCTGCGTTTCCATTTATTGCATTTCAKCTGATCACCAGTGCAGCCAGAGCTCACTGCAGCAGCTTTGAAAGGCAGAGAAATCTGCCTTTCTGTAACTTTAGGGGCCTCTTTTCTGGGCATGTCTTTTGGATAGGAATGGCTGTCTCGGGTACACTGGCCATGGACCTCCATTACTAATTGATTCTTTTAGCACCACCCTGTGGTTGAACTCTTGTTAGATCTGTAAAGGTGTCCTCTGAAATTGCACAGTGCCATGTACTGAGGCTAAAATCTACTTCAGGAAAGCATTGAGTCCATCCCTGAGCCCCATGCACACTATAGCAGTGTCACTCCTGACAGATTCCTTATGAATCCTCCCAAAGAACAAAAATTTGCATTTGTTGTCACCAGTCTAATGCTCTAAAAATCTCCTATATTTTTGTCTTACACATTTTATCTCTCCTTTAGTATATCTCTAGCTAGAATTAAAATCTGGAAACTAGATTGCGTATATTGTACTGTTTGAGATTGTTGTTCAATGGTTTTGTTTTCCTTAGAAACATCTTCAAAAAGATTTTTGCTATTCTTTGCATACATTAATTGCAAATCAGGACTATCCAGAGCAGGCTCTACACAGTTCCAGAAACCAGGAAATATTGAGGGATGTGCTACTGCCCTTCTGGCTGGACAGAAATGTTTGTAATTTAACTGAGTCTGTGAAAAATTGTGGACTTATTAATGAGAAAAGTAGAGAATCCCATTTTAATTGTATCGATTTGCCTTTTCAGAGACTTCTTTTAAGGTGTGAGAAGAAACAAAAGACTTTGTATTGGTTTCCATATATGTGTCTCTACGTTAAGATTATTGATTTCTGTCATATGCTTCTCTCATTTTCCTCATTCCTTCACAGTTAACCTAGGGTTTCCTGGTGCATTCTTAGCTCTTAGCACTGTTTGATTACTACAAGGACTTTGTCACATCCTGAAAATCCCGTGGGAGCTCATGGACAGCTGCCCAGCTTTAGGAAACCTGGCAACCCAGAAGTACATGGCTCATGTTTCACCACACCTCTGCCCTGGCTGGCTTTGCCCTCGGGGTATGAGGGAGCCCTGGCTGCCATGGGCCAGGGTGCAGAGTCCTGTCCTTGTGGGAGACCTCTGTGCTCGAGATGCTCTGCTGGCAGCAAGCCCAGAGTGTCAGCAAAGTCAGCATTTGTGTTGTGTCTCCTGATACTGCACAATCAAAGTGAATTTGGTCCATGATGCTAACTATCAGGCCCAATAAAGCAAAATGTCTTCCCATTTGGAGGTGACTGCTGAAGTTTGGCTTTGTTCTCCTTTGTTTCCATTTCTATTGTCCTTTAACCTTCCACTTTACTTTTTCCTCAGTGTTGTGCCATGTGCTCCCTGTCTGCCCCTTTCACCTGTTTGTTATGTGTCTGTTTTCCCATTTCTCTCATCCCCTTCTCTCCTTCTCCCCTGTAGAGCCCTCATAGTCTTCCCTTTCATTCCTCCCTTTGTAGAACCAAGCCACCTGCTTTGTTCTTTTCTTTTTCCTTCACTAGCCCCTTTGTGCAGGTCCTTGGCTGGATCCCTGTGARTGGCCTGTGTGCCTCTGCATTTCAGAGAGTGGCTATAAAAGGGTTGCCAGCTCWGCCTGGTGAGAATTTAGAAAACATGGATAGTGGAAGGAGAGTTCTATCTCCATTCCTGTTTCTTGTGCTATGCTGAAAGGGAGAAAAGAGCTGGATATAAAAACGTGCTGAAGGAGGAGAAAATTTTCTTGGTGGGGGGTTGAATGGCAAAGCAGGCGCATATGGAAGAACTCTGTGGTGTGGAGGAACAGCTAACTGTGTCTGCATGGGCTCACATCTGGTGGRACCACTGATTTGGTCACCACACAATTCATTAGTGCTTTACCAAGTTCAGCATAGATTTGTTATTCATTGTCACCTGTCATGTCACTGTTTTAATTTGCTGAGCCTCAGCAACTACGTTTGTCTTTAGGATGTCTTCAGAAGATTTTTTTCTATTCGTATCTCCTGGACAGAGCTTGAACTTAGACAACATTCTTTGTTATTATAGCTTTTTCATTTGCTTTTTTTTTTTTTTTTTTTTTTTTTTTTTTTTTTTTTTTTTTTTTTTTTTTTTTTTTTTTACTTTAGTCTTTATTTGATTTTTTTGGTCAACCTTTAAAAACTATTTAATTTCATTTTATTTTTCAGACACCTCTTATTGATCCTCACATCCCACATCATCCTACTAAAACCATTACACAGGTAATAGAACATAGGTGAGCTGTAGAGCCAGGCCATTAGACAAATGGAAATAACTATATCCAGCAGTGTGATATAAACCAGCTGAAGTGATGCTTTCTGTTAGATGTGATAAGTATGTGAAACTTAAAATCCCAAATACATACTGCATTGCTCTGCAAAAGTAAGCCTCTGTGCAAGAGGACTTTTAATTCAGGGAAAAGAGCATTTGTGTTTTGTTTGGCAGAAGGCAGTACAGAGTATTCCAGAAAGTTTAAAATATGTTTGTCTTGGTCTTTTTTTTCCTCCATGGTCACCAAGGTTCCTTCAGAAAAGATCCTCAGAGCTGGAAAGGTTTTGCGGAATACAATTCTGTCCCGAGCTCCTCACATGATAAGAGATCGTAAATACCATCTGAAGACTTACAGGTGTGTGAGCTGATTGTATAGAGATCTCTGAATTTTTATGCCTGCCATTCTTTGATCTGTCATTTATGCCTTACCATAGTTGCAGGTCTCAAAAGGTCTGAAATTATTGTGTGATGCTATTTCAGTTGGATGTTATCCCGTCTTTAATGGGCCTGGTAAATCCTTTCTGAARTAATTTGACTGGAAATTGAGTCCATGATTGTGAACAGAGCATTCACATACAAAAACTCTTCCAAAGTTAATAACATAGTTAGCTGGAATATTCTGTGTAATATCAAGTTAAAATGTAGATTCTGTTCTCTTAGTATATCAGTAAGAGATAATAGAAAAGTTCATTAATATATTATGTTCCTGAACTGATTGCTACCGCAGTCTTGCTCACTGTGGAGTTCTGAAAATTCACCTGGTGATAAACATTCCTTATGTAGATTTGCTGCTCTATTAAATTTTTTTCAGTGTATTGCCAGGCTTCCKTATCTTCCTGCTGGTGGCAGCGCAGTCTTGCTGAAGTGGAATAACAATGGCACTTGTAGAATAGAAATCTGACTGCAAGATGTCAGGATCTATCTACTGGTGGCTTAAAAACCAATCAACTGGTTTTACTGTCAAACGTTTAAACCAAATACCTAGTGCATTGATCAGAGTGTATTTAGGTAAAAATTATTTTTAAGTCTGAGTGTATCTTTTTCTAAATAGTAAATCATGTGCTGTTGATCTTCATTTGCAATAAATGCATTGATTTTCCATATTTCAGCCCAAARTGTATTTAATATGCAAAGGTATTTGGAGCTTGTGAGTTGATTTGAGAATACGTCACAATGTAACATCACTGATGGTTCTAGAAGAAAAAAGAGCATGTATGATAAATGAGGAGCAGTGCTGGTCCAAACAAATGCACCACTTTCTTTCCCACATAACTGGGAAAACTCTTGCTGTTCTGCTGAGCTAGGAAGTGTTATGATAAAGAATTTTACCAAGTGACCATGTGGCTTTTTGCTTTTTTACCCCTCTTTGGGTGTTCTCTAGAACCTRAGGCTTGCTGTTGTCTGCCTCTGGCTCAGTCAGGAGGTGCAAGGTGACCAAGACTTAGTATGAGAGAGCCTCRGGATCACTGCTCCAAAACCCATGTCTCCACAGTGTGACAGAAGTTTGGTTACAAATGCAGGAACACCCTCACAGCACTCACTCTTYCTGTGGAGGCTGCGTTGTCATAACTTTTACAGTATTAAGTTACYGTTTTCTTGCAGGATCTAAAAAGCACGAGCTTTTTAGTATCCCATTATATACAGATGTTTCTTTTGAAAACTGGGTTGGAGGTTATTGCAGTGGTGGTATAGGTATTTGTACCGGGTGTCACAGGCTCAGTTTGATCCTCTGAACTCTTCATTTCTCAAAACACTTATTTTGCTAAGGTGATTCTCTCAGAACTGAACASCTTCACTGGTATTTCAAGCATGTACATGCAGACAGTGACACGATATTTTCTGTCGGGAGATTTGACTAATTTTATACAGAGTTTAAGATCACTGTTCTTGACAGTCACTGTRTGCAGTCTCTGTCTTGGCCAGCTTCCTTTTCATTCCTGTCTGTTCATCTTATTGTCCTTCAGGCAATGCTGTGTGGGGACAGAACTAGTGGACTGGATGATGCAGCAAAGTCCTTGTGTCCATTTACGAACCCAGGCTGTTGGCATGTGGCAAGTACTGCTGGAAGAAGGTGTTCTTAACCATGGTAAGATAATCAGCATCTTGACTAAAATACAAGTGGTGTGTGACATCAACGCCTCTGTAGTTCTTTTTCATGAAAAAAAGGGATCATGAGCCCAAAAGAAATGCTGCAGAGCAGCCTGTTCGTTCATAAGTGYAAGTGCAACATACAGTATTACTTACTTTTTTCTACCAGTATACTTTTTAAGCTTCTGAGCACATTGCATTATAAATAAACAATTTATAATGATAATTCTATGCTTAGGAGTACCCTGGCTTGTGCTTATTTTGCAAGAGCTGAGTAGCACTCCGGCCAAAACCAAGGGATGTATTATGATACATAAAACTAACCTTCATCAAAGATTTGCAGTGTTTGGAAGGGAGTGTGAGTATTTGTGTTTGATGAGACCCATCATTTTGGAATGATTTCCATTGGTTTTGGATGGGTCCCCAAATTCAGCACACTAGATATTCCAGTGCAGAGATCTGGGATTTTATGTTAGCTTTCTGATTGCATTTTACATTGACTTTCAGTTTCCATTTGGCAGGATTTAGTCAGTAACTGGATATTATGGCCCTCAAAAGAGTCGGTTTCTAAAGCRATATTCATATTTGAAGCTTTGCACATACATCTTTATTAAATTCAGAAGAGCAGCTCTATTACAGTAAACTTCYATTTATCTTCTGTTGTGCTTCCCATATCCCAGGGACAAATTTCCATACTAGGAAGGTATATGGTTTCCATTGCTCCCTTACCTAAGGGCACTAGCTTTAATTCTTGCCATGTATTCCCTTCCYTCCCAGGGGCAAGCTATTGCAAGCTGCATCACAGTATCCAACTCAACACATCACTTTGGCTTGCTTGAAGACCCAGGGTTTGTTCTTTGCAATCAAAATGTTCCTTTAGAGGTCCTCTCTTGCTAGTCYTTCCATGAAGTTACTTCACCAGGACACGGGTCAGTGAACTTGYCCCTGCAATTATACCTTGAGGATAAACATTCCTGCTACATCACAAGGAGTTTAGTTGCTTTTTTAACCTTTTGCTAGCCTGTCTAAACATATAGAGCAAGGCATTCGTGCTGGAGAACACCTCTTAGAAATTCATGATCTAACCATTTTTCCAGTGAGATTTGTTTCATTAAATGAAATMGTTTGAAACAATAAGAAAACAGAACTAATAAGAAAATACCCCACAGGTACACATACATGTATGTAGACACACCCACAACACACTTACATGGAAGCCTTTTGGAAAGTATTTGTAGTACACAATTTAAAAGTGTACCCTTCAAGCTACATAACTTGGACATATGTGAGAAATGAAGATGTTTCATGCTCTTACAATTTCTCTGTAGCTTTCTTTCCCTCCTTAAATAGTRTATCTGTGACAAATGTGATTTGTGACAAATACAACAAACACAGGTTTCTACAAGGTTTATTTCATAGAGGAGTGCTTAGTATTTGATGTGTTACATTGTTTTCAGTGGACCAGGAACACCACTTTCAAGACAAATACTTATTTTATCGATTTTTGGATGATGAGCGTGAAGATGCCCCTTTGCCATCTGAGGAAGAGAAAAAGGAGTGTGATGAGGAGCTACAGGATACTATGCTGCTTCTCTCTCAGATTGGGCCAGATGCTCATATGAGGATGATTCTCAGAAAACCGTAAGCAGATTAATRAGTTAATATTATGGGTCTTCCTTGTGACATGGACATAAAAGAAACCTACATTTATTATCAGGTGCCCTTTGGCCAGTTATTTCACTTCTGTSGCAGTTTGTCCAACCTCTCTAGTTTTTATGTCCTTGTTGAATCATTTCCAGTCCTCATTAATGCTTTAAGTTGAACTGTGTGTTCAGCATTCCTCAGTGCCATCATACTCACCTGGAGGAAAATGCTGCATTATGAGTGTTTATTTAATTTCTGAATTTCCCCTTAAGTTACAAGTAACAGCAGGGTCCTGCTCTGTTATGACTTTGTGTTTAGAAGTATTGTTCAATTAGCTATGCTGCTTTCAGTTATTTTAACTAGAATGATAGGATGGCTGCACAGCAGCTACTTTCAGTTGTCAGCGTCAGCCATTAATTGGATTCAGCCTTGGTAGAACTTTACTAAATCAAGATAAGCTGGACTTGGCCTGTTGTACTTTGTTAGCAAGGTGTGAAATGTGGCTGTGGGTTTATTTATCCTGTTGTTACAGAATCAATACTTGGGAATAAAAAAAGTGTCTATACCTAGGCCTCAGAGGATGTGTGGCTAACTGTTTGATAGCTCCCAGCTGACATCCTCTCCTTGGCTAGCTAACCATCCTTTTGGCAATACACCCTGGTCACACTGAAAATTACCAAAGGCTGTTTTTACAGCCAGCTTTATAGTGACTTCGAAGCAACCAGTGTAAACTCTTTTACCCTCCACTGAAGGCAACCTCTTCATTAGGCAGATAGTGTTTAGTGGCTGCTGAAGACRCATTTTACTGTTAATTAAGTGCACTGAGAATAAGGAATTACTTAAGCTCACCTTTGCTGAAGATTTACTTGTAAGGGTCCATTCAAGACAGGTGAGTAGACAGGGCTGGATCCTGGTACTTTGAGGCCATTGGCAAAGTTTGTCTTTGTTATGGGATAGGATTGGGCCCTGCCTACAGTGTGAGAACATTTTTCATWGCAAAAGATTTTTGAATGACCTAACACAAGTGCTTGATCCTTTTCTGTCTCCATCTATACCCTCTCCCTGCTCCATTCTTGTCCCTGTGTTATGTTTAGATCATAAGCTCATTTAGACTTAGCACTTTTCCAAAACTCGCTAAAAACATTGGATTTCAAAAAGTGCTATGAGGCACTTGTGCTTATAAAAACAGGCAACACTATCAACACTACCAACTATGCAGCAATAGTTCTGAACTATATATTCTCTTTCCTCTGCTTGTTAGGGGGCTAGTCAACACAGGCARAGGAGCACTTGATCCCTATCACACAAAATACATAGACAAGCCAGACTGAGAGCATGGTGTTTCCAAATACCTTGAGGGTGTCGTGGAATGAGGTCTTTTTTCCTCACAGACATGTCCTGTGCCTTTTCCACTGAGGGGCAAAAGTGAGCTTTTGCATCCCTGAGCAGACACCAGTCATTAAGAGACTGAGCAGTGCTATGTGTGCTGTGACCGTCCTCCTCTACAATTTCTCCTTTTGCTCAGGCTGACTGAGCTGGTTGTCTCTTGGAGAATTTCCCCTTAGGTTATCATGGGTTTTGGCTGCCTACTACTTTTGCTTTCTGTCATGACTTTCAGAACAGCAARTGTATGTTTACCCTAGCAGGATAAATGTTAATTATCATCTGGACTGCTTGCAGAGAGCTGAAAGGCTGGAAAGATGCTGTGGAAAGTACTGCTCTTCTCTCCATGTCGTCACTTGCACAGCATCCCCTGAAAGAATACTAATAGGAGATTTTTCTTGGAATGYAGTGAGGGGAAAGAGGTTTTTTCAAGACTGATACACATCTGTCATTGTTCCCTATCCCTGGAAGTGCTTATTTTTACAGCCCTTGCTCATTGAAGGAAGCTTGTACTGCCAGGGWCCATATTAACTACTGTTCTAGTATTCATTTTACATACATAATGATTTTGTTAGTTGAAAATCCAGCCTGGGCTGAGCTGCAGCAAAGCTGTTAAAATCTCTGTGAATCCTCAGAGTCCTGCTAGTTTTGACTAGACACTCTTACAGCTGCCAGAAGTTCAAAGGAATTGTCAAGGCTTCAGAGATGCTGACTCTTGCTGACCTGAGCAGGACCCACAATTTTCAAACCAACGCAGCTGCATGTTGTAACAGTAACCATTTCCAGAGAGGTTGCAGAATTCAGATAATTACCCTGAAAGAAATAAGACAATATTCTTTGATGAGAAGATTACTTTGAGAATTTGATTGTATAATGAAGCTGTTGCTTTGAAAGGTACTTTCTATTGTTCAAAATCTGAAAATCTCTAACAAAAAGTGTCACTTGTTTTGACAGCCAACTTAAAAAATTCTCTGTTTATTACATTAACTGCAGCATTTTAACTGTCAAACTGTGAAAGAATGTTCTATAGTTTAAAAAACAGAATAGAGCTCAGGGAAATTTTTGGCAGGCTCTTGTTGCTATTGTGGTTTTTTTCCCCTTTGGAAACACATATACTGAATGTGAAAATAGCTTTTTGTGAAGTAGCAAATGCAGCTCTCTGCTCCTTATAATGGCTAGAGCACAGGTGCAGACCTTGCACAAGTCCCTGGAAAAATTACTGTAGAATTAACACAGCTCCTCCTTAAGTGTTT
This sequence comes from Malurus melanocephalus, assembly GCF_030028575.1. Classification (NCBI taxonomy): domain Eukaryota; kingdom Metazoa; phylum Chordata; class Aves; order Passeriformes; family Maluridae; genus Malurus; species Malurus melanocephalus. The sequence continues at coordinate 236,839 of NW_026623262.1, forward strand.
CCACCCTTCAGTATGAAGATATGTTCTGATGGTAAACCCTAATTGAATAGGATGCTATAATACCAGGCTAAACTCAATAATAACAGGAGTCTTTAAAGGAAGAGTTACATTCATCAGACAATAGTATTTAGCTCAGATGATGTTAAGGATTACATTCTTTTTTCAAGCCCTAGCCTGAAGTAAGTTAGCAKTGTGACTGAAATAATAAATCTGTGTTGTATATTCTTGGTGACTTCACTCAGCACATTTTTTTCTCAGTAGAGTGTTTGACACTTAATCACAATGTTACGGGGTCTCTGATCTTTTCCCTTGTTCTTATTGTATGAGAATTTTCTGGTTAGCTGTATAATAAAAATAATCAGTGATATTGCTTGGATGTACATGTCTTATCAGTGGCAAAGTACTACGTTATTGTCAAGGTCCTAGTCATAGAGAACCTCAGTGTCTTTGACCTTGGTAAATTCTCCAAACACTGAACAGTTTTTATTGATCACTTAATATCACCTGAGTTCTGTCCATTGATGTGTACCGTCATTCCCTACCTATTCCAGTTATTATCCTCTCTATAACCAGCTATTGCTGTTAGAATGTGTCCCCTGCAGAAACTAGGTCTTTACACAGCAGGATCCTACAAATCAACATCAGTGGGTCACCAGACAGGTTTTAAAGACACAGTGAAGCCTAATATCTTTCCACGTGACATCTGCAGGGGCAGAAGTAAAGACTASGTATGGATATCCACTACGGATTTTCAGTCCTCCCAATGTGCTAACATAGGAAGGAAATGGACATACTGAAAGGAGAGTGTGTCCTTTTGTCTTGATAGAGATCTGATGTAGTAAGACACTACCCTTTTGTGTTTTCGTTTAATTTGTTGCATTATTTTTTAAAGTCATGCTGGTTTTGCAAGCATGTGATAAAATTAAAGTTGCTACTTATATATTAAAATCCTTACCTGTTGTCTGTCAGTTAGTACTAGCTTCGTTTTATGCTGTACTTAATTAAGCTGCCCCAAATAAATCACTAGGAGTGTCAACCTTGTAATTTCAAGCCAGATTTAGAAATAGTATTTTGAGTCACTAGAGGGCATAGCAGTACCAAACCAATTTCTGGTTTTCCCATAACAGTTTATCCAATTCTGTATGAGAAAAGAGTAATTTCATCCAAAAAGTTTTTTTTGGTCTAAATTTGTCTTTAGTCTGGGTAATAATAAATGCACRTTGSTGATAAATAAGGAACAGATGAAAAATAAAGCTTGCKTAGCAGAGRTGTCAGTTGTCCTTATGTTTTCTGYGAGTTCTTCAGTACTTCTTTTATCCATCGAGCTTCTTTTGTAAAAAGATGCAATATAACTGCAAAATGACATGGCTGGGTACTCCCTGTGCCTCACACATGATGTAGATACAGCCTGTGAGTCAGGAGGTGACTAGGCAGAAAACCCATAGAGCACAATACTTCTTCATATGGCTTTCTGATCCTCTAGATGSTAGTCTCCTGTAATACTGACATTTTAGGAAGAAAGTGTCTATCAGAAATGTTCATTGTCATTTTTCTTTTAGGGCTGTCCAAAGATTCAACTGTGCTGTTAATTCTTTTGACCTCTCCCTTATGTCTGGGTTGTTCTTTTCTTCCATTCTTGGCTTATTGAATTCATTACTTGTTTTCTGCTTTTCATGGATCTAGACCATATTCTTTGAAAGGACTTAGTCCTGTAAAAGCAGCTTGGAATAATGCTTTAAAGGAATTCTTTTTCCTCTGTGTGCATGTCACTCTAATTAAGTGTCTGAAATTACATCACAGAAGAATTTTTCCTTTCAGAAACTAATGTTGTATTAGATACTGTAACTGAGGAGAATCTTGTGAATGGGAAAAAGGTAGGGAGGTACTCACAAGCTCCTACAGCTCCTTCTCCTATGTGCTGTTTATTAGATCCTCCAAAGCCTCTCTGCAATCCCCACAGTATTTATGTCCTTCTTAGGCAATCAGAAAAWTTTGTGTAGGTTACAGAAATGCAGTTATTTGAGTCAGAGTGACAGCCTCCTTATTCTTTCTGGTAGGAAAGAATTATTCCTTCATCTATGCAAGCTTTTTGGTAAAGCTTGTACACCTTSTTGTATTTTTCAGTGAGAGAGGCTGAAACTATTGAGTGGTTCTTCTTTACCTTTGTGGCTAAACAGCAGCACCCAGCATTAACTGTAGAGCAGTCGTTTGCTGTCCTCCAAGGTGCGTCTGCGAGACCTCTGCGTCTCCAATTTGTTCAGCAGAAATTCACACACTCCTTTACACACTACTGCTGTCAGTTTGCTACAACTGATTAGTGCTGCATGTGAAAATAGTGCATGTCCCACACTCAGGAGTACTTTTAAAAGGAACATATCTTTATGTACCATTTCCAATTTATGTGAGCATTTTGTACATATATAGAACAGTTGATCTAATCAGAAAAGCTACCTAATCAGGATCTCTCTGAGGTGGTTGCCATGGCTGCTGCTCCATCCTTTGTGTGTTTCAGTCCTCTAGTCAGAAACATCATTCAGGCCCTGTTTAGTGAGGGTGTACCCTTCACTAGACAGTGCAACATCATTTTGTGTTCTCTGAAGTATTCATTTTGGGCATTTATTGCATTTAGCTATCCCTTTATCTTCTCTCAACAGGCCTGGCCAGAGAACTGTAGATGACTTAGAATTTATATATGAAGAACTTCTCCATATTAAGGCCTTATCTCATCTTTCTACCACAGTAAGTAATTTTAAAAATTATCATCAAAAGGGAGGCTCAGTTTTTACTTCTGGTTTTATTAAARTGGAGAGCCTGTAACCATTTTCATTTACACTTTCCATACAAAAAATTTATTCCATTTGTGAGAACTATCCAAACACTGTGCAGGTGTAGGTTATCTATTGCATATCAGATATCATTCTCTTCATGTATTTCTGCACAGCCCATCTCCCTCACTTGGCACAGGTGCTGCTGTCTGTGTCCATATTCAAGTGTAAATGAAGGTACTGGTACAACTGAATTTTGCAGAATTGGTTTCTGGTCTGTAAGGAGTCTTGGCTTGAACCAGGTAGGAGGAAAAATTACGCTGTGCAGGAAAGTGCACCGTGCAGTGCTTGCTGCTTGGAATTCAGTCACTGAGTGAAGGAAAGCTCATCAGACACTTTCTCCCTGATTGGTCAGGAACAGTGCAGAGAACCAAGAATAGATGGAATGGGCAGGAGAATACATCTGTTCAAAGTCTCACTGTTTTTGATACACTCTGTAGGCAACTGAAGCAAGCTAAATAGARCTTTACTTGGTAGCAATAAGATGCGGATGCTTTCAGAAAAAGGAAGCCAGTCAGAAAGTAGATCCGTGTTCAACAATATCTTTGGAAACTCTTGATATTTTCAGTCATTCTCAGTTAACTTGGGCAGACTCCCTGCACACCCCACAGTCACACAGCCAGACCAGGTTTCCTCACCGGTTCCACCCTGGGCTTCCATAGCAGAGCCTCGTGTGTTGCTCCATAAAGCAATTTATTTGCAGTGTAGTAACACAGAAGCTGCTCAAGCTGGTGCTTCCGAGGAGGGACCCCAAATAGAGGACCCCCTGGGCTTTAATCCCCTCACAGTCCAAGCAAGTGTGGGTCTGTCCTGTGTCCTCTGCTCCTGCTGTGTGTCCCGCTGTCCATTCACCTGGCTGGTGCCACTTGTGCCATTTGCTGTGAAAAGGTTGGCAGTTCATGGCCTCCTCTCTCTGGGCTGCCATGCAGAGCTCAATCTGCAGACAAACTGCAGCTTGCAAACCAAGGCACCTGCAGAGATACCAGTACCAGATGTATTCCTCATCATGGGAACAGCCATCCAAAATCCCCTGGAATGTAGAGAAAAAAGAATTTAAAGCAAGACTACTGTAAGATCCAGAAATTACCTTTTAAAAGTTAAGCAAAAGAAACTACCTGACATAGATGCTGAGAGGGAGTGGGAAAAATTCTCGGTATTGCAGACATAACCCAGGAAAAAAACAAAAACGGAAGCACAAAGTATTTTCAGCTCAGAAGAWAATCAGACTTGAGGTCAGAATTCACAGCAAGTAGCATATAGAACAAGTATGGCAAATTATGTAAACTGCAAAAACTGGCGTTTTGAAGTATAGATGATTCCATATCTTTAGTAAGAATCTGGAAATGCCAACTTACTACGTGCATCATGAACTAAAGCAGACGATAGAAACCATATATAGCTTAGAGGAAATCTTCAGAGGAGCAACAGACAGCATTGCTTCTATGAAACAGATGATTAATGGTCAATCAGCTTGAAAGGAAATGAAATGTTTAATTTGTTTTAAATAAGCGATAATTCTTAAATAAGTTTTCTAGATATTCCACAAGCAGCAGAAACTCAAATGGATCAAACTCAAGTCGTATGGTGGTRAGCTAATCCCTGCTAGAGAAACCTGGGAAGTTAATGCACAAATAAAAACAATGACATAACACAGTGTTAAAAACAAATCAAACTTTAGRCTTCATTAAGAGGACTAATTCACTGCAAAGGCCAATGACTGAATAAACTGAGAAAACATCTGAGGACATAAATCCTAAATCAATAGGAATGGTCTCTGCCCTGTGCAGAGCAGTGCTGATGGGACTGTATTTCCTGTCCTTATRGAAGTGTCACTGCCTTTGAGCAAAAGTTATAAAGGAGTTTGGTGAACTAAGTGTTACAGAAGTCACAGGCCTGCGAGTTCTTTACTGGCGAGTGTWCTTAAAAAGCCTGTCCAAACACCTCCATTTATCTCTCTTCTTCTCCAGGCTGCAAACAGGGAGTGCTTCACCCTGGCTGCCAGTAAAGAGTTCTAGGAGAGGTGGYTCATGTGGTATGCTTGCACTTGATGGCTGAGCACCAAGGTTAGGTGGGTGCCCTTTAGTACATCAGTGCCTCAATTTTTCCCCCCACTTTAGGAGCTGCAGCCACCAGRTTCTCATCTGGATTATGTCCAGAATTTGAGAGTTCCTTCCCAAGTCTTTCTTTGTGGCCTAAGTTTTTTTTTTCAATTTAAACAGCTGAGACAATGGTGTGAAAATATGACTAGTGAATGCATGCTGGAGCCAGCTTTTGATCTGTATTTGGCATGGTTGGTTAACGGTAGTAGCTCTGAAAAATGGATTGTCACCAGCTGACATTCTCTGAATACAAGAATCCTGCTGCTTGGAAATTGGCCTCCAAGTCCTTGGAGACTTGTGGTTGTATGAAGAGGCATAAAGCACACAGAAGATCTCAGGATCATGCAAGATTCCCAGTGCTGCTGCTATTTTGTGGCAGTAACACAGTGACAAGAGTGGTTATAAGCAGCGTCTCAGCAGAGGGAGCTGCCCAGTCAGTCAGAGCTAATCACACCAGGTAAAACAAACCCAGTGATGAGCAGGCTGACACCAAGGGCAGTGTCAAGGTCTCCAGTTCCTGGAAGAGGTAGTGAGCTGGATGTTTTGCCTGGGAAGCTGTCAGGCAGAGAGKGACTCAGCAGGTCCAGATGACTGTGCCTCACAGCTTGACACAGCAGGAGCAGACAGATTTACGTCAGGAAGGGGAAGGCACTGATTTCTCAGGAAAGAGCAGGAATACTGCCATGGAGTAATTGACAATCATGAGCTATCTTCTGTAACAGATTTTCTGTCATGTTATTGTTGGTGATCATTTCGCATGTGTGTGTATAAGGAAAGATGTGGAGACCTGTGTCTTAAAGATGTCTTTGTCTGAGCCATTTGGAGCCAAGAAATGTCGCTCTGTCATGCCAATCAATAGCCATTAGGAGATCAAGTGAAGCACACCAATGGCTGATCAATGATGCCGAGGGAAGGAAAGCAACAACTGGGCTACATTACATSACCTCATCACCGGGAGGAATGAGATACATATAGCAACTGTAATTTCTCTCTYTCTATTTTAAGGTAAAGCGAGAATTAGCAGGTGTCCTCATTTTTGAGTCACATCCCAAAGCAGGAACGGTCTGTAAGTAAATGGAGTCCTGTCAAATCTTCTTTCTCATCTGTAGCATGAACATGTAAATTCTTAGTATTTAAACGACAAGAGCAAAACTTGTGTTTGTTGTGACAAGAGCATTCTTCAAACTTGATTGGCACTTAGTGTTTAAAACCTAGGATAATAGGGATTAGCTTAATCTGTTGCCAAGTGCAGGGACAGTCCCAAAATTATTTCTATATCCTTGTTTGAGTGTATGGATCACCTGCAATTAGGGTGTGTTTTTATCTCAAATTTTTGGTTCAACCAATCTCTAAAATGTGTTTTAATATAATCGGGTCTTTTAAACAAACCTTCCTGCACAAAAGAAAGGATTTAAAATGGTAAATTACTGAGAGGTGTTAATACTGAGAAGTTTTCGCAAATTAATGTTAAATTGGCAGTCACCGGAGAGCTAGGATAGAACATGGCTGCTGGTGGGATCCAATCTGTGTGCTAATTAGCGATTGATAACCTGACAAATATTGATAAAGTAGTTGTTGCAACTGTCATGGGGAGTAAAAACAACTTTCACATCCGTGTAATAAAATAACTATTATACGAGTATGAATTGTTTTTTCTAAATTTGGAAGGCAATTGCTTTTAAAATCATAGTATGCCCTTTTTATAAGGTACACATTTATATGACTGTAGAATTACCTTGAATTTTATTGGGTGCAGAATCCAGCCCATTTATATTTTGAATAACTATATTCTAACCATAAAATCTTTTCTCTCTCTTGTAGTATTTAATCAGGGAGAAGAAGGTACTTCTTGGTACATTATCCTAAAGGGATCAGTAAATGTAGTCATTTATGGCAAGGTATTTTTTTCAGAAGCTATTTTATTTGATTGTTATTACTGAAATTGTAAGAGTAAATTTTGAAGGAATACAGTTTAATTTAGAGCAAAAATGCTTTTTATTTCCCTACTAAACAAATAAAACATGATTTTATTAAGAAATGATCCAGTGGTTTCACTGATTATACTTCCAGTTGATTGCTGTATAATTTTGGGATATATTACACAGTTTCTGAATATAATTCATCCGAGTTATATCAGTAGCTTTAGGACAAAGTAATTTGCTGGAATTTGGTGAAATGCCAGATTTCATGGGGGTTTTGCCCCATCCCTTTACCACCATATTGTCCTGCATCTGGATGGCTAACTGTTCTCATGCGTGTCTGACAGGAGTACTGCTTTGTGACTGGTGGTTCTCAGGTTGGATGAACCCCTTCCAAGTTTATGCCAGCTCTTATTTTAGTTAAATCAAAGACCAAAAAGCATCTTCATTAAATTTCCTGTTTATAAAAGAGGTTTTTCAAGGCAAAAAAGAGTAGATCTTGGTGCACAGGAATCCCTTGAGTTTAAAAACCCTACTTGCCTATTGATTTCTCTATCAGTGACTGACAATCCTCCCTCTGAACACAAAGCATTTCACCAAAATCTAGCATAGAGACCCTGTTGCTAAGTCTGTTCCTAAATGACCCATATTTAGGCGTATTTTTTACATCATTGGGTGGGCCAARTCCTCTGTTACTGTAAACTGGAGAAAACGGAGCACTGCTGATGTGTAGCAGCTGAAGATGTGTTGTTCTATGTTATTTCTGCAAAGTTGATTTTATTTTTTAGGGCTTCTATAAATAAAATCAAAATAGTTGATTACTTTCTATCTTCAGCCGGATGAGAAGTCCTTCAAGCTGAATGTAATTTCAGAGAACAAGCCAATTCTTTTCTATTCTTGCCTCTCTTTAGTAATAGTAATAACCAGCTATCAAGTATTGTTTCCTAGTCATTATTTTGGCTGTTGATTTCCTGCCAAATAGATTTGTTTTGGTATTTGATTGTGAAGTCCGGTGTTTGTACAAGGTCTTTCAATAGAATCCAGAGTAATGATGGGTTTCTGCATGTAAATGTTTTGCTCTCTGCAGGGTGTGGTATGTACTCTACACGAAGGAGATGATTTTGGCAAGTTAGCACTTGTGAATGATGCTCCCAGAGCAGCATCCATTGTTCTGAGGGAAGACAACTGCCACTTCTTGAGAGTAGATAAGGAGGACTTCAACAGAATCCTTAGGGTAAGAGTGGGAAGGGACGCCCTGACAGTGTGATATCAGAACTTGSGAGTTTTTCTAGTCTGCCATTTCTRTGGATATATTGATATTAATAACCTTGTTTGTAGTATCCCCAAATGTGGAACACACATGTGACAGTCTAGACAGTCAAGTAAAGGTGTATGTTCATTACCTTCCCTCTCCCTCTTTTCTTAGCTCAGACATGCAGATACGACCACATGGAATCTTTTGTCTCTCACATTCTGTGATCTAGCATTTGCCCTGCTCAGTTTTTCTTTATGTTGTCTTGGATTTCTGGGTGATATTCCATCCAAATATTGAAAAAGACAAGACCACTGCTACTGGATATTTCAGTGTTAGATACCTTAAACTCAGGAGTTTCAAGGCAGAATCAGGTGGCAAATGGAGTAAGTTACAGATGCCTTTACACAGATGTCTTTATCAGACAAATCTCTAGAAAGATATTACCAGACTAATTTTACTTATTCACTTCGGGGTAAATGTGTTCCAARGTCCAACTGTAATTCTTTAAATTCAGGCTATTTTGTGGTCATTCATAGTAGAGGAAGTCTAAACCAGTATCATCCTGGTTTTGAACCTACATATGCCCAATATTGCTGTAATAAAACCAGTCCAGAAAGGGTACTCCACTAGAAAAATTACTTGTGGTTACAGTACAAAAGGGAATGAAGATCCCTGTTAAGCTTTGGTCCATGCTTCAAAGAACATCCAAGTCCATGGGCTTCACTAATTTTTAGTGGTTTTTGAATGCCCATTATATTTAAATGTTTTTTATTTTTCTATTATGAGCCGGTAGTAGAAAATGAACAGTTTACAGAGCTAAGACTTCCTATTCTTAAATGCTATTTTCTCATTTTTTTCAGAGACAAGTCAGATTGTAGAAAATAGTGTTCATATATAAGTGGGAATATAGATTACATTATATATGGAAAGTTGTGGGGAGACTTTTTTCCAGCAATTTATTTTTCATTTGACATCTCCATAAAATCGAGATTTTTTGACATAGTTCTTGTTCTAGCCTCTCCCACAATTCTCTGCCTCTTGCCCCAGTGTCAATGCTTCCTTCTTGCCTGTGAGGAAAACAGAATAAAGACAGATAAATACAGGGAGAAAGAGCCAATACCAGTCTTTTATGTTTAAAAGTCGTGCACTTGGTTAGAGTAACTAAACAGCCAAATCAGGTGCAGTCACATTATTAAAAATAATTTGTCTTGCAGGATGTGGAAGCAAATACAGTAAGACTTAAAGAACACGACCAAGATGTCTTGGTGTTGGAGAAGATCCCAGCAGAAAACAGAATTTCTAATCAAGGAAATTCACAGCCACAGCACAAGTATGTTTTCATTCAGCAGTGCAAATGTCAGACAATTATTAACCTTTTTAAATGGTACTATTATCCAAACAATAGCATATTCCCTTTCACTGGAAGACTGCACTGCATATAAACTTTTCTTTTTTCAATCATCAGCTGAGCACATACCCCACACTCGATAACATACCCATTTCTAGCAGCACAACAGCTTTATGTCTTTACACAATAATTGCCTAAAGATTTCAGTGTAAATACTTACTTCAAGTAATAGCTTCTAAATACACTAAGCATGGAGATTGATGAGACCCTCTTAATCTGAGTTACTGTGTAAAAGACGAGAGGAAACTGCATTGTTTTATTGTTAGGTACAGATATTTTTATTTTGGAATTTGAGCTCAAGATGCTAGTAAGAGTTTGCTATGCACAATTTATATGCAAACCTAAGATCTCATGCAATGAAAGTGCAGAGCTTTTTTTTTCAGAATAGCTTAATGCTGTAATAACAATATTAACTGTATTTTCCTTACTTTTTTACTGAAAGGGAAAAAGTATAATTCTGTTTGGGTACTACTGTGATAAGAGTGAGTCTATTATCATTCAAAATGTTGGTAAAACCGCTAAAGACTTTGTAAATTTATTATTTGCAAATGGATGCATGATTTTATTCACAAGTATTGAAACAATTGCAACAAGTTTTGAATCATTTACCCTGAACCTCACTTTCTCTCAAAAAGGAGCAAATTTATTGTGCAATATTTTGGGTACAGTTTTTGTATATGAAATATTACCTGGGATTTCATATACTTAATTTATCTGCATAACTGAATGCAAAGACTTACAAAGATTTGTGAAGGTTGGATAAACCATTCTTTCCATTTTATATATGCGTTTCACATTTTTCAGAAMCTGCTATTTCATCTTTCATTTGATCTATTTAAGCATCTAGAAAAACAATCTATACTACSAGCAATACATGTACTCTTACACAAGTTTTTCTTTGTCTGAATRAGGGGAACTTGCCTGTAGCCAGTGKATTTGCATCAGCAACTGCAATKCACAGCGACTTGGTCACGGATTTAAATCTGTTTTCTTGGGTCTGAGACATTTTTCATGCTTCCAAAAGTGAAAGTTTAATTTGAACATTTTGAAACACTGCCTTCCTTGCAAACTCTTTGCACCAGTAATACTTGTATTATTTTCTTGTTCAGAATTAGATAAAAATAGGCAGAGACATTAATGATTACATTAAGCTGTATCTTAGGTCTTACATTCCAGGAATATTTTCAGGTAAAGCTCAGAATTTCATTTTTGTAAATATTTTGCACATTTGGTCAGRTTTTGGGTACTATCAATGTACCAGCAAGGGAGCTTTTGCTGGTAACAGTGACAAATAGACTTAAGTTAYCAAAAGAGAAACCTGAAGGTTCACTGTCTGCTTTTCACCAGTGGGGTTATTACTGTATTGGCACTGTCTTTATGTTTAAAGTGTTCAGAGTGAGTTCACTGGGTTTGAGGACAGCATTTCTTTTCTTGGTAAATAGAGTAAGTGGCTAGATTTATGTTTGAGAGTCCAAACCAAAGTTACCAATGTTTTTTGTTTTCCAGAATGTGWTACTGGAATGCATTAGCTGAGTGTTCAGTACTTTTGAAAATTACTCTGCTCAAAGGAGAGGCTTAACAGGAACCTCTTCTCAGGAGGAAACTAATTTCCTCTTCTTGGCCTTGGGGAAAACTTCACTTTGGGAGCAGATGCTCTTGGTTACAGTTTGGATTCCACTGGCTCCTCTAGGCAGGAGACAGAGCTCCTACAAAGCTCCCTGAGCCGTGCTTTCAAACAGTGGCAGTTTCAGAGGACTGGCTCTGAAGTTACCACTCCCAAGATCTAACTCTTCATGGGTGATCACACTCGTGCAGGATGAATTCAGCAGCCCTGCAAATCACTTCATGTTCATTTTCACTTTCATATTCCGAGTACAGCAACCTGTGATTTCTCTGCTTCACTCACTTAGATACTTGGTTAGTATCTCTGTGAGAATGTGCACTGGCTTAACAAGTGTTTGTGTTCTTGGGACATCAATACAGTTCTTCCAAAGGGGTTGGCAGGTAAAAGAACTGTGACGGTCAGTGCTCAAAGTGAGGAGGAGCTCCCAGGAGCTCAGCTCCACCACTTATTTCTCAGCAGGAGCAGAGTATCTTCACTTCTCAGGGTTCTTTCTTTCTTTTTTTTTTTTTTTTAAAGTTTTGTACTTTATCAGTTGAGTTAAAAAAAAAAAGGATGCAAAGATTGAAAGATTGGAGGGAAATATTAAAAAATCTGACCTGCAAGAAAAGAAAAAAAAAGATGACAGGACAAGTTTTGCAATATCATATGATATTCTGCTGGTACTTAAAATCTTGCSAGTGTTTTTGCATGAAACAGAAAACATGCCTTTTGCACTAGTTCTCTCACTCACTGAATTAACTCCAGGAAGTGGTGCAATCTTCAGTTTAGTGACTTTAAACACTTACTTACTTCAACTATGCAAGGCATTGCACAGATTTGAAGACACTTTGTGYTGCTTTATTATCTGCCCTGCCTTCTCAGAACAACCTCTGGCAGTGTTGCTAAAGGAAATTGTTTCCTTTCTCTGACACTGATACACACCAGTTCTTGTTTCAGGCTCATACTAAGCCTGTTAAGACCCTTTAATGACTGCAAATTGCTGCTGTTACCGAGGTATTTATTCACAGTGAAGGAGCTTTTCTGCTTCTAGTTCTCCAGGTTTGGATCAGTGCAGCTCTGCTGGCTGTGGTGTAACTGTGGTGTTACACTGAAGAATTTGTGTGAGGAGGGGACTGTCTGTCATCTGACACTCCCTGGGCAGGGTGGAGAATGTTACTGCTCTTAGATTTACAGGGGGAAGCCAGCAAACATTGTGAGTGGTTTTGTCCTAAGCACACAGATTCTGGTCAGAGCAAATGTTTGTGCTCTGGCACACAGCAGCACAGCAGTCCTGATCTTCCTGCTGGTACACAATTATTTCTTAGTTAGCTGTTTTGGCTATGAGATGCTAACTGCTCCTTTTCCTCCCTCAGGTATATTGTGATGTCAGGAACCCCAGAGAAAATTTTAGAGCACTTTCTAGAAACTATGCGCCTTGAAGCAACTTTAAATGAAGCAACAGGTATCTACATGGCAGAAGCTGTTCTATTATCACCCCGTAGGATGACCTTGCTGGGGGAACACCACAATGTGGTCCTTTGAAAAGCACCTAGTGGTAGTTTCTCCCAGAATAAGAACTATCTACTRCTCTGAAATAACCCCAAGAGAGCCAAGGAAATCCAGAATTAAAAATAGCAATCCACTCCTCCAAGTCTGCTGTATTGTATTYGTACTTTCAGGTCAAAGTAGAACAGCAAAATCCCCCAAGGTTCCAGACCCCCAGTAACACTTTAGTCAAGGGAGAAGARCTAAGCCCACCATGGGCCAAGTCCTAAGAATGCAGATTGCTGCATCTGCTCTTAATAAGGCTGCTTTTTATTAGTGTAAACAGAACAGAGAATTTACATCTAGGGATATAATTTGCTGACCTACTATTAGTAAGTATTTTAATGATTAAAAAGAGTCAGACACAAAAAATCATCATAATTCTGATAAAATCATGCACAGGACTTATTAAGTTACATAGTACTGCTTTTGCAAGTCTTTTTTACATTGCAAATGTCTGGTAAGCATGTAGTCAAAAATGTTCTTAAATACARTTAATCTGCTATTGACCTCATAGTATTGGAGAAGCCTGTGTAGTAGAATGATTGAAACATTACGAAAATTCTTTTAAAKTGTATGTTTTCACCACTTTAAAGACAAAAAATAGGGATCCTTTTCACAGATAACTGTTTACTAGGATTGCAAGCACAATATTGTTCTTTAGGCTTGCAGCTATAGAATCACAAGTTTTCTATTTGCCGTATGCATGTGTATTTTTCAAAAACAAATTATTTTTAAAGTATTTTAAACTTTTCACCAAAATATCTGGTGACAAGATTTTTACCTGTGTCCTAATACAACACAATGTGTCACAATTGACAAAGTTATTTTTAGGATATAGCATCACAGAATGCTGGAAAACTGAACTTTTCATTTATGCATTCCTTTCATTTAAGAGYGTTTAAAAACCAGTTTGCTCTGGGCATTGCATAAAAAAGATGCCACCCTTACAGAGGTGATTTTGTCAACTGAGAAATGCTTTCATATATKAATTATACAAGTGGAAGCAATGCTGTAATATTTTATTGCACACTTATCTCCATGTTTCTTCTGCCATCCCTTACAATGTTTATAAATGTTTCTGTTATCTCAAAAGTTGCACTGTAGAAACTGTACCCTGAGGTATTGTGTTCACTGTTTCTCAGTGATTCCATATAAGTCTGCCAGACTTATTCTGGCCTCTGCAGCCAGGCTTTATAAATCCTTCTTGTTGTCATAAATACAAAGATAAGGCAAACTGAATTTACACCAGCATTACCACAGGTCATTTTAATAGAAAAAATAGCTTTCTGGGTTTTGGCAGAGAAATWGGCAATCATATTTGTTCATCTATGTTTTAATGTAAATGGAGCAGCTGTGATACTTCTGAATCAAAATAAACCCAGAAGTCTGACTGTTCATTTACCTCTTTTAGGCATTCTACTCACTGCTGAGAAATAAGCAAAGAAGGAAATTATTTGTCTTCTTCTGTTTAGGATATAGTAAATGTACTGCGTGGTATTGTAACTCCTAAGTCAAATGCATCAGCCCTTTTTAGGTACCCAGGTGTGAAAGGCCTAATTTTTCCTCTGCAGAGAACTCTACACTTGTAGTGAAGTATATCCAAATATTTCTTTTTAGCACAGATGTGGGACTTTCTTTGTGTGAATTTTGCTGTGTCAAATTTCTCTTTGACATAGGCAAATGGCTGTTAGCATAAATGCAATAAAATTCATGCAGACAAAACTAAAAGCTTGATTTTTTGGGCTCATGTTTGTTCATCACCCTTTTTAGTACTTAATGCCTACAAAGAAAGTGCAAAAAGGCCCTTTAATTATCTGCAGAGGGCTAAAAAGATATTTCAGCTCAAAGAAAACTCATCCTTGAAATCCCTAAGCTTTTTGCAGAGGCTTAATTGACTGTTTTCTTTCTTCTCTTTTCACAGATTCTGCTTTAAATGATTTTATTATGATGCACTGTGTTTTTATGCCAAATAGTCAGCTCTGCCCAGCACTGATGGCACAATATCCTTTTGTAAGAGAAAAGTCTCTTTAGCTACTATACCTGTCAGTGATGAGACTGAAGCTTTCCAATCTCAAGAACTGCATCACATTCCATGGAGGCTGTGCCTTGTGAGTAGATTCTCAGTGTCTGACTAACAGTGTCCATAATAGCTCAACAGCTCTGAAATGGACAGTGTATACCCGTGATGAGTTACAGTACAGACCATGAAAACCGTATATTTCCTGTGTTGATTACTATTCCAAGGGAAATAAATGTACYGTCTCTCCACCAGATAAGTGAAATTACATCGATGTTTGGGTTACCCTCCCTGTATCCTTCCTGTCTTTCTTGGGTTTTGCTGATCTACAGCGTCCACATTGTAACTGGGATAGCGATGTCTTGGTARTTTCAATGTCTTGGTGATTTCAGTGGTCCCCTTTAGAGATTGCAAGCTGCAAACTGCCTCAAGCAAAAGGCTGCCTGAGCTTGTAGAATAATGGGTAAGTTGTTCCTAGGGGCTGTCCTAATAGTTATGRAAAGATAACAATCATCTATAACAATAGTCCATCACAAATACTAACAAACTGCAAGAAGATTCAATTGAATGTGAATACAAGGAGATGAAATCTTAATAGTGGAGAGCATTGAGAGCTGGAGGTGATTGTCATRCTGTCTGCATGTTTTATAGGAGTCTGTGAAACGTCCATCTGTCAATTACTGTCAGGTTATTTAGCTTGGGGTGCTGTTGGACACTGAGAGTTTTCCTTGTGCACAGTGACTTGAAGCTATCAAGTGACTGGGAACATTAAATAAACATATAATGTTTTCTGTTTTATAGCATTCTGACAGRGATATAATAACTTGAGTTCCCTATTTATTTGTTTGGAATCACATTGCTGTGAAAGTGCTTTCCTTCAAGCTCAGTGGGGCGAGTGACATCTGGGAAAGCTTACCCCCTGAAACCACAAAATAGAGCATCGTGTTCTTGTCTGGCAAGCTTGAGAATCCATTTGTGTTACTCCCACAAAGGATAGTAATTGTTTTGAAAACCTTTAGACCCATGAGGCTGGTTTGTAGAAGATTGTTCATACACCTGAAGCAAACACATTTTCAAAAATCGCATTGTTTTGGATATCAAAAGGATTACAAAATGCTGTTTCTGACAGCACTGAGAGGGGAAGGCAGGGCAGCACTTTTAATATTCTTTTCATGAACCCAATTGTTTCTGGTTTTGTTTTGTTTTTTTTTTTGTTCTGGTTTATCTAGCCCATATTATTCAGTCAGTCCATTTGAGATTCAGGCTTGTCTGTCCTCAGTTAGAATTTAATGCCTCTGATACCCAATAACTGCAAAAATCAGACCCATAAGCAAAATCTACCTTATTGTGTATGGGGGAAAAGCATTTCTGATCATCAAAGTATAATCACACCTAAGGATAAGTATTCACTTGTGATGAAATCTGTTCTGGAGAGGATTAAGTGGGTCGTGGCAAACATCACGCTAATTCTTTTCAGAGAGRAGCAGGGCTGGAAGTAACTGGCATCCTACTGCTTTAGTGTTAGCTTTCCCTAGTGCTGAATTATTATTTATTTGGTCCGTTCTGAATATGGAAAAGCTACCTCTGCTTTGTTGATTGTACCATTGAAATTTATTGTTAGAGTTGAAAGGTTCCTAACAAAGCTCATCTTTTTGGAGCAAAATCACTCTGCAAAAGTGTTCGCCAGTGCTGTGAGACTAAGGATAGATTAGTTATGCTCGATGAGGAAATGAAAACAGAAAACGAAAAAGAATAAAGGTGATTCAGTCTTTGACTTTCTGCTTCAGCTCCCAATTTTGAATCARAACAGGTCTATTTTTCTGCACCCACTTAGGATACTATTTTAGCTGGCAGCATGCAAGTATGAGTAGAGCAAGAGCACAGAAGTGCTTTCAAGCATCATACAGAGTATAAATTTGGGATATAAATTATTTGTGTTTTCACTTCTTTCACAGCAGTCATTTGTAAGTTACTTTACTCCTAAAAGGAATGGACAGGTGCACCATCTTGTCCAGGTAACATTCTTGCTTGCTGTGGATTCCACGCTTGTGCTATGCTGTTCTTTGGCACACCAAGTCTTTTTCAGTCATTAAAGTATGTGGGTCTGGCAATATCAAAAAAAAAAAAAAAACCCAGACTTCTGTTTTATAGGGATACAAAGGCTATGCTCCCCTGTCCTGCATCAGGATATAAGTCCCTTGTGTTGGAMCAAGGCCCCTGTTTCCCACTCTTCTTTACAGAATGGAAGTGGACAAATTCTCAGAGCTACAGCTTGTCAGCAGGAGCAGGACAGTGCCCAAAAGAAAACTTGAAATAGAACAGCAGCCCCRAAAGTGCGCTTGGGTTAGTGCAAGTGCGTGAGTACATGTGCAGGGGTGCATCTTTAAAGAACCACTGTCTAAATACTTACCAAGTATAAACTTCTCTGGTTCTCTGTAGATGATAGTTCTTCAGCATATTTCCATGTGAGTGTTTTGCTAATCTCTTTTTCTACCATGCCAGCAAAAACGTTTGCATTATGCTGTAGCAGTGGGTACTGATCTTGCACAGCTCTTGATATAGTTAAGGGTGCCTATGCAGGGAAGAACAGATTTCAGAATTGTTTCCATTTCTTAGCATATGCTAGAAAAAAATAGAAATATRCGGACATACTGAGCTCTAACCATATTGGAGTTGATAAATACTTTGGAATTATCTGACACTTGTTGCAAGTATACATCACAGTTTATTTCTTATTGTGGTCTGTAATGAAGCTGCATCCTGGAGATCACASAAAATGTGAGAACCCTTCATTGACTTACCCTGTCATAATGTTAAAAAAAGAGAAATCAATATAAATGAGCAGTAAAAATACCGAAAAATTACCAGTGCCTTTGGTGAGTCAGTTAATAAGAAAGTAAAAATACATTAATGATAGTATTTGAAAGGTAAATATGGCATGAGGAAAATGACTCATTAGAATATTAAACTTGCTCCCCAAGACATTAGACCACATAACTTGCAATGAATTATTTACTTCTTTTGACCTTCTGACTTACTGCCTTAATTGTACTGTACTGTTGAATTCTCTGGTAATTTTAAACCTTTCCAAATGAAATGAAAATGCAGAWTTCTGAAAGTTTGTCAGATCACTAAATGTTACTTTCGGCCTTTTACCTATTTGTCTGTTTTTATAATGTTGACACTTTGTCTTTAAAASCATCAATGAAATGTTTCCTGTTCTTTCTTATTTTTTGTCACAAAATAGCTTTCACAAAGTATTGTGTCCTAAATACACTTTATTTGATATAGTGGAAATGTCYGATTTCCTCATGACAATGAGGCTACTACGGAATTTATTATTTTACCCTCTGTTTCTTTAATCAGTTCAGGCTGTCAAAGTCCCCCTCCCAAAATGGACTGAGGTTCATCTTGAGTTAAAATAACTTGTAAAAATAAAATGAATGTCACTGGTGGTTCATTCTGATAGTCTTGCTCACAAATGGAAAATTGGAATTGTTAATAAACACAAAGTGACATTTTTCTTCACATGTTTCCAAAGAGGAAGAAGGAGAAATATCCTTCTTCAATCTCCATGGTTAATCCTCTTCTCTGTTGTTCTGTTCTGCTCCCCTACAGCAACCATCTCTGTGGTGGGGACTAGGATCATTCCTGTGCTCTTTAGAAAATTCATTGTCTTTTTACTTTTTACTATGAACATAAAAGGTTTGCAAAGCGTTATGCTAGTGGATGTCAGAATTTAGAAGTATATATTGGGAAGCTGTGTTTGAGCACCTTGGAAGTGGTTTATTGGAAGTCAGTTGTTCATGAAGTCATACTGGGTTTGATTTTTCAATCACTGAATGTTTTCCTTGACACTGTGGCACGTATCATGCCCAGCCTTCTCAGGGTACAGAGCAGGAGAAAATGGATTATGCCCTCAACAATAAAAGGCGAGTCATTCGATTGGTTCTGCAGTGGGCTGCTCTGTATGGAGATCTACTGCAAGAAGATGAAGCAGCCATGGCCTTTGTGGAGGTATAAAGGAATCACTGTATCACTGTACTGAAAAGTAACCACCAGGCAAGATAAGCTAAAAGCCTGTTCCTAGTCTGTAGAATTCTGTCACAAACTGAAGTGAAATAGGTCATTTCAAAGTGCARTCTCTTAGCTCTGTTTTCCTGGGTTTGGCTGCAGATGGTAAACGTCCCACAACAGTGCTTGAMCCATTGCCAGCCTCTGGCCCTCTGAAAATACTGTTACAGACCCCTTTCAAAGTACTGCATGGGCAGAATGTGTTACAGCAGTAGCTGAATTTGCTTTTTCTAGCATTTTCTTGTGAATACTTCAGAGGCTCTGCATATTGAACTGGAGGGCTGTTTATGTCTGCCTGAGGTGTGCCAGGAAAGAGCCGGAGGGTTGCCACTCTACAAAGCCAAAACTCCTTTCCATTTCAATGACAGCTGTAGTGCAGCTACTGGAACWCAAGATCTTTGTCTTCAGAACCCTTGTAAATTCTTTGTGGTAGCTGSCATATTCCTTGGATTTCTAAAAGAAGAAGCACGGCCAACATCATGTTAAATGATCACAATTGCCTTTCTTATTATACATTGTGTTAATGGAACAGTCTGTATGTTACTGKCTGAATGAAAGTTCCTACCCAAAGAGCTTAAAACTGAACCTAAAATAAGAATTAGCAGAGGGCAATAGAGAGGGGCTTTAAGAATGTTAGACACACCACAAAAACATGAGAAAGCTTTTCAAGCTTTGGACGTGGCATAGTCTTTCATTAGGCCAGAAGATAAAGAACAATCACTAGCTGCAGGCACATAGATCCTTCATTGGGATGGATTTATGTAGATGTATCAGGAATAGGTTTGAGTAGGGTTTAAAAGAGAGGGATTCTGTAGTGGATTAGAGTAGCTGAGAGTCAGTGACTCGGGAGCAAATGAAACACCAAAGACTACAACAACACTGAATAAAAAAACCTATCATGCCAGATTATTCGTGAATTTTAGTCTGTGTCCTTGACAGTCTGAAAATGCAGGTTTTGCTCAAGCAGTCAGTGGTTACAGAGTGAGCTAAGGAGCCTCATCAGGCTTCCCTTCTGCATGTCTAACTCTTGCTTTAAATCAGCTGGAGATGAACAAGTGGAAGTAATACAGGGTTGGGCCCAGCATGTGTTCCTCTGTGCAGATTATCATCCTTTATAATCATTAAGCTATCAAATGTCATCTCATAATCCTCTCTCCTGAGTACTACTTATTTACCCCTATAGTTATTTAAAGACCATTCTGTATCATTTACAGGAATTTTATGTATCTGTATCAGATGATACTAGAATGATTGCAGCACTAAAGGAGCAACTTCCAGAGCTAGAGAAAATTGTAAAGCAAATGTAAGCACARTTTTTGCTTCTTTCCTCCCCTGCCCTTTTTCTCAGTAAATAAATAAAGGAAATTTATTGGTTGTATCTATTAAAAACTGTCATTCTGTGAATGACWGTTATATGAAACTGAAAGTTTGCATGCAGTCTTGGTGAAGTAATGTCTATGTCCCTCTTTTCCACATCATTCTTATAAACACCATACCCTCGCTGAGAGGTTGRCAAAAGCTTATTTCATGCTTACATGAAATTTGTGTAATATTTTTTCTGCCTCGGTCATAGATTAACTGGGATATCATCTAGTCTTTTCATATTTCATAAACATGATTRTATTTGAATTCTTGTTTAATAAGTGGTCAATGTTCTGTAGGTGATTTTGTACACAAAATCTTCCAGSTAATATTTAATTATATATTCTGTGCTTCACCTTTTTGTAGTTCTGAAGAACCTAAAGCATCGCAAAAGAAGGTAAGAATATTTATTTGTCCATTTTCTAAAGTAAAATCTTAAGCTCAGCAAATTCATATGCATCTTCTTTTTAGTAATYATGGATATGTTAAGAAAAAGACATTGAGAAATAGCTTCTAATATTGTCGAATTTTACATTGCTATTTTTTTTCCTGCCATTGATAAGAGATCTACTGCAGTTCRTGTTTGCCACATAATGTTTCTTTCTGCATTAATGTAACTCTCAATGATTMATTTTCAGCACAAAGTTCTTCTGCAGCTGTTCAACACAAGTGATGACAGAGCACAGAAACGCCAGCCTATCAGGGGCAGCGATGAAGGTGAGTTCCTTCTCTGCAAAGTTTCCTTGAGCCACTGGGATCTACATAAATTTGTCTGTCTCAACAAGTTGGTCTAAAAGTAAATGGAAGTACCTACCTAGAGTTTTGAAGCTGGCCGGAAGCAAACTGTTTACTTTTTTTAGCCCAATATTCTCCATGGTTGATTTGAGGTGCTCCTGGCCTTTTCCCTTAGTTGCTTGTGCTATCAAACACTGCTTCCTCAGAGGCAGATGTAAAAACCTTTAACATAAGGAAGGAGCAAAACAGGGAAGAACCAACAAGGTGATGTCTGCAGGATGGCAGTGCAACAAATAGGGCTGCTGAAGGTCATGTTTGAACCTCTGTCTCCTTGGTGTAGTTTGAGCTAACATGTACAGCTGTTCCTTTGCAAGACAGGAGWGGAGATAATGCCACGGATTGTGGATCTAGAATCATAGAATATAGGCACACAGCCTTAAAAAAAATCTCCTGGTTTGCTCTGTTGCTATTGTTTGATTTTCTCAAGAGATGAAGGTAAAATTTACAGCAGCATATCAGAATGTCCTTTTCAGGTTACTGATAAGGTACTCTTAATGGTTGTTTTATATTACTTAATCACCTAAAACAGCTGCTACTTCGGCATGTTTGATATTAAAGGATAGCTCTTGCTAATGAACAGCAGTAAAAACAAGGTAACAAAATRCAAAGTTATGTAGCTGAAAAAGCTGGTGGCAAAAATCTGTGGTTTTTACACATAAATAAACCATGCAATGTTTTTTTCTTTAGTTCTGTTTAAAGTGTACTGCATAGACCAAACCTATACCACTATCCGGGTGCCAGTGTGTTCTTCTGTGAAGGAAGTGATCACGGCAGTAGCAGACAAGCTGGGCTCTGGAGAAGGCCTCATCATAGTGAAGATGAGTTCAGGAGGAGGTACTGTGTTTGCATCATCTTAAACACTTCTCAGTTATGCTGAAGCAGAATTTCTGGAGGGATTGAAAGACTAATTCAGTCAAGGTTTTATACCCATGTGCGTATTCAGCTAGTACACAAGTCCTGATTTAGATGGAGTACCTTCCTCTACTGCTGACACACACTGCAGCTCACATGGCAGCAGGATAAATGGAGAAGCTTTTTTATCTGCATGTTACACAGCAGAGCTGCCCCAATTTTCCTTCAATGTTAAACTTGTAGGAGCTTTTTAACAGCAGAAATAGAAGGTAAGCATGGATAAATTTGCACTAGACTCAGGAATCAGTAAGATCAGAAAGCACTGCAGTGCAAACATTCTGGTTGTGGTCACTACAGTTCTGGCTGCTTTGTCCATGCAAACCACTGCAGAGCARTTTAGTGCCAAACCCACTGACCTAGTGTTTGCAGAGTCAGGAATCAGGCCTCACTATAGGTTGTGGAGATGTGAGAGTAACTGCGAGGTAAATTCTGCTGGAGAATTGGTGTTGCTTGAGTGCTTTGGTTGAGTACAACTGTGTGGAGACACACAGAGGTAATGAGAGCTATGTTGGAAGGCATTTTTGCAAACAGTGGTGTCTGCCAAAAATGTCTCACTTCCTGAGAATTGACACCAGGCAGCTTAACTTTTTGCAGATAAAGCAAATTTTTATTGTCATATTTGCTGACCACCAAMATATGCTGGAAGAGACTGTTTTGTAAGTTACTTCATTATCTTTTCTTTACCTGTGATGGGATGCTCTTTTAGAAATGTTATAACACATTTCATCACCTCCTTAAGGAGCTGTTGCCTTCCAGAGCAATTTCTATTAAGAACAGCTCTCCAAATGCTTACAGCTCAATAATGAATGAATGGACTCCCTAATTATGACTGAATTTTTGCAGGCAGTTAGAAATGGTGGCAGCATAGGTTTCTTGACTTCTCTGTAGAGTTTGGGACTGGGGTTCTAGTTCTGTAGGAGACTGGTTTGGGCTGAGCTTATCATAACATTTCTTCAATAAAGAGTGTCTTCTTGTTTTCTGTTTTGTATCCTGGACATTGGGTTGCTGAGCAAATTTTTTTCCTAAGAGGGTGATCTGTGCAGCTGGTGGATCAGTCTTGCTGTAAACTTTTAATGTGTATATATATATAATAAACAATCATTTGTTTCATTTTTACAGAAAAGGTTGTGCTCAAACCTCATGACGTTTCAGTGTTCACCACTCTGAGTGTTAATGGACGCCTGTTTGCTTGCCCACGGGATCAGTTTGATTCATTGGTATGTATCTGTGCACTGCTCAGGARCATCAGGGCTTCAGTTTGAACACCTGGCTCTTTCTTGACTTGAGCTAAAAACTAGTGGCACCATTCACAACAAAGGGCTTGTCACAATGCAATAGGATGAGCCCTGAAAATAAAACAAACTGACATTATAAATKCCCTAAACTAGACCAGAAATCCATCCACATAACAGAACGCGATCCCAGTATTCTTGAGTATYGTCACCAAGACATGCAGTAATTCTTCATTACAGAATTATCTCTTCAAAGCCATACTGGATGTATTTTTTTTAAGATAAGTGTTACCAATTAAAGCATTCTGAAGATTTGATTCCAGAAAAAAATCCTTAAAGTCTTTTTTTTCTCATCCCCACAAAATACTGTGTCAAAATCAGAGATAATTCTAAGTAGAATCGCAGAAAGTATTCCTGATAGAAAGTCTGTTTTTTTCTTAGGTAGAATTGCTCCTAAGTGCTTACAGTTTATACAGTCATTCTAGCGATCTCCATGGGGTCGGCTTTTATAGAGTTTGATTTGACTGTACTTTTTGTTCCTTTTATTTCATTAAAAACAAATGTCATTGCCAAGTCATGTCAGCATGAACTCTATTACTCCTAGCCTTGTTTCAGCCTCCTGTATGCTTTTAACAAGCCACTTAGTATGTATGCCTGATTTCTTTTATGGATATGGTAAAATCTATGCTTTGCTGCTGCTTTCAATTTAGTAACCAGGGAATGCACATCCAGCATATGTAGTTCCATGCAGAGATATCTCTTGTTCAGTTTATTAAATTCTGGTGTTCCCTAAAGGTTAATTAATCCTACCAAGTAGATACCCTCATGGGGCATGCTACTGTGGGTAGCAGGGGTGTTCCATCAATACAACTGTGCTGGGTACTTACATATGGTTCTGCATTGTCTGTGTACACATAGCTTTGGCAGCAAATTGTCATGGCTTTCTGTGCTTTTCCCTATGCTATTTACCATGGATCAAGTATTCARAATGCTGCAGGGAGCTCGAAGATGCAGGGCTGCAATATGCTACTTTTCATCAACTAGACTGAATTCAGTAGAAACTGGGGAGGTAAAATGGTCCTCAAATCTGCATAACAGAATACATCCCCCTTATCAGCTGCATTTTTCCAAAGAGTTATAACAAATCAAAAAATGTTACAACCTTAGCTGCCTCCCAGCTTAATCCTTCTACATTCTGATTGCTGCCTGTTTGTGAACATTTATCCACATTACATTTGGCAATTCCCATGTGAAAATTGTTCTGGGTAGATGAATTTTCAAATATGYTGTGAGTTTGCATTTAAGTGCTTCTTTCCTAGCCTTGGAAAATATGTGTTTGTTATGGTAACAGCTMTGTTTGTCTCCAAATTGGGGAAAAAAATACGTCTTTCAATCTGTGGTCAATTCTCTTTCCACAGAACAGGATTTTCTACACAAAGCTGCTATATTTTTATTTCATATGTTGTCATAACCTGAAGGAATTTTGTGTTTGTGCAAAATTCAATTCATTGCAATTTGCAGATTGCTATAAGATTAATGGCTGCCCTGGGTTTTTTTCAGAGAATACTTTTCTACTGTTTTGGTTTKTTTTTTTTTTTTTAATTATAGATGAAGCTTTTAAGGTAATAAATCTTGTGATTTAGTTTAGTAATTTTTAATCAGTTTGTATTATGAAGGTACTCAAAAGTTTTCCCTGGAGTRCAAAGCAAGAATTCATACAGAAATAAAGCTCCTACATGCTGTATGTTACTGAGAAAGTGATTTGATGTATTAATCCAGTCAGTCCTTTTCCTATTGCTGATATATTATTCTTATATAAAAGAGTATTCATTTAGTAGGCTCCTTTTTTGTATTGCAGTATCTGAATATGGTCCGTTAATCTTGCAGACTCCACTGAGTTTGTACTCAGAAAGGAGCCGGTTGACGATTCCGTGCTCCATCATAATGTGTTTAACAAAAGGCGCTGAGGAATTGGGAAACTTCTGTGTGAACTCTGCCGCCCTCTCCTGGGAACAGAGCAAGTGACCCGCGCGTTCTTGGGCAGCTCTGCKGGTGTTGCACCTTCCAGTTTGCCTGGGGTTCACTGGCGATATTTGAGCAGAGCTGCTTCAAACACTTCACCCTAACATGTACAAATCTGACTACTTCAGATCTGACTTGGTCTCAAGCCATGTTTTTAATCTCTGTGTAATACAAGATTTACTTGTGTGCAAAATCATAGGTTACATCTCATTTACTGGATGGCATGGGAATGTCTTTCAGAAGTGTTTTGCACTTAGTTCTTTCTCCTAGGACTGTGTGTATATCATTTTAATTGGCCTAGTCAGGAATTTTGCAATCACAAACTGTGTATCATTGTACTGTCAAGGAGAAAGTATCAGGTTTATTTTATAAATGTTCAGAAGATCTTGGAATCACTGCAGATTTCTGAAGTGTGTTAGATGCAATAATTCTCATCATTAGAATCATGAATATATAAAAGTATTTGGCCTGTGCTTTGTGGCCTGGTTATTTATGCATGTGAAAAAGGAAACATAACAAGATTTTTTTAGAAAGACCTAGGCTCCTAAACAAACACAGATGATTTAGTTAGCACGTGTGTTATAGATTCAATTTTTAGAACAATGTTAAAAATAGCACACTGAGAACAGTCTGGTTTATTTCCTTACAGTSACTCTGAAGAGCTTTCAGAATTTTCCTGTACATACTGGATACCGATTTTGCACAGGGCTTCTCATTTTCTAATACCTGCCTGAGGTTAAAAGCAAATTTCAGTTTTAGTGCAAATTTCAGTTTTGCCATTAGAAACATAATCAGGAAAGTGGTCACAYTAAAAGAAAAAATTGGAAATATTATGGAAAGAAAGCATCAACCATACCATTTTGCATGTCTAAAATACTTTAATAGTATTTTTCTGTTTGTAGACACCGTTGCCAGAACAAGAAGGACCATCTACTGGTACAGTGGGAACATTTGAACTGATGAGTTCCAAAGACTTAGCACATCAGATGACAATTTATGACTGGGAGCTCTTCAACTGTGTGCATGAGGTATGAGGATCTGTCTATTCAGCAGGTTAGAATCTGTTAGAAAGTGTTTAGTTGTACATTGTACGTTTGTGCATTATTTCCAAAGCCTTCTCTAAACTTGATTTTCAAAAATTCTACAAGAAACACCTRCAAGTTTTTAAAGTAAAAGACATTCTTAATTTTATAGGCAAAACAGAAAAATAAATTTCTTCAGGTTGTATGCTGCTTGTTGAATTACTTTTGGATGCTTTAAGATWTTAAGCTACTTATATATAATTTGTAGTTATGCTTTTACTATGCCTCAGGTATTGTCTCCTGGATTTGTTATCTGAATCTTCGTCATCTGTGCAACAATAAATGTAAACTGCAGAGCAAGTTTCAGGCTAGATATTTACCTGGTCATTCTTACCCTCTTTCCTAGCTGGAATTGATCTATCATACTTTTGGAAGGCACAATTTTAAAAAGACCACAGCAAATCTGGACTTATTTTTAAGAAGATTTAACGAAATCCAGTTCTGGGTAGTCACAGAGATTTGCCTTTGCTCTCAACTCAGCAAGCGTGTTCAGCTGYTAAAGAAGTACATTAAGATAGCAGCCCAGTAAGTATACAATCATATGGGAACTGGAAATGATGTTCAGCATAGTCATATATGTAATGTGTTTATATTTTCTCTTTTCAGTCAGTCACACAGAGTAGAAGTATTTGGTAATTCTGTCCATTTTCTTATAGGGCTGTGTAGAACTTATGAAAATACATATTCTTCTTTTCTGTGCTATTCTCCAGTGCTCCCTGATCTGTGATCTCTTAGGGCCATGTTTTCACGTCAAATTTGTGCATAAATACACTTCAGTTCATAAGGAGAATCCTTCATTTACCTTTACATACATTAGCAAATATTAGTATGTGAATTAGTAAATATTAACAAAATTGAGCCTTAATTTTCCTGAGAACCGAAGTATTTTCTGGTGCTGCTTGGAAAAGCCCTTCTCAGAATTGCTCCGAGTGGGAAAAACAAGAGGGGAGAGTAAAAACCTTGCCTTGACAGGGGYCTTGAATGGGATTGTATGCAGAAGTCCCTTCCAACTCGTATGATTCTGTGATTGTGTGATTTTTTTTTTCTAATACTTTGTTTTAAAATGCAAAATAGGAATGTTTGTAACTAACTGCTGGGTCTGAGGTTGGATAGTAGATATTCTTGCTGTCTTTCTTTATTCCTGTCCAAATTTAAACTGTTTGGAACCTTCATGCCAGAGATGTCAGTCATGACTCCCTAAAGTCAAGAGCAGGGCTGTGACTGACTTCAGAGAGAGCAGAGGCATATCCATTCCCTGCATAGGTATTGATTTTTATCACTGTTATCCTCTCCCTCCCGTTCAAGTTCATGGTGTATTTATTGCATTCATTGCTGTCTGAATAAAGAGTTTGCTGAGGTGTGTARTGTTTCTACAGCTGCGGCTGTTGTGGCTAGAAGCATTTGGGCAGTTCTACTCAACAGAGATACTGTTATTTTCAGTTAAAGCATAAGTTTTGACTTTTTTTCATCATTAAATGGAGTTGTGTAAAGGAGGAGATTGCTATTGCAGCTGCGATGCTGCTCTTCTCCCTGTCAGTAATTGYACATAGCTGAAAAAATAAACTTCCAAACTGGGGAGCAGTGTAGCTCTGGGTTACCCTGCTCTGCAAGGACCCGCTTCCTTCTGGGCCCTGCGGTTGAATTATGGTTGGTTGAGGCTGAAGATTTTTTAAATCTAGCGGTGGGTGTGCAGGATCAGTTTTAGATTCAGTGCAGAGGACAGTTTTACCCCTTTAGTTTCTAAAAATACATGCACCACATATTCCATTATCTCACCGCACAGCGCGGAGTGGGAAGCAGCCGCTGGCCTGGCSGGCTGTGCCCAGGAGAGGGCAGTGGCACCCTCACAGACATCGGGGTCTTTCCGAAACTCGGGCATGAAACGGGAAAATGTTGAAATGTGGTCATTAAGATACAGCAGTCATTTCCATGAGCGCTTGAAATCAAGTATCCTAAAAATTACAGTTTAGTATCTCCTTAAAAACTGCCCTAGCCTGTGGGCTCCTCAGAGTCATGGGTTTAATCTTGTGCTATTTACAACAGCCTGACAACCTCCTGTTTACTTCCATGTTTCTGGTATCACCACAATGCTAAAAATAAATAGCTAAAAGCGGTCTGCTCTGCTGAGTCCCCTTTGTCTACTAAAAGCAGAGAAATCCGAAGCACAAGATTTTCCTCTGTACAAACCGAGAGGGCAGGTTTAATTGCAGCCGCTGGAAAGGCGCTGGGAAGTTTTGCCAGACTGCTGCCCTCTGTGCAGTGCTGCCATGGTAACAGGTGCTACACATGCACTAAAACAAACACAAAGTGCACCGAAGTTAGAGGGGAGAAAAAGCCCAGGCCTTGAACCAATATCTTTGAGGAAGTTTTGCCTGTGAAGATCCTTGAGACCTAATGAGAACTTTACCCTACCTAGAAGTACTAGACTCATTAGAAAAGTGTTCAGGGAGAAGAGCTCGATGCTGCACTATTAATCTTAGGCATGACTKGTGGTAACGAGATGCCTCGCACGTAGCCATTTTCAAAGGTAACTGCTACTGAGAACCATGTTTCAGTTCTGTGCCTTGAGGCTCAGATGCCATCGCAGAAGGCACAATCATTTTGTGTCTGCCACCCCACGCACCCTTGATGTGTGCTCCCAATCTGTGCAGGCAAGCGCAAGGCCAAGTGCTGGCTCCAAGTGCCGTGCACATGTGCTTTCAGTTCCAGGAGCCGGTGTCGCTTTAGCAGCTGCTGGAAAAGGATGGAGAGGTTACCAGGTTCATCTCTTTTCTCCAGCTATTGTAGGAATAAACTTTCAAACAAAGGGGAGAARTGAACTGTGTTTCCAACAGTGAGTTCTTCCCGTATTAATTGTATTAGAAAGGMCTTCTGGGATGTGCTTGCACATACTCTTAGGGATATCTTCAAACCCAGTTTGTATATATTTCCTCTTTGCAGATGTATCCACAGGCTATTTAGAAGCCTTCTTGTGTATCATTGTACTCAGACACTTTCATTCAGTTTTTGAAAATCATTCTTTCCATACACATGCATATATTGTAAGCTCAAGGAGCCTGTGAGAATATTTTGAAGTGTGTGTTTATAGAGAAAATGCCAGGATGAATGTTCTTGTGTAAGTACCAAGAGATTTTAACCACATACACGTTTGTGTTGGAGACCAGWGTGTGTGTGTGTGTTTGTTTGCTATTCATCCTTAACAGGAAGGTATTTCTGGTACAGTCCATTCTGTGAGGCAGAGGATCCTCTGCTCTGAGGTGGTGCACTGTGGTGCTTCAGAGGATCCACTTCTTGACATTTTACATGCAGCATACATGCAGTAGAGTCATGCAGCACTGTTTGTACTGCCTGAAAGGGGTCCTCTGTCTGGAACTAAGCTATTTAGTGTAGACCCTGTAGAATTTACACAATGTCTGCTGTAGAAAGTCATACATCTAGACGGATTTTAACCAAGACTTTGTCAAATTGTATTCCTTAACAGGCTATTTGGCAAAATGTTTCATTTTTAATATAAAAATAGATTCAAATTCAATATTGCAGACACAGCAGAGGGGGAGAGTCACCTCCCTTCACCTGCTGGCTGCAATGCTTTTGGTGCTGCCCAGGATGTGGTTGTTTTTGGGGCTGCAAGCACACAATGCCAGCTCATGTTGAGATTCTTGTCCACCAGCACCTCCAAGTTCTTCTCCTCAGGGCTGTTGTGAATTCATTCTTCACCCAGCCTGTGTTTGTGCTTGGAATTGCTCCAACTCAGATCCAGGATCTTGCACTTGGCCTTTTGAACTTCATGAGGTTCACACAATCCCACCTCTCAAGGCGCTCCGAGTCCCTCTGGATGTCATCCCTTCTCTCCAGTGTGTCACCTGCACCACACAGCTTGGTGTCATCAGCAAACCTGCTGAGGGTGCACTCAAGCCCACTGTCCATGATTCTGCCAGAGATGTTAAACCCCAACAGTCTCAATACCTACCCCAAAGGAAAGCCACTCACAGCAGAAGAAACAGAGACTGCRGTGCTTAAATTGGATGTTGGCACATCAGTTGTGAAAAATAGGAGATTATTTGCAAGAACTTAATGAGATGCAGATTTATGAGATACTGTSCCCTTCCTACAGAGTCAATGAGCTGCCTGCTGCAGACCCAGCTGAGCAGTTGTGTGGGCTGTTCCCATCAGATTGTATCTCCTTCTTCATATGGCATGTTGCATCTTCCATAGTACTTGATTACATGTTCCAGTTTTTCCTGACTGATAGCAAAATCCTCCTTTGCATTAGATATGAAGCGTGATCAGAAGCTCCTTTTGCCCAGGACCTCTTTAATGATGCTGGTACAAACAGGGATTCTTTTCCTAAAGCATGCTAGAAGATCCAGAATCTATAAGTAATAGAAATCCTATACTGCAGGGGGGGTCACTGGCATGGGACATCTCTAGACATCTGGACTTCTCCCTTTGAAAAACTCAGTGACCCTGTCAAATACAATGAAGATTTCCTAAGGAGTGCTTCAAGCATTCAGTAGATGTTCAGAAACTGTCAGCAAGTTCTGCAGCAAATGAGGTTGTAAAGAGTTGTTTATACTGTTGCTGGTATCCCTTGGGACTGAAGTGATCCCAGTTTCAGGCCTGTATATCTGGTGGGGAATTGCTTCAAAGTCCTTGCTTAAGCTGGCACCCAGTGGAGTGGAAGAAGATCATTTTAGGAGGGAGTAGAAAAGAGCCTCCAGAGTGTGAAGTGCTGACACATTGGTTGAGAGGTGTCTGCAGGCATGCAGCCAGGACTGCCCAAATTCAGTCACTTCTGAGCTAGATGTCTGGGTTAGGATCTCTTAAGGTTGTCATATGTACTGCTCTGACTGATATGTACCACTTGACACCTGGCCCTTTGTGTTTCAGCTGTAAGGAATACAAAAATCTGAATTCCTTTTTCGCTATTATCATGGGACTGAGTAATGTTGCTGTGAGCCGTCTCTCGTTRACATGGGAGGTAAGTGTTGGCTAAAATCAATTCCATGAAGCTTGGGGACTTGTGCTTTTCATTAGCAAAAACGTGAATTGGGCCTTTATTATTGATAAARCTAGATCTACTAATTCAGCTCCTGCCCATAAGCCTTTAGCTGAGGCTGACAGTATTTATTAGTAAGGCAGTGCACTGCACCCATGGATGTGCTGAATACTCACAGGATTTAACAGGAGTGACAACTGTAGCTTCTGTTGATGAGCTGAACTGCCCACAGGACAAACCAGTTAGCCAGSTAACCTCTTAGATCAGCCCATCCTCTGTGTGCCTTTACTGCTCATTCAGTGACATTGCTCCACTGATAATTCTTTTAAATTCATCCTTTGTTTATACATATTCATTTTTCATCTCCACAGGGACTCTGTTGCYCTGTTAAAATGGGGGTTTGTCCTAACCAGTTCTGGTTTTCTCTCTGACATGCATTTCCATGCTTACTGTCAGTTTGGTCTTTATTCTCAGAGCTTCCACCTTTTTCTGTGGCTTTGCTCTTTTGTTAGAAGAGTGTGTAAAAAGCGTGCAGTGTCTAGCATAGTGAGGTAGTAAGCACATGTAACCACAGAGAACATATTTGAATGTCCATGTCTTTTATTGTTCACTAGAAATTCAAAATAATTAGTATGACTGAGGTTATTGATGCAACTGAGACAAAAATTTGAACCCCTTTAAAAATGGSCTGTGAAACAGGAGATCAGACTAACACACCGAGAGGACATCAGCCCCGTTTTCAGGAATACATGTGCTATAGACAATTGGTGCTACAGGCAAAGGTTTTCAGTTTCTCAAAATAATGACCCTTCCTTTGTGGCTACTGAGAGGAGTTGGGGGAGCTGAGATGACAGGACTAGAGAAGGAGGACTTGAATGTGTATGCTACATGCAGCAATCTGAAGTGAGCTGGGGGGGGCACAGATCATTTGTAAGTGTGGGGATTTAACTTGAGATCAGGGAAATATTATCGCACTGGTTCTGTAGAGCAGTCAGTTTATCAAGGGAATTTCTGCAATTTGATTTTTAGCCAGAAATGCACAGAATATACTTTAAGACAAACACACCAAGAGCTGATTTTTTTCTATATTATCATGCATTTACATTAGTTGCATGCACAAATTAGATATTTGCAGGTGCAAATGTCCAATTATACCACTTACTTCACAAATACCTAATCTGCATGCATATGCAAACTAGGCACACAGTTGTTGACACACATCATTAAAAATTAGGCCCTTGCTGTGGCACAGTGTAAATAGCTTGCTAGGGTACACACTCCAAATGTAGAAAGTATTGCAAAAAATCTTTTTTACACTATAAAACCTCTATTAATTTTTAATATTATCCACTGCCAGTAGGAGTCTGAAAAATTCAGCAAATACAGAGAAAGTTCTTACTAAAAATAGAAAGCTGAAATAAAAAATCCCTGTGATCGCTGAAACCAATTTATAGCATATCTTACAGTCTTTATAGTAAAGTTATTGAATCTGTATAACATGACATGCATGAGGAGTAAAGAAAGTATTTAGTAAAGCCCATCTCATTTCATCTCATCTCARTCATTGCATGATCAACTGGCCATGATTTATTTGTGTAGGTATTGTAGACTGAAAAAATATACATTTATTTATACCCCAGAAAKTGATAGAGGACCTTGGCTGCTGAGCATGTCAAGAATTTAAGCAGTAAATGGATCAGCAYGAACAAAAAAACCTCCTGGAAATACCCAGGCATGGATATGAATTTGCAAGGGCAGTTCATCATAGGTATGAATAATTAGGCTGATCTGCCCCTATGCAAGCTGTGGGCAAATTATATTTTCAGATAGATAAAGTCAGTAACATCCTGAAAGCATTCACATGAATTTCAACTTACATTCTGAATTCAGTGATTGTTATGTGAGCCAAACAAAAATCTGAATCTAAACATCCCAAAGGACTAAATTCAAGTCGGGGTTTAAATCAGGATCCAGGTTTCATGGCTGGTCCTGTCTCTATTTTTAATCTGGTTGCTAGGAAACATGTTGTATTTTAGATTAGCACATTGTTAGAAATATCTGGCAAAAAAAGAGCACTTTCCTGACTTAGGGCGTTGTAGAAGGAACTAGCATTTACAGTAAAATTACCACACTAATTGGATTTAATTAAGGTTTGCTATTTTTGTTTTTATTAACAGAAACTTCCAAGCAAGTTCAAGAAGATCTATGCAGAGTTTGAAAGCTTAATGGTGAATAGCAATAGATCCCTTATTCTATGCACAGTCTGAGATAATTCAGTTTCTGATTTGAATTCCTTGATTCAGAACATTTTATATGTCCTTGTTTGACTTTAAGAAGTTTATGATCCCATTTTAGAGCTGCTAAAACAAGTATGTATGACTAATAAATTATACTCTTAGGAACCTACTCCGAGAGAACTTATGTACCACTCAAAGTGAATCTGGGAGCTCAGAAAAGCTTTATCATATGTTTGCCAATAGTACATGTGGGAAATTATATTTTTCAGCCTGGATTTTTCCAGGCAATACATTTTAGTGTTGTAACATGTGCAAAACTGGAACTGCAGCTGTAAGGAGGGAGGGAGAATGTGTGGTTTCTTTTATGAAGAATGTTTTTGTAATAGTATCTTACCTTGCTATTTGGCGTGAAAAAAATGTTTGTGTTTAGTGGCTGCATTCTCATCGTGTAACCAGTCCAGGAGAATGATAAAAGGGGTCTGAATTTGCAGATGCACTCTTAAAGTCACAGGAAAAAAGATTTAATAAATGCCATGACATCTAAATGAATGCATGTAATGTCTTGATACATATAATAATACATATTAGTAATTAGTTGATTTTTCTTATTTTGTAAGGATCCATCAAGAAATCATAGAGCCTACAGATTAACTGTAGCTAAATTGGACCCTCCAATAATTCCTTTCATGCCGCTGCTTATAAAAGGTAAGCTTGGATGTTACTAAAATTATTAACTTGAAAGCTATATGTCAAATGTTTGAAGGATAAGAGTAGCAGCAAGAAAAAGCAAAAACCAATCTCAGTGTGAGGTATGATCTTTTTCCATTATAAAAAGCATGACACAGAGACAAGAAAAACTGCTTTTGTACATCTGAATATCATACCTCAATTTTATTAGTCTCAGAAATGCTGCAGATTAAAACCTAGATGGTTTGGTGTTAGAGCTGCTATGATTTTTGTGAGGGAGTGATAAAACATGCTGCTGTTTTGTTTGGCCACGATTCAGTAATGGGCTTTTATGTTTTTTTACTTCTATACAGATATGACGTTTACTCATGAGGGAAACAAGACATTCACTGACAATCTYGTAAACTTCGAAAAAATGGTATGTATGACATATTTGAAAAAAAACTTTAAAAGACCTCCTTATTCACCTCTTCAAGAGTGAGCATCTCAACAGTGACTTGCAGGGCTAGAGAAAGTGAAGGCAGGACCAAGAGCTGGCAAAAATAGTCTGCGTTTCACACAGCACCTGGGACTTCTGGGTTTCTGGAAAACCTCACAGAGGGGGAAAATAAACTGCCCACTGAGCCATGCACAGCCAAAATGTTCCCTGGTAGAGGAATCATCAGGGACAGGAAGCAGAGCTATTAGAGACACTTTTTAACAGCCAGTTTGGGAGCAACTTGTGATTTTAACTGCTGTTCCTTCAAACAGGCCTGAACTGCCTCGGGCTGGGATAGCACTGCATTGCTCCTTGGAGCCTGAAAGAAGTGTTAGAAAGAACTTGCCCAAGATCTTATATTCTTCTTTCTTTGACAAATGAAAGACAGTGTCTGTGACTTGATTACTTCCATACTGGAAAGGAGAATCAATGATAAAAGACTAGATTATGCTCAGATTTCGTTGAAGTCCTGCACCTAAGCTGTCATCTTTTCAAACACCATTGTCCARAACTGCAGGCAGTCAACTGTCCCATTGCAGAAATTGCAACTGAAATTTGTTTCTCAGCAGTGTGAAGCCATTTTCTTGGTTGCTAAGGCCATGTTCCTAACTGATGTGGTTAATGACACATCTGAGAACTGTTTTAGCCAAGCCCATCTATGGCATCTGCATAGCAAAACCAAACCTGACTTACTGCTTTGACAGTGAATAGTAGAATCACAGCATCACTAAGGCTGGAAGAGACCTCCAAGATCCATAAGTCCAACCATCAGCCCAGCACCACTAAGTCCACCAGTAAACCATGTCCCCAAGTGCACATCCACACACTCTTTGAACCCTTCCAGACATGGCAATTCCACCGCCTCTCTGGGCAGCCTACTCCAATGCCTGACCACCCTGGAAGTGAAGAAATTTTTCCTCTCATCCAGTGGGAGCCTCCCCTAGCAAAACTTAAGGATGTTTCCTCTCACCCATTAAGCAGCCATGCTAGAGCATATCTCCTCTGGCCCCTAACTTAGTACTACAATAACCATAACCACGCTATTCCACTGGAGTTACATAACTGCAGTTATTTCCACTGCACTGTGGAGGAGTTTGTTTGACCCTCTGAGCACTGATAACTGCAGAGGGGGAAAAGGGGGGACTTTCAGCCCTTTAAAAAACTTCACAGAAAAGTGATCATCACTGTGAGTGAATTCTCTTAGATTTTAATCCATAGCTCCAGGATAGGCTCTGTCCTGGGGTGATARTACCCCTTTACTAAGATGAGACTGTTGTGGGTAAACGGTAGTGCTAATGCATGAGTAAGGGCCTGACCTCACTGTGCAATAATGGCATTCTGTAATTGCATGTACAGACTGTGTCGCCATCTCCTGCCAAAGGCCCTGAGCCTTCTACCTGCACAAAAGGACTTYATTTCTGGACTGCCTATTCTAATTAGGTGTGTGTATATATATAATAGTATAGGAAGTAAATACTTTGGGGAACACGAAAGGWTGTCAGTCTTGGTTGGAACACTTCCAAGCCAGAAGGGATGGCAGCTACATTGCTATAGCCATGGTTCTGTGGCTGGCTCCAAAATCTCCACCTCACTTGGCCTGTTTACATCTCCTGAACCAGAAGAGCCAGTACATCCACTGGCTTCAGAGCTCTGTGCCTCAGGCTCTTTATGCCTGATTTTGTGTAAAAGCCATTACAGGAGGTAGGAGCTGTCCTGTGAGCACTTCCCATAGACGCAAGTTCAACCCAGGCTTGTCATTAAAAATAGTTCTGCACCACTCTATACCACATTTGGGCCATCCCAAGGCCAAGAGTGAATATTATAGCAGCTTAAACTGATCTATAACTCGGTTGCTACAGGTCTGCCCTCTATACCTTAGTCTGCTCATTGCTTTATCTTCAGAAGAATGTTATCTCCAGAACAGGAGTCTAYTAGTAGCACCCAAAAGTTTTAAATAACATTTTTATCCTGCAAGTATGTAGTACCAGTAATTTGAGTTTTGATCAGTTTCTTTAGGAGAGAAATGTGAAGTCAATTAATGTGGTTTTGATGCTACATATTTTTTAAGGAATCAATATTGTGTCTCATGTTCCTCAACTCACCAAAAAGGGAAGCATTCTCCTTTTTTAGTATTTTAAGCCTTTCTTTGGTTGGTGCTCTATCTAAAACTTTGCTCTGTCTTTTCTCCAGGCCTTACTACAAGTCCATGTTTTGTATTTTTGTTGTTCCTCACTAGCTCTTCTGTATGCTACTTCCGTGTTACTACTGCCTCTCTCAACTATAGCTATTCAGAGCAACCTGTATTCAAATTCTACCCACATAATTCATTCAAATCTTACGGTGTACCTGGSAGTTTTTAGCTTTTTGCATGTGTCATTAGGTCAAGCAAAGAGGAAAAGCCTCAGTTAAACCTCAGTTGCTAGCACCTGCTTGTATTACGCTTAAAACTGTCAAATCCACATATAATTGCCAGATACTAAATTTTGCAGATAAGACCACTAAGCCAGATAACTCTCAGATAAATTCTCCTCTCTTTTGCATGAGTATAAACCCAAGGTAAATCTATGATGTTACTCTGCCATGGAAAGCAGAGACCATATTTCCTCACAGGAGTCATGTCCTGCTGTTTGTTTTTCTGTCTGTTCTGCTGTATGATGTTGTGGCACAAGCAAATGGAGATTCCTTTGAGTATTGCTGGGAGCCACCCTTACTGRTATTTCTGAAACATCTTGCTTCTTGGGAAAATGGTTTCCTTTTATATTTGCTGAAGTTTATGAATAAAAAAACACCTGGGTAGTTGCCACTGATGGTTCCATTTGCCACTGGAGGAGGTGGGTCCCTCCGACTCTCGTGTAAGCATAGTGATGAAACTGAGAACAGCCTCTGGCATTGTGTCTGCATTCTCACCACAGAGCTCTGATCCCGACAGCTGATGTGCTGCTGACAACTTTATTCCTGTAACTGGCTGCCAAAAGTAGAAGTTTGATCTAATGGCATCTCTTCAGCTGAAACAGCTTCCTTTAAATCTTTTTTGTTTTGTGATGTTTCTGTTATTATTTATATTAAACGATGCATCTTAAAACACGCAGGAGCTGTCAGGCAGTGTCTGAGCCAGGAGCTCCCTGAGTGCCAGAAACAGCGAGGCCTGGTTTCCTAAACCTTTGTGTTTCATGGCTGCCTGAGCTCTGCTCAGAGCTCTTCTCGTGGCTGGGGCATGTGTTGTTTCTTCATGGCTGGGGAATTCTGTGTGAATAGGCTTTTGTCATAACATAGGAACTTGCACTACAGACTTTTTCCTGAAGGAGACAGGAGGGCACTTACACAATCTTTCTCTTGTCCACAGACATCTATTTTCACAGAAAATTGGTAGGAGCTTTCTTGCATTTGAAAACTCCGGACTCTTTTCAAATTGAACAAATTTATCTAGAGAAGAAGGGAGAGACAGATGGTGTTAAACCACATTAGCCTAGTCTTTTTTAGTAACTCAAGCTGAAAAGGACTGAGTCAATTTTTTCCTACTACACTTTCCTGTATGTTGATCTCTTCAGTGCTGTAGTGACAGAACTGTGGTATTGGCAGTAGTAGGGGAACATCACTGCAGAGCATTGCTGAGCTTTGCCTCCTGCTGCCTTTGTGAGTGCCTGCTCTTGCTTCCCTTTCCCCGTCTCCTGATCCCCACAGATGCCTTATTTGAGGAGGCTGTGAGGAGCGTGAGGACAGGGACACCTAGCTAGGGAAGAATAAACTCTGTGTAATTTAGCAGATACAGGACAACCTACAACCTGCAGCACAGTRCATGGCAATATGCACCATTTAAGTGACACTGCTTTTATAGCTGTATGTTTAGAAAAAAATKTAAAGCCCTTTCCTAGAATTCTGTCTTGGCAGGGAAAGAAGAGAGAGTAAAGTGAGGAAAGTACTGAGCATGACTCTCTTTAGGGACAGGCAATAGTTCATATTCTTGACCACTTAGTGATTTCTGCTTTTTTTCAAACCTCAGCTGCATAATTCTACACCCTGACTCCCAGTATGGAATTTTGTATTCATAGACAAAGGGAAGATGCAGTTATTTGGGAACTTTATGYGTGCCATTTCTTAAATCATCAGACAGCTTGAACAAAGATTACTTTCCATTGCACCTTTTCCATATCACGTTACCCAGCATGTCTCAGAAATAACACCTGTAGAGGGAGCAGAAGTCAGAAAAAGCTCTGGAAGTGCTGACCTGCCGTGGCAGCACAAGACAGTGCTATGGTGCTGACCACTGATGCTTCTTTTTGTCAAGCCGCTTCACCCTTCAGGTGTGAAAAGAGGATTAGAGAATTTGTGCATATTTGTTTTCAGGTTTTGTGGAGATGAACAAAAGGGAATCCACACTCTGATCCATATGCAAAAAAAAAGGGCGAACGTTCTTTAATTTTTGGAACATAAAGATTATGCAAAAAGTGTGTGACTAAAMCCCTTAGTAGTTTTCAATGGCATATATGAATATTTATAATATTTAGCAACCTGGGTTTGGAATGGATTAGAAGATAATGTGCTGGCCTGCTGCCACACTATTCCAGACTGTAAAACTTGAAAGGGTATTGTTGTGTATACATAGCATGCTGCTAGTAGCCATTACTTGTTATATTATGCAATGGTTCTGTTTCAGAAAGATCCAAATTTAGGTTTGTATGGCTTTTTGATAGTGATCTTACTTAGCACTGTGAGTAAACAGAGATTAATCTTTGCAGGCATTGACTAGAGGTAATTCTCTATTTGAAGAAAAGTTGTATAGAGCAGGTAAATTAAACTTCCATCTGAACATTTTTTCTGTATGTTTCTAGTTTTCTTGCATCAAAAGAAGACAATCCAACTTACCTGCAAGATTCAGAATGGGAAATTGACTT
Organism: Malurus melanocephalus; assembly: GCF_030028575.1. Taxonomy (NCBI): domain Eukaryota; kingdom Metazoa; phylum Chordata; class Aves; order Passeriformes; family Maluridae; genus Malurus; species Malurus melanocephalus. The sequence continues at coordinate 276,285 of NW_026623262.1, forward strand.
TTGTTTCATTCATTGTTTTTCTGTTCACTTTGCACCTTACAAGGAGGAACTGTTATGAGCTCTGACATTAGGAGACAGTAGAAYAGCACTTGGAGAAAAAACTAATGTGAAAGGAGCTCTTCAAGGATCCATAATGCTTCAGAATCTCCCCACTGGCTTGTGATGCTGTCTTTTGGCCACTTTTTCTCTATTTATTCAGCCTTGATACCCACTTCCTCTTTCATTTATGTTTCATCRTTGCCAGGATACTTCTGAATGCACAGATTGAACTGCAGTAACTTCAGGAAAAGGGAAAGAACCCCTTAAAATGAAGTCTTTCAGCCAACTGAAGGAAGCCAGGCAGTTCAGCCTTTAACCAGAAGTCAGACAAGTCCATTTCCACTTATATTTTCCTTGCCTAGAGGAGCCCATRTAATGGGAAATTTGGAAATAAAAAATTTAAAACTTTTAAGAAACCTTCACTACATGCACATAATTTGTCTTTCAATACAGTACAGCATTACAGAGTTTATTCTGAATGCTATGCTTTTTTGAGAACAAATTTCCCACAAAAGAGTAAAATTATTGCAAAGAACACACTTTTTTAATGCATGTAGGTTTTAATATATGAAGCTTAATAATAATAATAATAGCTCCAAAGATTATTATGAAATGAGGCTTTAAAACCTAAACACTAACAGGTGTGAAAAATTAGGGTGTGTGTGTTAACAATCCATCTAGAAAGCACATTAAACACAACTCACTATCTTCCAAAAAATGAAGTGTCCTTAGCAAAGCTTCCCTTGATGCTGGACAGTCTTGAAACTTCACTGTGTTGGCTGGTTCAGTTCAACTTTATGATCTCTCCTTGACGCAGTTACTGTAGATGAGTAGTATTTGAACTGGTGTAAATCAAAACAGCAGCATCACATAACAGAGCCAAATATGAAGCCRTAGAGTTATGAAACAGTCATGTTTGTACGCTTGTGTTGTTCTGATTTACATTTGATAGGGTTAGACTGAAAAACTGACTCTGTAACATGTGGTGTGATCTGTCTCAGTCCTCTTACCCTGAGTATTTAAGAGGCTCCATTGAAGTCAGTGGGCTTTATTCACATGCTTAATGCTGTGAAAATGTCTGCAAGGTAAGTGCCTTAGAAAATCTGCCTGGTAATAATGGTTTGAGGASGGATGAAAACTAGCACAGGATAAAATCTACTCTTACTTGAATTGTGTATGTAAATATGACWTTAGCAACAACATAAGCAAATCCATATCCAGAGTCCCTAGATCTTTTGGGAAAGYATATGCTAGAATTAACATATTTTAGATCAGTTTTTGAAACAGCTACATTTAATTTGATAGTACAAGGTGTAATCCACAAACATTTAGTATGCGATACATCAATAGTGTTTCTTACGCCAACCACCAACCCGTTTTTGTATGGTTGACAGTACATTACAATGTCTGAGATTATATTGTGTGTGTGTAAGGAATATTTTACATTGGTGCTTCCCAATCCTGGAATGACCGAGTTCACAAATGTATTTTATTTGTAACAAAATTTTCATTTAACATTATAATTGTGTATGAATTTAAAGGAGCATATGCCTTAGGCTTTACTGTTCACTAGTAAGAGATATATCATTCCATTTTGTGAGAGCTTATGRCTAACTAGCTTGTTAATCTCACACAAAATTTACATAATGTATGAAGCAGCCTGGTGAGAGTGCTTTGTTAGAMGATGTAGCTGTGTTGGAGCACAGACAGAGAGTCTGATAGGAAATAGCATTTCCCTCCTCTACTTTTTCTTAAACTAAGCAACAGAAATTGAAATAAATGTACTTATAACAGTGATTGAATCAAACTATGTAGCTAACTGCTGAAGTTTTGGTTTGTTTGACATTCTGTAGAACAACTAATTCTGCCCCCACACGGGTGAATGTATTACCTGTGTGGTGCTAATCACAGAAGCAAGTTAAAATTTTACAGTCCAGAATTAAATCTGAAACGTTTTGCTTTATGACTTACCTTCATTTCTGTTCATAAAAATGATGGTAAAATAACATTTGATTTATCAGAGCAAAGTGTATTGATTGAAACTGAATTGAGTGAAATTATGCCTTTTTTCACTGAAGGGGAAGCACAGCCAAGAAGGACTGAAGTGACTTCTGCTCTTTTTTGTAGATTGTCAGTAGAATGGTCCACCAAAAATGAATCCACTTTTCATGTTGTGTTTGATAGAYTTGTGCAAATTAGCACTAACAGGTCTGTTTAATGAAACTTGGCTGCAGGGCCACAGTGCTAGCAGTGGCCTTCTCATCTGTGAGTTGAGCATTCTACCAGTGGCATCAGTGAGCACACACCCTCACATKCTCATTTTCCCGGAGTACTGCATTTTAAAATCAAGTTTATATAAAAGGTGAAAGCTCTGTAACTGCTGAATATATTCAAGAAATGGCCTTGCTGTTAGGAACTGATGGTCTTTAAATTGTGTATATACTCCATGGTGTTCCTTTCACTTTTGAATATGGTAAGATGTTATCAAAGAAATGCACATCGAAGGGGCTGATTTTCATTCTTAGTTAGGGCCTTTTACAGCATTCAAGCAAGGGAAACAATTCTCTGAGTGCATGTAAATTATATTCATGCTTATTTAAAGCCTGTGTAAATGCAAATCACACCCTACATAGGAAAGTATCAGCATTAAAATTATATTTTCATTCATATGACTGCTTTTATTGGCRTATGTCTTGACACTCAGGCACAGTTAGGTGCTTTGTTTAAATGATGATGAAATACGGTGCTTGTTCTCTGATTGCATCCCATCTTTTCCTTCCAGCGCATGATTGCCAACACTGTCAGGACAGTGAAATTCTGCCGAAGCCAATCTTTCAGTAAGTGTATTGCAACATCTGCACAGTCAGCATTATCATCAGTAGCTACAATAATTGCAACTAATTCTGTGTGTACCAGAATTGAAAAGCCTGCTTTCCGGTGATTCTTCTATGTTTGGATCCTGTGTTGTTTCTCAGGGCAAAATATCCTTCAGGAAGCTCTAATAAACCCCTTCTCCTCCAAGCATCTCTTTTCCAAGCATGTGAAAGAGCTAAATATCTGTGAGGTCTCTACCCCTGTCAAATTAGAGGCAGTTGAAATTAGCCACTGGCTTCTGAAGTGGTTGAAATAAGTCTAGCAGGAAGCAGCACACAGATACTTGCTTGGATAAATGTGGTTTTAATATGAAACTAATCTGGAGACACGACCTTTATAAATTGCATAGCTGCACAAGGTGATCAATTTAAAACCTGTTTGTCAGTATAATTACCTGAACTTGCTTGAGGCCATGCAAGATGACAGAGCTGTATGGTCAAACAGGCTTCTCTGGGTATCATCCCATCAAGGTGCACAGTCACACAGGCATTTCTTCAGCACTTTATCCATTTTGACTCACAGCACCCTTCCTCTTTTTCAACAACAGAATAATTAATATAAAGCTATATTTTTATAAAAATGGTTTCTTTGCATTTAGGTCAAAGCCTAACTGTAGAATTAACTACCAAATTAAGGGTGTTCTTTTTTTCTCTCCCACAATCCAGGGTTTTTTTTTGCTTTATTGCTTTAATTTTGATGTATTAAGCACTAGTGAGACCTCCACATATTTAGAAATGAAAGCAAATTTTCATTATACGTGATATAACAAAATGTCACTACATAGATCTACTGGACCTAAATTCCATGGTTTTTGTGTGCATATATATTTATGTATTATACATGCCTCAGTATTGTTTTTTAGTTGAAGTTAAGGTGCCTAACAGGCATTTCTGTGAGCTGTTCCCTGTGAGGCTGATGATACTCAGATTTTAACTCAGTGTATTCCATAATTGTTGCTAGAGCAGGTATAATGTGTTTATGTTAGGTAATGTGAACAGGTAGTAAATTCTGAGGCTTGAGTGGGGCAGCCAATAAGCACTACGTTCTTGTAGATATTTAATACTGAGCTAGAAATAAGTATATTGCATGAAAGAAGGCTTAAATCAATTATATCATTTTGAATCTCTCAAAGTTGCTGGTTCAAAAGCAAATGAGAGACTTTAAATCATACTAGTTAGCTATATAATTTATAGCTAATGACTGGTAAGGTGATGTGTAAAACTGTAACCAAGGGCCATCAATTTTAGTAAATGCAGCCAAGGATGTCCAAGAGAAAAGTTAATTTGTGGGGGTAGTAACCAGAAAGACTGTCAGATACAGAGGAAGGGTTTCAAAGACAGCAATTGCTAAATATTTTCTTTTTAACTCACCGGGATCTAGTCCTTCCTGTGACAGCTTTTAAGGAGTTGTGCATTTTGTTCAGGCATTTGTCCATTTATGTGTATCAATCCTACATCATTTTTCTTTCACCAGATCCTGATGCAGCCCTAGCTAATAAAAACCATCAGGATGTTCGGAGCTATGTGCGGCAATTAAATGTGATTGACAACCAGAGAACTTTATCACAGATGTCTCACCGACTGGAACCGCGTCGAGCATAAACATTTGAAGCAATGATGAGAAATAATCTTTTATCCTCTCAAGGTCACTTGTTAAGAACTTCACTTTCTCTGCTACTGCACTGCCACTACAAAAATAAGCAAAAACATATTCTAAAGTCTTGAGCAACGCACAATTACCAAACTGTTGGAGAACTTCAGCTGAGGAAGAATTTRTGCACTGTAGGTGTACGGGGCCATGTTGTGAACTGTTAATTTATTTTGAAGTATAGTAAGTGATATATCATATGGATTAAAAAAAGGCAAAAGGTAGAATAGTTAGTGGGAAATGCACACAAACCTTGTAACAATGCTAAAGTAGGTAGTGGTTTTTTCTCCCTAATTAAGAATCTGTATTCTATGATTTACTCTCCAGGTCAGGACCAAAACCAATCATCAGTTTAGCTTGCTCAGCTAATGTTGACCTCAGTAGAAGATGTATGTAAGCATCTGATGAAATAATGTAGATTCAAGAGTGGACCAAGGTGTAGTTCCATTGAGAGAAAACTTGCAAATATTTCCACTGTAAACCCAACAGATACTAAGAAAAATTCCTAGTCTCAGTCATACTGCCYACTACTACAAGCAGCGTGGCCCTTTCAGAAAACTGACAGGACTGAAAATACTTTTGAATGATAAATAGATCAATCTGTGTTTACATTTTACTTCTTTTTTTAAAATTACCAATGAGGTTATATTTTAATTACCAAAATTCTGTTAAAAAATAAGGTTGTCAAAATCAATAGCATTAAAGGTAGCAAAGGACTGGTTCAAAAAGAGCACAATATGCACAAATGGATTTTAAGAGAATATTTTCCTGGATACCAAAACCTTAAACTTCAGCTATAATTCATAGTGGCTGGTTAACACGTATTTTCTGATCTTAAGCATTTACAGATAACTTAATTTTCAGCCAATTGTTTGCACTTTCAATAGAATGTAAATAAATGTCAATTTATTATGTTCTAGAATATTTATTTATGTAATAGTTATTGTGCCAAAATAATTCTGTTTTATTTATTTTGTTCAGCATGTTATCAGAGTGCAGCTTTTGTCTTCACACTTCGTGTGCATTTACATGTAGGAGTTGTGTGATCTATCTTTTCTGTAAATAACATACAGTACCTTATTAAATGTAATTGCTGGAAAGGTTTAGTCACTGGCCTTATTTGCATTTTCAGCTTCATTCCTGCATAAATACCAATGAACTAACTGGCTGATATATCATACTTGGCTTGTCATTTGCAGGGCCTCAAAYGCAAAGTTGGCCTTCATGCCCTGAGAGATGGCTGATGAGTTTAAAGCCAGTCAGATCCATCCCTGCCACAGAGGATGATGATGGTCTGGCAGTAACACCGTGGTCCTATTAGCTGGTTTGTTTCTAAGGAGAAAACATTTAAATTGGAAAGGTTGAAATAAAGAAGGGACATACTCTTAATTTTAGCTATCTGACTAACTTGTCCTGCTCAGTYACTAATGTGAGTGCTACAAGTTATCTTATCTTGGGCAGGGTTTTACTTCAGGCTGGCAAACAGGAGACTTTGGTTAATAGGGCACTTCAGAGACCTCTGGCTTGGGTCACCACAGGGAGGTCTCAGGGCCTGCAGCAGTGAGGGGAGWGTTGATTTAGTGTGTGCCCTTTCCCCTCCTGAATAGTCCTCAGGCTGGCTGTACTACTGCTGGGCAAGCCCAGATGGCAGCCAAGTGCATGCCAAAGGAATGACGATGTTCAAATGGCAAAAGTCTTTCCTATTGCATTCATSCTGGTTCTATGCTGTGAGCTGGATATCATGAAACTGATTAAGCCTGAAATTAGAAGTTACAAGTGTTATCTCACAATTAAGCTTCAGAGATGAACTCATTGATACAGTCTACATTTTGCTTTGGATGCAGAGTATATATTTTTTTTACATTGAGCAGGACTGTGTGGTGTCAGTATACACATAAAGATTTTTTCTATCTATAAAAACACTTATGTCCTTTTAGTCAAAACATAAATTCTGCAAAAACAGAGTCACCGGGGAAATGCTGACACTCAGAACCACAATCTGCTTGGTACCTGCATTCTGCAAAGGAAAGAATTACACAGTTAAGAAATATTCTGCAGCATGATGAAATAATTTATTTTAAGTTTGCTGTCTGACTAGAAGTTCAGGATGATTCAGAGGAAAAACAGCTAATAACATGGAGACAAATTTGTGTCTTATTTCAAGTGAGAAATATTTATTTCCATTTGTACTTTTCAACGAATATACTTCATATGGCTTTTTCAGATACAGAATCTTCCCAGCAGCAAAGCATGCAGTAGAATAAACTGCAGGGACACAATTAATTCAAAAGCCATTTTTATCTTTACAATCAATTTGTAAGCATTTCTTATTTCACACTTTTATTTGTTCCAGATTTGTTCCTGTTGTTTGGACGTTCATTTATTTCTGTGTTAGCTGGTTTATAAAGCTGCCAAGTTTCGCCTTGGCTCTGCGCATAGGCTGATTCTTCATCTGTTTAGTATGTTTTTATCCCCTTGGTTTATTAGTTTTTTTCATTAGAACCTCTAGCTATTTTACTTACTTGTTGCCAACAGTCTCTATCTTGTAGTTATATCCCAGTCACACAAAGAGGTTTTATGGCACCTCCRTATCAACAAATGAATGCAGTTTACCTACTCAATGAAACTGGTATCTGCCATATTTTAATTTTCTAATAAAGGGTGCTGTATAAATAACAAGTGTTGCTATCTCTGTATCTAACTCATTCAAGTGGCTCAAGATAGTTGCTATGATGCCGATCACTGTCTACATACCAAGAGATTAGATGAATAAAACTACCTTCTGGCTCTGGGATCTGTCCTGGGCTTCCCTTGCTCCCTTGTGTTGACTTTACAACTGGAAGGCAGCTGTCAATATATTGGTCTTGCTGTACAAAGTCTAAGCGACTGTTGCAGTTGTGTGGAGAATGAATAAAAGCTCAAGAAACACTGAAATGTTAAAACACGCGTCCTGACTTCACCATGTGCTTGCTACAAGTCACAACATGTTCCTGCTTCACTGAAGACACCCCCTCACTGCTGACGCTTGGGGCAGTCTGCAGGCCGGGCTTCAGGGAGCYGGGCAGTCCCCAGTGCCACTCTGCTTATGATCCAACCTGCTTTCATTGCAACACTTGGCTTGGTTTTGGCCAATTCCAACTCCCCCTGCAGGAGAGTGTCCAGCCATTACTGTACCAGGGCCATTTCCTGTGGGAACCACAGGCTTGTCTGTCCTGTCCCTGTCCCGCCCCTGCGGTCCTCCAGTGGGACCTGAGGTGCTTTGCACCTCCATCACGCCCACTTGCATGACCAGCATAAATGCTGCAGCGCAGCCCCCTCCTCATTGCAATGCTGCAGGCTGAAAAAACACAAACCTGCTCTAAATGGTGATCACGCCTGAGGGTCACAGGCCACACACTGCTGATATGGCTGGTCTGTGCTGCTTGGCCGCAGGCCCCAGAGCTCCTGACCCTGTTTTATTTACTGGCAGAATCATAGCTGGAGTATGAGTTTTCAGATGAGAGAGGACCAGGAGGCAGTATCCATAATAAATATCCACTGCTGGGAACTACAGAGCTGGGAYTGTGATGCCTCGGGCATTTTGGAAAATGTTCTTCATTACAGGGTTCTACTGTTGACATTTTTTGCTCAGGCAGCAGTAGAGAGCACAAACACCTCTGTTTAGGGTTGCAGAACCTGAAGAGTCACAGGGTAGCTCTCCCTACCCTGGCACATTTCACTATTGTTGGTTTGTTAGGATTTATTCTTTTTCTCAATGACCAGACCCAGTGCTGACAAAGGCAGGGAACAAAGGTTAAATCCAGGGAAGCTTGAATCCTGCACACCAGGAGGCCACAGCTGTTTGGTAAAGGCAGGATCCAAAATACGTTCCACAGACATCTTGTTCAAACCCGATCGGCCACAAAGAGATTATTGTGCCAGATRAAAGAGTTCAAATGTATTTGCAGGACTCTGCAGATAGAGGGTTTGGGCTCTTTCTTCCTAGGTGAAATACTGTGAGGACGCACATTCCCTTCAGACCAGGCACAAAGAGAGACAGAGACAAAAAAACTCCTTCTTTCAGAGACACTGGCAAAACAACCTTTTTAAGTACAAGAGTTTAAATATAATTTAGAAATCTTACAAAGTAAGTTAGAGAGAAATCAAAAGGTTTAACCTGCAGGGGTACCAAAAGAGATAATGAATTTTGCTTGGGGGAAAAAAAATTAACAAAATTATAAATCTAAATTGTTAGCACAGCTTCTCAGTAAGGTCAGCYGCATAATGTATAGCACCTTAACCTCTTCCAGCAATTTTTAAACACCACACAGCTTAAATAGACTACTTCTGAATTCAGCAGTATTTCTTCTGGGAGCTCTGAATGCAAATCAAGAGGTAATAGTAGAAGGAAATTAAAAGATGTGCTCTTCTCATTTCATTTTTTTTTTGTACTGATAATAAGGAAAGCAGAACAGAGTGATATGGCAAAGTGAACCTCTAACTTGAATAGCTTTTCTTTCACTGTTAATCTGAAATGCATTACACTCTGCCTTTTCAAATAATCATAATGTTCTTTATGGTAGCCTGCATTAAAGTTTAGTAGGCATAAGCAGCAGCTGTCACCAGAGGTCAAGGTATTAGCAATCAAAGAAAATAATGACCAGAGTAAAAAGTTATCATTAAAATTGCAAAACCAGAAACTTTTTTTATCAGTCTACCTTTGTAGCCCTTCCTCCAGGACTGTAGCTGTGCCCATGGAACCCCTGGCACCTTGTTTCCCTGTGACAGTGTGGTGGCTGGGCAGCCCTGGGCTGGGGTAATAACATGTCTGCTCTCAGGGGCTGGAGGGGACCCTCACTTTCCTGCTTCTCTCAGAAAGGTGCACCACTGCCCCAAACCAAGTCCCACAGGACAGGGAGCTCTCTGATGTGGCTGGGGCTAAAACTTGCCCTCAAACTTCTCGCTGTGGTCATTGTGTTAGAAGAGCACCTGGGGTATGTCCCCACATGCTTTTACCTCATGCTGTCCAACAGCATGGAGAGACTGGCTCCAAGCCCATCTGCCCACTGCTTTGGCAATTACAGCCCTCAGACACCTTCAAACTAAGGCAGCGACTTGCAAATTCACAAAGGAGTGTAATCCAACCACAGTCTTGGCAGCTTACGACTTAAGTGATGGGGGCACTGCTGTAGAAGGGGAGATTCTTAAAAGTGAAAAAAGAGCATGTACAGCTACAAAATCTCTCACATCTAATTGCTGAAGGGTGTTTTACAAAGGGTTGCTTTTAAATAGGCCTGGCACTCAAAGGTAATTTCTGGATTCAAAATAAACTCAGAAACCGACATGATAATGCATAAAGAATGAATAATTACCGACGCAAATTGGAATATTTTTCTTGGAAACTCCATGTAATAAAAATGTGACACATGGGGGTACTAGTAAGAGCTTAACCTTTATTTCCTGGCCCTAATCCATTTGGGTCAGAGTGACAAAAAGCGAACCCTTTCTCACATAGTAGGGGTCAGCCAGTCATGTTTAATTTTTTTCCTCTTTTTGCTTTCAAATGCAAATAAAGCACATTACCAATGAAAATAATGATTGTAAATGAATACCTCAATTAAAGGAAATTTACATAAAGATACGTAGGATGGAGGTGACAGTAGATACTCCAACATCCTAACAGACAATAATCCATTTCTTAATCAACTTCTGTCAATAATCATAAGCTTTCTGCTCTCCATGGTTTCCTCATTATAACACCACCTCTTGTGTTTTTAAATAGTTCTTTCTTCAGATGCTGTCCAAGCCAGCAAGTGAACCCCCATCTGTATTTGCCGACTCTTTGTGGTTTTTCACAGGTGTACATTATTTCTGCACAGGAGTACTGTCGGCAGCATTGTGGATGTTCTCAGATAACAGAGAGATGGTGTTGCCTTCGGTTTTCTTTAGATGTCCTCATTCTCTGTAGGACTGACCCTTGAGGGCTGCAGTACTGGCAGGTTGCTGTCTAGTGTCTGTTTGAAATCCAACATTTCCTTCCATTTGTAATTCCTGCCCTAGTGTTTCTCCTGTTCCAGTTGTCTGGCATGTAACTCCTTTGTGGTGCTCCTGATCAGTTAGCACTGTTGCTAGAAACTAGTAAGAGGTTTGCAGGGATTTTTGTTTCCTTCCTGTTATAACTAGAAACTGCTAATGGTGTTCCTATGTTTTGGGGGCGTTGATCACCTCTTTTTGGAATCACAGGAAAAGGGACTGAGATRGCTAAAGAGATTTATCTAGAATAATGGCTTTTCTGACAGAGTCTAACATTATGGACATTTTCTAGTTTTATTTAATCTCTAAAAACCAAGAGAAAAAAAGATGTGATTCCCAATAGACAGATTTTTTTCTAATTAATGTAGTCAGGATTTAAAAAGTAGCAAAAAACGTAAACTCTCATACTGCAGTACATAATTAAAAGGAGTTAATATTTTCATTGTAATTCAAACCAATTCTCTGCCCATGGTGGCCAAAATTTTCATGATTCCAATACTTGTATTTACTATTGAAGAAGGGTAATTGTACTAAATAGTATTTTAATGATTGATTTTAATAATGAAAATATTATGCTTTAAATCATTTGCTGAAAGTTCTGTGTTGTTATCTTCCCTTGGTKGCCCTCAGAGGTGGTGGAATTGTGCCTGCCTCTCCCAAAGTCTCTGTGACTGAACAATCTATTGGAAAAAAAAWTTGAGAGAAATGAAGAGACTGTTGCTTCAGTGGAGCTCGGAATAATGTGGATTAGAAAACACAAATGGGCACAGCTACAATAAATTCAGTACAGCTTTAAAACAAAGAAAACAGTGTTAAGCTGTATTACATTTTAGAGAAAAAAATCTGCCAAAATTAGAACAACAAATTAAGTCTATTGGACCACAAAATTTAATATAAGAAGGAGTATGAGCTCTATATATACAATTAAAAGTATGTAATGAACTAGTAGCTGAGCAGAGTGCTAGTGAGTGGATTACAGCTGAGTATAATGATCAGCTAAAAATTGTGGTGCCAGAAAGATAAGAAAGCCAGTCTTGTAAAACAATCAAGAATTGGATTTCTTGTTAATATTTTGCCATCTCATGGCTATCTCATTGTTAATTATATTGACATTTTTGTAGAAGTCATATGTGCTCTCATACTGCACACATGCCTGATCAAAAGACAGTGTACAAGCTGTAGCCTGCCAGTTCTGAAAACCATTGTGCACAAAGCAGGTATTTGATCCACACCCATTGCACACAAGCATATTCTGCCACGTCTGTATTTAATAATTCTGATCCATATTTAATAATTTTGTACTTAATAATTTTGCACTTAATATTTAATTGTATGTTTATAATGTTATGTTAAATATACTATATAGGCACTTTCACAAAACCATTATTTTTCTCTCTAATTAAAAAATGAAACAAAACAAAAAAACAGATGAGAAAACAACAACAAAAATGGGTGTAATAGGTGAATGGTATGAGCTCTTTCTTCATTCCCCATGAAAGTGAAGAAGCAGCCATTTCRCACAGCACACCAAAGATCAGGCTGATGCAGCAAACAGGAATCACAGTCTCAGCCGTGTGGGCATGAAGATTGCATGTAGCATCGGGCTGGTTGTGGGTGCACACTCGCCACCTCATTTACAGCAGGAATGGCAGGATTGCCTCCGAGCCAATTCCAAAGACAATTCCTTGGTTTTCCACTTGCCATCACCCAGAAAGAGAAAAGGCAGGTTATTCTGGCTAACATTAGTCATGAAACCAATCCTGCTAGTTATGTTTTGGGGTGTAACTGCAGAGGTGGGTGATTGCAACATGTGTAGACATACCTGCACAAAGTTCAGCCTGGAAAGCTTGCAAAAATAAGGCCAGCTTTCCAGGCCAGCTATTTATCCACCTCTTCCAGGTCRCAAACCTGATGGAACAAATGGCATAAAACTAATGCTACCAAGCTGTTACAGCTAATATTGCTCTAAATAGTTAGATATACACTAGTGCTACATATCCTACAGCAGTGTGTACAGCCTTCCCAGTATATCTTAGGTGTGACCTCCACCATGTTTTCTGGCCAATATTTTAAGATAGAAATGGAAGCAAGCCATAGCAACCAGAGGAGCAGCCATGCTTCGATGAAACCTCTGTATTAAGCCTGGGCCAGCCTTGAAGGATAATTGAAAAATATGGAGCAGATGGCCACTTGCAAATTATCTGTGTGTAGAGTTTCGCATACAGTTTAAACTGGAATAAACCACTACTACTGCTAAAAAAGAACTCCAGGCTCCATCCCTCTCAGCTCCTTGTGTCAGCCCTTGCTCCTTTCCTGCTTTTGCGCTAGCAGTTGCCTGATGACCTGCATTTTACKCTGAGTAAAAACTGATCTGTTTTCTCTACAGCAGCTTCTCCTGTTCCATGTGCAGCCAAGCAAACACCATGCTGGCAGAAGGTGAGATGGGCAGCACAGCAGGAGGAACAGGGCTCAACAGGCAGGGCAGGGGTGTGCCCGATGCTTTTGGCAGGCAGGATGATTTAAATCGCCTGGACATATACATGAAACTGTATTTTCCATGTTGAAAGCTGGTGAGACGTCATTACAGAACCTGTGATAAGATGTAAAGAGACAATTCATATGAATCCTTTCAACTCTAAAATTGAGTTAAAAGTTGCTAGAGCTGCCTTTATCCTTTGCCAGTTGTTGTGGCTTTACAATAACTTTTGTTAGCTTTTAAATATTTTCTTTTTCTGCCACTTCCWTATAAATTGAAGAAGCCTGAGATTACAATTGAGCTCTCCACAGGTAACTTTTGAGTTTTTCTGTTTAAGTTTGCTGCCTCAAAAAGCAGRGAAAATATACCACCATGTGTTGACTCATTGTTTTACATAGTAGTATGGCCACCTAAGAAACTCCCATTACACTGGTTTCTGATCTTTTCTAGCTGTTTTTAATTTAGTTTCCATGATAATGGAAAAACAACTTGAAAATATCCAGTCTCACTAGTCAGAGGGCAGAAAGAGTATAAGGCCCAAAATACACTCTTAAAACCTTGTTATAATTCCAGCTTCACAGTGTAGCACTGGGGTTGGACAGTCCTTGTGYAGGCTCCTTTGCTTTCTCTCATTTATCCTCTGTTAGAGCAGGTGCAATTACATGTTTTAAACAAGTGGCACATTAACACATTCCCATGTGCAGGCTCTGCACTCTACTCCTGAAGTAGGAAATATTAACCACCCCCTCATTTCTCATGTGCTACTGSAATAGTTTATTTAGGCCCTGCAACCAGAGTCTAAAGTCACATATGGTAAATCCCAGTTCTGCAGATACACAGTCATGGTAAAAATGCCCGGACAAAGCACACTAGGCAAGACACCCCTGAATGCACGTGCTCAGGGAAAATGCCTGTGAAACAAGTGATTTAACATTCAAATAGATTTTTAAATAATTTGACTAATTGGCAACTGCCTCTGACAGGAAAGATAAACACTTTAGTCACAGCATTTAAGAGACTAAAYATATGGCACATCTCCTCCAGAGCAYGAGTTTCATGTGACTTGTGTTTGATATTTATGTCTTCTTTTAAAATGTGGCACCTTTGACTGGAGGCTCACTAGCATATCAGTTCATAAGAAAGCACAAGCACTCTCAGATCAGACAAGAAGTGCCTGAAACTGYAGTATCCAGGGGAAGCCAAAGCATGCTGACCTCCTTCACTGCTTGTCCTGGCAATACTGAATCTGTCAGGTGGACAAAAGGGGGTCACCAGTGCCTGCTTTTTGACTCTCTTACTGTCTTCAAATATTTTCTGCAGAGTGCTTAATATCTTGCTGAACTTTACTCCTATTAAGTTATTAAGGTTCAGTGAAATGTTTTATTTTAAGCACAGAAATGCATACTTGTGCACCACTGTTTTAACTGGTTTTCATCCATCCTTGTGCCAAACTAATATAACATGCGGAAAAGCCTCTGATATCTATTAAATAATTATATTTGATTCCTCAGTAGTGTTCTTCTATGATTCACCTTGACACCATATATCTTTGAGATGTACAAYTAAAGCATATGATTCAATGGGATGCCGCACACCTCTTTGTGAATCATTGGGCTACACAACTGGTTTTGTATGGCAGATCTACACATGCATGTAACAACAGTCAAATATGAGAGATAATGAGGAGCTGCAGTTCTCCAAAGAATGTAAAATCTCATTGTGTAGTCACCAGTAGATGACATGGGCAGTGCAGAGTAAAGCAGTGCTAGGCACTGAATCTTGCRTGATGCTTGTATCAATGTGCTGTGCAGCCACGTGATGTGCTTACCTCAGCAGAAAAATTGTTTGCCCCCCAAGTCTCTTGAGTCACTTTCTTTAAGTGTGACACCAGTAAGCTGTCTTATTCAAACAGTACTAAGCTGATTCTATTTTCAAACGTTTTCTGCAACAGCAGAGTACCACAATGCCATTAAGATGTTTGGATATGAAGGGGTCTGTATGGCTTCAATGGGTGGAGGTGGGTTGTCTCTGTCTCATTCCTGACCTGGGCAGCTGGGGAATATGAACGAGCGATGGGGGGGTGTTGCCAGTCAAGTCCTCCTCTTCTTCCATAGTCCTGAAAGGAAGACTGGCAATGGGACCACACCTGCTCCCTTCCTACTCCTTGGGACCTCCAGACCCCCACCCACAGCAGCTTGGCAATCCCAGGTGGCACCCAGRACTTCAAGATGCTGCATCTTGGGATAATACCATCCCAGCCCTCATGGCCCAAGAACAACAAAGTAGTTGGGTTTTTTTAAGTTACCATCATCTGGTTATATTAGTAAAAAAAATTATCTATACTGCATGTTACAGAAACAGGAACCCGGGACGAAGAAACTTGTGCTTCCAAAGCTGTGACCACAGTAGCACAGCCCTGTGCTGGGACTCCCTCCATCTGCAGTTACCGGGCTGCACTTGCCAACTGGAAATACCCAAGAGAACAGGCCCCGCTTGGTCCAGTGGCTCTTCCCAAGTTTGGCACAGCTGACCAACAAGCAAACAGCCACTCAGCCAGAGGCCATCCTCCCTGGTCAGCCCAAGCCAGRAGRGCCAASTGTGTCCTGGGGTGCATCAGGGCCAGCATTGCCAGCTGGGCAAGGGACGTGATTGTCATAMTCTGCTCTGCACTGGGGTGGCCTCACCTCAAGAACTGTGTGCACTTTTGGGCGCCACAATATGAGAAAGATATAAAAGCCCTTAGAGAGTGTCCAAAGGAGGG
>NW_026623262.1:292893-344786 GCF_030028575.1 Malurus melanocephalus
GGTGGCGCCGCTGCGAGGCGGTGCGGGGGCGGCGGCGGCGGCTCCGGCTCTGGCTCCCGGCACCAACCGGAAGCGCGGGGGACGGAGCGGGAGACGCGGTCGTGCCGGTGGTAGCTTCCATCGGCGGCTCCGGGAACTGCGCCGCTCGGGTCCCGTCAGCCCGGAGCCCCTCGGGAAAGGTAAGGACGGCGAGGCGCCCCCCGCGGAGGCCGCGCTGGGGGCTGCGGCGCGGTGGGTGCGCGTTTGGCTGGGCGGAGGGAGGCGGCGGGCAGCCGGCGGGGCCGGGCCGGGCCGGGCCGTGGGTGTCCCCTCCGGGTTTGACGTTCCCCGTGCTAAAGCAAGTTCAGAAGCCCCGTGAAGGGAGGCGGCCGGGCGGGCACACGGCCTGACCTTGCGTCGCCTTGGTCCCGCCGCGCCGGCCAAATTCCCCCGAGAGTAGCGGCGCCCACGCTTGGCCGCGCAGTGGGGCGGGAGTCCGGAGACGAGCTGTGCCCCGCCGGGCAGGACAGGGCAGGACACCACAGGGCAGAGCGGTGTCCGCCGAGCGACACCCGAGCGGGACGGTCCGGCGAGAAAGGTGCTGCCGGCGGCGGCCGCCCGTGAGAGCGGGCAGCGGGACATGAGCAGCCGGCGTGTGATCGGGGGCTACTGCCCTCGGCCACCTCTCTGCTCCTTAAGACTGTGTTTCAGAATGCAGCGCACCTGCTGCATCTTGCTGTTGTTTTGGCCGTAAATACGCTCGGGTTGGGACCTGAGATGAGACTTGCATTCCCCCCAGTGCTTTCCTTTTCTCCCTCCCTTTAAAGTAAGCTGTCGTTCTTTGTTTTTGCTGTGTTTGCTCAAGTTAGCTCGTTTCCAGCAGTATTCTCTTATTAAGCACGCGTGCGTGTGAGCTATCTATTACCCCTGTATCCAGCATGCTCTGCTGGAAGTTTTAGCGACAGAGCTATCGGGAAGGCCATGGATCATTACTTTTTTCTAAATTCCAGAAGCAGAAATAATTTGAAAGCACTGGATTAGCTGGGTCACTGCCTGAAATCATCATAGCGTTCCACTGGAGGCATGCGGTTAGATGTTTTCAGGACTTTGTCCTGAAACTGTAAGTCCTCAGAAGCCTATTTATTTTATCTCTCCGTAATGTGTTTTGCACACCGATGGTACTGTGTGAATAAGGGTAACCCTGGAAAGCCTGGCTTGCTGTGAGGGGA
The DNA here is from genome assembly GCF_030028575.1 of Malurus melanocephalus. Classification (NCBI taxonomy): domain Eukaryota; kingdom Metazoa; phylum Chordata; class Aves; order Passeriformes; family Maluridae; genus Malurus; species Malurus melanocephalus. Next base: position 294,102 of record NW_026623262.1, read on the forward strand.
AGACACAAACACTGACAAAACTGAGGTCCGGGTGCTGCAGTCTGGTCTGTGCCAGCACTGAGCTGAGCTATGGGCCTGGACGCAGGTTTAGCTGCCTTGTCTTTCTTGAGTGCTGTTGTGTGTGTACTCCTGGCATGCAGGCATCACTCACACTGTATAATGTAAGCAAAGTGAACAATTTAGGGGTTTTCTGAGATAAAGTGTTTTCCATTTCAAGTGAAGCCTTTAAAGCCTTTGGTCTCTGCCACTCACACAGCTTGGCTTAAAAATTATTCTTTTCCTGCGGTATTSAAACTGTTTAGGCTGAGTTGAGGCCCCTTTTCTGTATATAAATTGAAATAAAATTAGAAATGTTATTCATGGAAGTTACACAGAATTCTTAGGTTCTGACAAAAGACAGGCTCAAATGTTGTTGCTTCTGTAACTAAGGTAGGCAGAGCCATGTCTCCAGTCTCACCATCTGCAGGGTTGCTSCTCAGTCTGATTAAGAAAGTTTAGGAGTTGTAGGGGTTGTTGGCCTTAYTTAACTTATTGGGAGATTAGAAGATTAGGATGTATTTAATTTGGATTTGTGCTTGGAGTTTGTTTGCACCTTATCCATCAGCAGTTCATGACATGATTGAGGGTTTTTTTTATTTACAAAAACTTGTTTCTGCAGTATCTTTTGTAGCTCAACATCACTGTAACTTGCTTTGTGTTTTCTCTTTGGACAAGACAGTAGYTAACCATGTTTTGGTGTTTGAGGGTGAGTTTTTTGTTGGGCTTTTAAATTTGATTTTTAATATCATAGMTATTTTAACACTGCATAAATATGCTGCTGAAAAAATCCAGGTTGGTATGCTCAAGGACTGCAGGCCGTTAGATAYAAATGATGATTTGGGTTTAAAAATGGATGGTCAAAGATCCTGAAAGCAATTGGGCTGTTTTGCCAAATAAGGAAACTTGGCACATTCAGCTGTGTATTTTAAGATAGCACAAGTGTGGTGTGCTACTACTTTATTGGCAATATGTTGGCAGTGTGCCTTCCTGAAAGAAGGACTGAATCCTACTTTGTGGAGCCATGCAGTAAAGTGGAGGGCAGGGGGTTGCATGGTTGTTCCCTTGAACAAATYACAAAGGGTGTTCCTGAAGTAATTGAATACTTGAGCAGCATCRGGTGCACGTGCAAGAAGAGGGATGCACTTTTTGGTTTTGCAGCCATGCACTAAGCAAAATATGAGTTACGGTTACTGTGCAATTTATAAATTCTTTCCTCCCTTCTGTCTTTTAGTCCCTCAAGTGGAAGCTCTCTGTACTCTGGGAGCAGTAGCTGAATGACAAATATTAGGGTCTTCTGGTTTGTGCATGGAATGAAGCAGAGTGTCGTGCATGGCAGCWCTTTTCCTACGTTGCAGCCTGTTTGTAGGGAGCTGTGAGGTGTTAAGTGACTGAGTTGAGTTCTTCCCGTGTTGCTGTGCTAAGGATGCAGGGCAGCCTGCAGCAGGGTCAGTCTGCAGCCTGGATACCCGGGGATTGCCTCATCTTGGGAGGTCGAGGGCAAGCAGCAAATGTGGGACCTCAGCAGGGTCARGACCCTTACATGGGTTAATCCCCTGAAGAGCTGTAATCACAAGAGGCTAGTGATGGAAGRTGTTTCCTACACCTGCATCATTAGTGTTCTGAACTGAGCTTGTGGTGGCATAAKGGCTTGTAGCAAAGTGTCTCTGTGTAATAGGTTCCTGACATGTTAAGTACTAATGTTAAATAATAATTTCAAATGTTCAACACTRTCAAATGCAACTCAGATCTGTTGCAATTTTGGCATGAAATGAACAGCTTCTAGCAGCATGTTCAAATATAAGTTACTATGAGGAAACAAGAGCCAGGAGATGATGGAGATGTTGCTGCAAGATTACAAGCTTATGTTAACTATTAGAAATAAAACAGAAAAAGGAGCARACTCTTTTTACCCCAGGAAGATCCCGTAGGAACAACTGAAATAACCAGCACTTGAATTATTTCCTGAAATACCTGTCATTCGCTGCTTCTGCACTGTGACATTTTCACTTAATTAAGTACAAGCAACAAAGTCAGTCAATGTAGTGTTTCCCTGCTACACAGGGRTGGTTCTTAAGCACCCAAAACCGTGTGAGTGGGGAAGGAGGGTGCAGGTCCCAAACCCTACTTAACTGTGCACAGAGGAGCTACTATAGCGCCGCAGGCCTAAAGGCCCTGTTGCAGAGATCCACTCTCCTGACTGCAGAAGTGTAAGATGCAGAAAAGTGCTGCACGTTGTTGAAATGCTGTGCTTGTTTCAGATGCAAGTGTAAGACTGGAGTTTAATGCAAGACCTGATCTATTATTTTTTCTCTTAACCAATGGTATAAATTCAGATTGTTAAATGTCTTTAAAACAGAATGACAGCWTAATAACTGTGTGTGGATTTGTCACTTGCATTTGTTAATCTAAACAATTGTTTTCTCCAACATAACAGATTGATCTCTGTAATTGAGGATTAACAACATTGAATCCAAAAAMATGGAGTAATGTTTAAACAGGTCTGTTGTTTCATCTAGAAGGAGAAAACTGATGTAGGCTGCTTTTAATTACAGATCTCTTAATAAAGAATGTCCCTTGTAAATCTCCTGTACTTGATCTGGAAAAAAAAAGCAGCTGGAAGAACCCCATGCAAACCAATTAACCATTCTTTAACTAACGTTAACTTACTGTATGCTGGTGCCCTATAGCATCTCTACAACTACCTGAAAGAAGGTTGTAGCCAGGCAGGGGTCAGCCTCTTCTCCCTGAAAACCACCTACAGGACAAGAGAATGTGTTAAGCTGCACCAAGGGAGRTTTAGAYGGGACATTAAAAAGAATTTATTCACAAAAATGGTGATTAGATATTGGAATGGGCTCCCCAGGAGATGGTGAGTCACTGTCCCTGGAGATTTATGGAGAGACTGGATTTGGCACTCAGTGCCCTGGTGTCGTTGACATGGTATTGTTTGGTCACAGGTTAGRCTCACTATCTCAAAGGTCTTGCCACCTAACTGATAGTGTTGATCCTGTGATCTGCAGCTGGCTGGCTGCTTTAGGCAAATTTGAACCTGGGAAGGTGTTTAAAGAATGAGCAGTAGCTTCTGCAAGTGCTTATGTGCCAGCATTGCATTGTGAGTGCATGAAAATTGAGGTGAAGTTTGAAGCAGTAAGGAGGACCCATCAGAAAAGTATTMATTTGTATTTGTCAAGTGTCTGGTGTGTATGTTATTTTATGCTAGTGTAATTTTCAGAAATCAAATAATCTACTAGTTTGTATGGTTGATTTAGTGGTTCTGGGTGAACAATGATGTTAAATAATTTGACAGTGCTTCAGAACTATTGAATTGAGATAGTGAAGGCCAGAAATATTTCTTTCCTGGGATGTATTTTTCTTTTCACTTGATTTCCTATTCCTTCTGCCACCCCAAATGCAATGATCTGTTATCAGSTGTTCCCACTTTCCTGTTAAATTTATGGTCCAGTTGGTGCATATGCTTTGGCCTGTGAGTAACATCATTGTTCTACCTAATTCTGTTGTCAGTAAGGAAATTGTTCATTCAAGTGTGATTACCCATGTGCATAAATAAGTGCCAGGCTGTGGCCTTAAATTGTGAGGTCTTTGGGTTGGGAAGTCAACCTGTTTTATTTGTCTATAAATTGTCACATTGTCTATAAATGAGGCAAAAGAACTTTAGTTTCTGAAGACAGCTAATTAAACAGCACCGGCAAAGAGCAGAWGAGTAAAATGTTCACTACTCTCTTAGTTTGTAGGATTGACCAATTTCCTTTCCTTTGAGCTTTCTCKAAAGAAAATGTGTACAGACTCTGCAAGAGATGACTCTGGGATGGCAGAAAATCAACAACAGCAACAAGGTTAAAACAAGAACAGAAAGTCAGCAGGAGAGTTCAGGCACTTGTGTTAGGGAAGGGGCCATAGAGCACTGCAAGAATGGACTATATTTCACATGCCACTGGTAACCCCTGCTCTGACTTGTACCTCTGGGGAGAGACCATTCATGTTCCCTCCCAGAGGGCTCTGCAGGCTTGCTGTCAGTGAAAGGCTTGAAGTCTGCTCCTTCCTAAAGAGCCTTCCGTCAATATAGTAAGGTTGCCATGATCTGGTCAGCATTTGTCTTTATGGGTGGTCAATAGATATAAAATGAAGCAGGCAGTTTCAGAGAAGGCTTTATGTTATGTGTAGAAAAGTATTGATATCTTCATCTCTCATTTGGAGAATAGCTGCAACCAAATARTGTCAGAAATTCCTGGTCAAATGATATCTCCAAGTTTTAATCAGATTAGCTGCACAATCAGGAGAGTCAGGGGGCAAATTAATGCCTTTGTGTTTGTTGCAGAAGGTGYTGGCATAAAGGGATTCTGGCAGTCAGCACTGTTAAGAGTATTACAGGTTTATATATGTTTCATCTCAAAAAACCCTATGGAATGGCTGACCCAGAAGGCATAGTATGTTTTGGTACAGTAATTTACCGGTGRAATTGGTTGTGTAGTTTTCACCATCAGCCTGTGGTCTCTGCTTCTTTTTTGGCTTGTTTTATCAAAATACATCTCTCATTCTGTTCTGGTAAGTTTGCTGTCATTAATTGCAAGCGTAGTAACTTCTGCTGGTGATCAAAACTGCTTTGTCTAGGGTGGTCCATCTGAACTGATCCCGTGGCAGGCTTGCAGAGGATTCTGAAGGATGTCATGTCTTGCAGTCCCACTAAAGACCTGAACTTTCTGATCTTACATCATTAAAAAAAGAAACCTAAAATTAGTCATTGTTCGTGCATTTAGGTGTTAATGTTTTTTGAATTTCGCTACAGCCATAAGCTTTATTGCCGTGAAATCTCGTGGAAGGACATTCTGTTCCCCTGTCAGCAGACTTGGGATCATCTCTTGAAACTGCCGACACCAGTCTTGGCACAGGCTGCAGAATTTCGCATATTGTAACCCAGATGAATTATCCTGTACTTGCGCTTTGTTACAACGTGCAAACAGAACTGAGTCACTCAGGAAGAGAGATTTACCATGGCCTGGTTTTTCCACATCGTTGTGTGAAGTGCTCCGAGCTCGCCCGGAGTGCTGTCAGGGCAGGCGGTGTGTGCCGAGGTGCCGCTGCTGGCCGGCCCAAGGGCTGCTGTGTGCCTCGTTCGTGGCCGGCCCAAGGGCTGCTGTGTGCCTCGTTCGTGGCCGGCCCAAGGGCTGCTGTGTGCCTCGTTCGTGGCCGGCCCAAGGGCTGCTGTGTGCCTCGTTCGTGGCCATCGCGGCGGGAGGGCGGCGTGCCTGGCGTGCCTGAGCGGGCAGGCAACCCGGAGCCGAGAGCACGCTTCCTGTCTGTCCACGGCGAGGGCAGCGACGGGCCTGCCTTTGGCGGAGCTGCTTCCAAGGTGCTCGGGAAACGTCAGGAGCAATATTGTTAGTTGTTTCTGTCCCCCAGCTCCCCCTAACAGCTTGTGCAAATTATGCAAACGTTTACACAGCCTGCTGGAGTGCAAGTTCCCAGGTTCTTTTCCTCTTGTGGCCTGTGGATTTTACTGTAGAGTGCTTATGATTCTGATTTTGGGGYGACTGAGCATGGGTAAGAAAGTCCATAAATCCTTGGAGCATGTGCATTAATGAAAGCTTTTCTCTTTACAGGTTTTACTGTGGTGTATTTTGTCATTATGAGATGTCGTCTACCAGTGCTTCATTTGTGCAAATTAAATTTGATGACTTGCAGTTTTTTGAGAACTGCGGTGGAGGGAGTTTTGGGAGTGTCTACCGAGCCCGATGGATTTCCCAGGACAAGGAGGTGGCAGTAAAGAAGCTGCTCAAAATAGAAAAAGAGGTAAAAGTTTACTTTTAATTCACTTTTTCTGCTGTCATARCAAGAGTAAAAATTACGTTCTAGTATTTTCGGTCCCCTAGACGATGCAGGCAAACTATCTTGAAATTTTTGTTTATTTAATTTCAGAACCCCATAAGTGATGATGTTACAAATAAGGACATACTGAGCAGTCCAAGATGAGGGGGCTGATTTAAAGCATTATTGTTTTACTGTTCACTGTTCTCTACTAGTTTTCTTGTTTCACAGCTGTCCTCTGCCTGGCTCTGAGGAGACTGAGAGCTGGCTGCACCTTTGGAGCTAGTAATTTCCTTTTGATACCACTGGCATGTTGCTAGATAGGAAGAGGTGGTCTTCACTGTCATTACCTGACTCCTTTTTCTCCTCTGATGTCTGGGCAGTGGTTCACATCTGTATGTTCACTACAGGCTTAGAGTTGTCTCTTCCCTGCCTGCTGAAGATTTTGATCTGGAGCTCCACTGGCTTTGAGTTAGTCATAGCCACCTAGTCATAGCTTGGTGTTGCAATGAGGTAGTTTTAACCCCAGCTGTTCTACCAGTCACCTTCCCTTGGGGCATCTTGTGACCTGGAAAGGTGGACTGGTCCCTGGCAATCCTGAGGGAAAAGGCAGAATTAGCTTAGTGCACTTTTACCAACTAAGGTTGCTTTGTTGTTTGGGTTTTGTTTTAAACTTTTAAAATTTATCTTAAAATCCTTTTTACCTCTCAGCTTTGAACAGTTTCAGCAGAAACATGGCATATGTGGTCCTCACTGCCTGCTGGTGACTGCCAGAGATGGAGCAGTGAGGACACAGCAGTGTAGTGATGGACAGCACCGTTACTGGACTGCTGTTCCAGSATGACTATATCTAACTTGTATACAATATCCTCAGACTATTTTAGGAAGACAGTTACAAGCTGGAGGACAGCAGAGCAGTGCTAGGCATAACAAGCTTAGTAAATAATCAGACGCCAAAGTTCATCCACTGCTGCAGCAGCCAAGCTGCCATGATTACATCATGCTTAGTGATCTGATATGCATGTTTGATCATGATTAGGCACATTGCTGCCTAAAATAATGTAAAAAGGTCTCATGATTTTTCTATGACAGTGGAAGATTTATACATTCTGTCCAATGTCAGTTTGTGCTATTCTCTTTATTTCTACTATTCGTTAATAGCAAAAGATACATGAAGACAAGTCAAATTGTTGCTGTGCAATATCAGTAATGCACTCCTTAAAAATCATTTGGCTGGCAGGTCTCAGTTGGGGTTAGTGAAATGCCCTTATTGAACATGTGTTTTCCGATAGGGTTACACCTGTACCTGTGCTAGACCTGKTGCTATGTATTTAAAGCATTTTTTGAAAATAAATTTAAAAACAGTATTCCTGCATCTTGTGATGGCATGAAACTTAAAGGAATGGGAAAAGATGGAGAAAGGACAGTCCTGTGTATTACTTGCACAGCTGGACCAAAAATGATTTTTTAAGGTTGCCCAACACAAAATTCAGCTTGAAGTAGCAAGGAACACAGGTTGTACAGTAGGAAAAGGAAACCATGTGCCAGAAACAATTTATTGGAATTTAACGGTTTATTTAGGGATTAATGAAGACTTGCAACTAAGTAAGAGCTCATATCATGTTGCTRTGAGGCAAATTAGGTTAATTGCTTTGCATATGCAAATTAGGATCAAGTAATTTGTACGAACCAGGCATACTTTATGTGGGTGTATGGCATTGGGAAAATTGTTGTTAGGCAGAAGTGGTTCTGTTGTGTTTAAAAGAGTGTAAATGGATGGAATGGCAGCCCAAGGGAATCTGCAAAACACACTCAGAATGGAAAGTTAGTGAAGGTGGGGATATCAAGAGGGGGTGATGAATATCAGGTCAGGATGAGCTGACAGAAGGAGTCAGGGAGTAAGTGCATTCCATCACAAATTTGTTTATTTTCCTTCAGACTGGTTATAATTTGCAACTTAAACAAGACAGTTTATGGGAGCAGCTTGGTATGGGCACTTTCTCTCGAAAAATTTTCTGGGAAGGCAGCTGAGAGGCAAGTGGTGATGCCTTAAATAATTCTAATAAGCTTTGGCAGAGCTTTTCTGTCAGCACCTTAGAGAATTAAAAAGTAAGAGCTTACATACATTGCATTTTCATGTGGAGAAAATGGTGGGCTAATTTAATCTAGTGCAAAGTTATTGCAAAAACTTGTGGTTGGAATTTGTAGCCAGAAAAATTAGAATGGAAAAAAAAGCACATATTATCAGGAGTGAGGATGAGTAATGCTTGGCATAGACTACAAATAGAAGGAGTGGAGATGGAGGATCCTTTTCATCTCTTTCTCTTCTCATTGAGATGTCATTTTAGACAATTGTTTTTGTCAAGTTGTTGAGCTCAGCATGGGAGCATCTTGCTGAAGTATAGAGGCTGTACCAGAGGCCAACACTGGTGGCTGAAAGGTCTCTTCTGACCCTAATGACTGTCACATGTTTACATATGTAGCATTTTCATCTGTAGTGATGACAATAATGAATATCTGTCACTGAATTGCAGTGAAAGTCATGGTAAGTCAATGACTGTTCTGATATCAATACAAAAATAACTTGCTTTATGTGTCTGTGTTTAGTAGATACTTGGATGTATTTAGTCCAGAAAATGAATAATTCTGTGATTATGGACAACGCTCTCAGGCACTCTTGAAGATGGTCCTGTGCAGGGCCGAGAGTTGGATTTGATGACCCTTGTGGGTCACTTCCAGCCTTGCATGTTCTGTGATTCTATCTAGTTTGTTTGAAAGGAAGTGTCCTTTTAACTCTATGACTGATTGTCTGTTAACTGCTGCCAGTAATACATAACAACTGATTAGGGAGAAAACATAGGAGAGTTGTGAAAAGCTTGCTCAGAGGCATTTCCTACTGGCCAAGTCCAAGGGCACAAGCCAAGTCAATAGAGCTGTGGTATCATTCTGCAAGTATGTTGTATCTGTGTGTCACTTTATTAAAATAAACAATCACAACTCGCAAAGATCTTGAAGGTTTTATATTAGCCAAGGGACTAACAAGTTCTAGCATGTGAAACAAAATCATTTTTGTTCCAGCATCGCATACTAGAATATGTGCCTAGGAAAACATACAAATACTTGGAGGAGTGTTGCTCAGACAGATTGCTTTGAAACTCTTTGAAGTCTGAGAAATACCTCTGCAAGGCATTAACTTTTTATAGACAGGCAGTAAAATGCGACTTTATGGGAAGAAATGTGTGTTTATTTGAAYAAAATACATCTAAACAAGTCTGCTATGAAAAAAATAGATATGTGCCTGCAAGGCCTTGATTAGTGTATTAGATCTGAAAGTGGACAAGACTTGTGCTGATTAAGTGAAACAGGAATGTGGCCTGACTGATTAAGTAGCAGCAAAATGAAAATTAAGTTGCCATTTTACTATGTAGTACAAGCACTATAATTGTTTAGCTTTTAAGAAGAAAACAGGAGTTCCTAGTGAATTGTTATATGGAAAATCAAACTGTCAGCATGATCTTTATGATGCATGGAGTAGAAATGCCACCTGTAGCAGGATCTGTCCTTTTGCCCTAAGTGATAATTGTGTCCACTCGTTGAAGAAAATCACACATCTACTACTCAGGAGTTAATTGGTATTTTTGTGAGTGATTTATATGAATTATTGGATAAACCTGTAATTTGGCTCCCACTGAAATGAATGGGAGAGACTGGAGCCAGGGGCCTTATTGTGCAAAGTGCTAGCAGTTCTTTTGACTCCATTATCTTGAGCAGATAACTGCTGGAATGAAGTGTTACAAATGTTGTTTTATGCCTTGCCACATTAGCTTTTCACTGAAGAGCACTCACCTCCTTTGATTGCTCATCTCTGAAGTTCACCTGTTATTTGTCAGTGCATTTGAAGGCTGTGCTTTYGGTGGCAGTTTGTTAGTAGCTGGAGTGTGATCTGTAGTGTGGTTCTTCACCAGGAGATTTATTACTGCTGGAATTTCACATGAAATTTTTATTTAATTTTAATATCACAGCTCTTTGAAAGTACTCCATGATCCACAGGCTGTCTCCATGCTACAGATGGGCAGCAGTATTGCATCTAGTAGTTTCATCCATTACAACCAGGGTACTTGGGTACAAGATCATGGAGTACAGAAACTCCTAGACTCCTTCAAAATGCTGACAATAGTCTSTACAAACTACAGGAGAGTGGTAGAAAAAAAACCAGTAAAATGTAATTGTAATCTTACTGGGAAACACTTAAATATTTCTGATGAGCTAACAGAACTAACTTGTGCATAGAAGTTTAATAAATTACAGTAGGATTAACTATGCATGCTTTGTCCAGTCATGTCTATAATGCTTTTGAGTTTTATGAGACTCAAAAATAAAAACATGTTTTCTCTAGTTTTGATGCTGTATTGCCTGAAGTCTGACTACCATGGAAGTTAATTTTRTATTGTCAGGATTTCTTGTATGTCATACATGTGCAGTAAGCTKTATGGGATATTCTAATGCTTCATAAAATTTTTCATATGGAATATAATGGATCTTGTTCACTTCTTTGATTTTTATGATCCACTTCTGGAAAGGACTGTCCAGAAGACATGAATTGTGCTTGTACCTTCTGGAGGGGATGAGTTAAGTATAACCACATGCATGTCACTGGGCTTACCTCASTCATGTTTGTAGTGCTGAAAGTGAGCATGTGATAATTTTAATGTGGGTCATGAGAGTARGGACTGGGAATGATTTTCAAGAGTAGCAAGAGAAAAACAACAGAGTAAAATAAAGCAAAACAAACTGAAATTGATACTCAGTCCTGACAGGACTAAAAATAGTGGATGTTCTTTTTGCTTGTGGTTTGTTGCTGGTATGGGTGCTCTGGTGCCAGCCTTCAGTGACTCTCCACTCTGGGTCCTGGCTGTAATGAAGGGCAATTTTGATGCTCTATTATTATTTCATTAGCTCTTTCTTTGAGCTCCTACTCCCTTACCTCTCTCAGGTCTGAGTCAGGAAGTATTGAGAGTGATGAACAGTGAGAGAGGGCTTAGTGTGTGTGCTATATAAAGTAATGCAGGGTGTAGGAGTCAAATATATGCACTTTCAAGGGATATCTACCCCTATATTGAAAAATTACAGAGTTCACTGTACATGATCTCATGGGAAGCCTTCCAGCCCCATATTCATTTAAAGAAATACAGAATCAACTAGATTGGATGAGACTTTTGAGATCATCAAGTCCAATCTATAACCTAACACCACCTTGTCAACTACACCRTGGTACTAAGGGCTACCTCCAGTCTTTCCTTAAACACCTCCAGGGATGGTGACTCCACTACCTCCCTGGGCTGCACATTTCAATGTTCAATGRCCCTTTATTTGAAAAATTTCTTCCTGATGTCCAACTTTAACCTTTCCTGGTACAGCTTAAGAGTGTGTCCTGCTGTCCTGTTGCTAATTGCCTGGGAGAAGAGACTGACCCTCACCTGGCTACAACCTTCTTTCTTGTTTACTACTATGTCTTGTTAACAGCTAAGAGGAAATAAAACTATTTATTATACCAGAGGACTGTCTTARAATGTCTTAGTTTCTGTTTTACAGAGTGGTTATGTTGCAGGGTTTTCTGTTTGGGTTTTTTAAATATATTTTGGCAAGGGAATTGGCTTTGAGTATTCCTCTTGCTGCTGACTAGAGTACTCCCAAAAGCTATGAAGAGGATACTCAAAACCCTTTATAGACTGAAAGTTGTCAAAATTGTTTCAGATGCTCCAGCTGTGGTGTATTTTGTATCTTGCAGAATAAATAATTTTGGATAGGACACATTTCYCTAGTAAGTCTGACTGATTTTATATTTGCTCTATTCTTGACTTTCATTCAAGGGGTAGTTTTCTTGAGGACTTTTTTTTTGTAAATGAATGTCATATTTCCAGGTGTCATGAAAGTCACTGCATGAGATTTTGTTGGTGGATGCTTTGGATAAGACTGTGTTGTAAGTGCCATGACATATGTGTTGCAACCAAAAATATTGTCAAAACCCAGTATTTGGGTGGCACCAATATAAGGGAAAATGATACAGCATTGCCAGAATACAGTTATTCTTTTAAAGAACAGGCTTTAGTTTCCTTTTGTCTGTTTTAAGAAACTTCATTCCTGTGTCTCTCCCTCCTAAAACAATCTTGGAAACAGCAGTCCGGACATAGAAATGCATTTATCTGTATTTTGCTGCATTTTATTGTAGTGGATTTTTCTACTAGTGTATTTAAATATTTGTATATCAAGTTTTTCATTAGATGAGTAATATCTTCGAGAGTTGCCTCGTATCAGTAATATTTGTACTACAAGTTGTGTGGCTTACTGATTTTTTTTTACCAGCTTAATTTGAGATTCTTACTTATACTGGCTTGTATGTACACATTCTTTTAAATCAGGCCAATTTTGGGGTTAATTTGATATGAACATCGACTTCACTGAAACTGGCATGTCAGGGCCCATGCTGGCAGTCTGTGGCTTCCAAAGTTATATTGAATATGTTGAGGCATAATAATTGTCAGTAGTCTAGTGCACTACGTTTTGTACTAAAATTGTAAAAGGTCAAGTGCATGTGTCCTCTTGACTGAGGGCCAGCGTTGAACAGTTGCTACATAAACAAATTTGATAAACAGGTAAATTAATAAGCTAAGATGCACCAGATATGTCTGCTGCTTCCTTTTGCTTGTCTTCTCAATTGCTTTAAACTTTGTAAGTGAGAAGTGAAATTACCTCGCATGCGCTACTTATTAGGAATATAGGTACCTCTTCCTTAGCTTGGTTGAGTCAGAGGAACTTATTGTGTGTTTGATCCCTGGCTTAGGAATATCTCAGTTATCTTTAATTTTAGKTTTTGGATTTTGTTTTTGGATTTTTTTTTCAGAAGGTGTAACATCTGCAGGTGAACAAGTTTTTATGCTGGTTTCTTAGAAATTATGAATAAATGTGGTCTAGAATAGGGAGAAAATTTGTCTCTGTTTAGAAAACACTTTTTCTTACCCTTTTTGTCACSCACAACATGCAGCCTGTTAGGGTATTTTTTAATTAGTTTAATTTCATTGTATATTGTCTTAAATATAATTGTGTCAATCTGCAACAAATTTTTGTTTGACAGTGGGCTGCTTATGTTTCCAGTAGATACATAGCTGCAATTAAAGACATTTTTCCTAGTTCGTTTTTTTGTTTGTTTGTTTGTTTATTTAGGTTTTTTGCTTTTTTTTTTTTTTTGGTCCTGGTTTGTTGGGGTCTTTTTAAATTTTGTTTTGCTCCAGATACGTTTCTTCCATTTCAGTCTTCTTTTTGCATGGACTCAGTTGTTATTTATAATTTAGAAGAGAGGTTGTGTTGCCAATTTCTTCATGCCAGCAACCTTTGACATCAAATGGTGGCTCTTTTGTTTCCCCTCCCATGACATTCTCTGACCCTGAGCTTCTGTTGAAGTGATTAATTGCAAAATGGTATTTTTGGATGTTTAAACTGTCCTGAAGCTTTGCTGTAGAAATCTTATAGATACAGAAGAAATCCTTTTTTTTTCAAAGTGGTGTTTTAGGCTGTTGAAGGCTCAAACAACTGAGGATTGGTTCAAGTTAGACTTACATAGACCTTTATTTAACTATACAGTTTTCTTAAAACAAGCTTACAAGTAGAAAATCACAATGACAGGTGGTAACTTGAGAGATGATAAGTGATTGCATATTTGAGTCTCGAGTGCTTTGATGGACAGCTGACAATTTAAATGTTTGTGACCCACATTGAAATCTGTTGGTATTGCAGTTCCTGGGAATGCTAATTAAATAACTTGAACTCACTGCAGCATGCAGAATGACAAATAGTTTCTGATGTTTCCGGAGCAGCTCATGAGGTGTATGGAAGTATTGTTTGGATCTGACACAGTTTCTGGGTTGTTTCACGCCTGTSTGATGTTTCAGATGAAGTCAGAGATGTGTGGTGGAGTTGATATGRTCTGAGCCTGGGACCATTAATCTCCTGGAGGCCATTCACAGGCATATTCAAAGCTGAGCATGGGGGCCACAATCTTTGGCTGGGTTCCCAAACTACCCACCACATGCATGGTAGCAATGGAATTTTGAACAGTGTGTTTTGTGCTTTTAAGAGAGCAGTAAAATGCTATATAGAACTAGACAGGCCCTACTTTACTTCCTTTGTTTTGTTTTGTTTTTGTTTTTGAGTCCCTAATTTTAAACTGGCTGCATGTGAGTTGTGTAATGGTCTGGGATACAAGATTTCACTGAAAACAAAGTTGAAGTAAAAAATATATACCTTAACTTGAATGCAAGTTCAGTGATCAAAACCAGTCTTTTTTATTGCAATGACACAACTAAAACTGTAAAAGTTATTTCATATTTACCTATTGCCACTTACTAAGGTGCTGATAGAGAAAGTTTCCTTTTTAAGAGTACAATATAAACAGTCGCAAGTAAAAATTCAGATGTGTTTATGTTAGCTGGAGGCTGCAGAGGAGCCCAGAGAACAGCTTCAAAATTAACTCTTTCTCTTATACTCAGTTAATTGTGCTAACACATCAGGGAGAAGAGGCCAGTAAGGGCAAATATAGAGCTGCTCTTCTGATCCAGCTGCTTCCAGAYTGCCCTGTTTATCTTTTTAAAAGTTTCATCTGTTACAGTTTAGCTACGGGGGAAGAATCGTATTTGCAAATACATTTTTTTTCTGTCCGCATTCTGCATAATTTCGTTTAAAAAAATCCAGCTCCACAGGGAAAGTGGGTGTCTTACATATAGGAGGGACCCCCTATGGCTGCACTTCCTTGGCAGAGTAGGGTCTGGCCYGTGGATGTCATTGAAGGGGAATCGTGCCACACACCTTCCCGCTTCTCTTCCGCCTCTGGTTGCTTATTTATTTTATTCCAAAACTTCTGAAAACTGAGGTTCCTCGTGGCATAATCATGTAGGCAAGGGAGAAAAAAGTCGTCATGATACACACGGCTGACCAAATAGCTGTGGGTTTTCTGTATTGGGCACCTGATTTTCCAGTAGCCACATAAAAAATAAGCATGGTYGATAAAATCCCTTGAGCTGTTGCAGGAGAAGCGAGGGAGCTCTTGGTAAACACCAGAAGATGAGATGCAATTGCTTGTACCAAGTTTCTCTTGGAAAGTGGGAAACCAAAAGACAGACGTGCAGGTTGGGTGGGTGGCAGCCTTTCAATGAAAGCTGAGGTGCTCTGCAAATTATTACTTGGCTGAGGCAGAATAGCAGAGATGAGTAGGTTGTTCTGGAAAGTTGTTAAAATAAATGTGTTGCTGCGCCCTCAAGAGAATGAGTGACATTTTCCAAGAGGTTATCTTTCCTGTTACTTGGAAGAATCGTAGAGCTGAGAAAGTGCAGAGCATACCTATGTGAAGCTAGAGGGGGGAAAAAGCACTTCTTACCTAATCTTGTAACAACTTTAATTTTACTACTCTGAGATGCATTTGAGGCAGTCATTTCAAAAATCATGGCTTGTAAATAGTGATTGGTGGGTTTCCATTTTTGTGAACTGTCTAGTTTTAATCTCCTAAACCAAGGAAAAGGCTTTTTGACTTTGTGGTAATGTGTCTCTGTATGCTGAGGGTGTTGTGTGTGATGTGAGTATGTAGCAACAGATGGCTACAATTTGGAGCTGTTGAATTCACCATTCTTCCGATATTGTCTTGTTATTACCTCCATGAGAGTTTGTGAGAGCCCTAAAGGCAAGTGTGGGATCCAGACCCCGTTCCAAAGGACCACACATTTAGGAGTTCTGCTCTTAACTTTTGGGCTCTTGGTTGTTTATGTATTTGTACCAAAGTCTGTATTGTACAGTCACCTCTCCAAGCCAGTGTCTCAACTATCCTGTACAGAAGTTGGCAGTAATGTGGTGTTGGCAGGCATGGTGTTCTGAGCGGTTTACTCTGTTCCCATTGCAAACTGCTTCCCTGCAAGTGCTATAATTCTGGAAAGAGTCCTGCAGTTTTTCAGTGACTGGGAATAAAGCTCAGTCCTCCTAGGATCAACAAACATTCTGGTTTTACTTAAAAAATTTGAAATCTGCAGTATGAAACCTCCTGCCATTTCATTAGTATGATTCTGTGCTATGCTGTGAGAAGAGGGTTACTGCCTGCCTGCTACATCTGTTAGTGAGATGAATGTGAAGTAACAGCACTAACAGGGTGTCTGACTCAAGAAATTCAGGGTGAGTGACACTTGATTCTGTAGCAACACTGGCGTCGGCTGTTAGCTCTGGTGACATGGTCGTTGCCTTGAAACTGCCACCCGAGTTCTCTTTTTTGGAAATGAAGAACTTGCAAGTCCATTTCAAAGACCAGGGCAGCTGCTTTGTTTGTCTTTTAAAAATCTCTATTTCTGTCTTTTTGCCTGGTCAGTGTTTAGAACCATTGAAAAAGTAAACGTGACATGGGGACTGAGATCCTGCAGCTAGAGCTCCTTTATAATTACATATTCAACCACAATCGCACAAAGGAAAATGAGAGTCCCTTTTCCTTTATGTACCGTATTTCACTTTTCMCTTATGTTTAAATTGGCATTTTGGGCTATATTAGCTCGAGCCACTGAAGAGCTTATCAGAAAAGGAAGGAAACAGAGGGAGGGAAAGAAAGATTTCCAAATGACAAGCGTTTGAATAGTCGAAGTTCAATCCCTAAAACAAAAAGTGGAATTCTTTTTTTCCAAATAATGTGCTTTACAGTCTCACCTCTCATCTTGAGAAACATAAAAGAGCAAGTAAAAGAGATGACCCAAATCACAGAGTCCTTTGAAAGAAGAAATTCAGCTGTTTTGAACACTTACAATCAAAGGAAGTGGTTTCCCTAATTACATGAACTATGTGAAAGCTCTCAGAATAGCTCTTCCACCCCAGGATTCCTTGCACTTTAGAAGTTTGCATAAAAGCTCACATGGAGAATCAGATGCAAAGTGTTTGATTCAAATTTTATTAGGCAAAAGTGAGCATACATTCCTGTCTCTTGGTTTGACAGCTGCTTGAGTTTGGACCACAAGCCTGGGTTTGATGGATTTCAGTCCTATACTTAAATCTTTCACTCTTCAGGTTCTCTGSTGAGACACCCCTATCGAGAAAAGTGGAATTGATAAAATGGAGAAATGATAGAGGGATCCCTTTGTGAGCTTTCAGTTGAGGATTCTTCACCCTGGTTAGGTTGTTCATTGTTGTGAAAACCCCTCCCTGTACACAGCTTTTAAGAGGATATTTGCTTCCTCACATTTTAAAGGAACTGTATATCTTAAAATATATATTCGGAAGAATTTGGATCTGTATTTTACAACTTCAGTATYATTCTAGTACCACCATTACTTCAATTCATCAAAATTCTGAATTCAGTAGAGGCTTTGAAAAAAAAAAGCTGTATTTTCGAAAGGCTATTACACACTGTGGTTTCTTTTTGTACATACACAATAATAAAGGTGTGTTMGTCTAAACTAAACAGAGAGAACTTAAGAAAAGATGCAGGACACTTCTAAATGCTTTAAGATCTCTGCTGCTATCCCTGAGGATACAATGTGGACTAATTAATGGTTTAAATATTTTAAAAAGTTCGTAATAATATGKAAGATGATTATACTTGCTCTGCACAATAGTGACCTCAAAGTGGTCTCATTCTCCCCTCAGAGCCAGCTACAGTAATTATATCCAGATTTGATAAAGACAGAGATAATTGATGAAATTGACTTTGAGAGATCTTAAAACTCTTCAAAGTGCAACAATTCAAACTCAAGAAGAAAAAAAAGCATGAGGTTATGACAGCCTTCTGCATACATGGGATCAGCTAAACCCTCTTTATAGGARCACTGTATTCTAGTCATGAGATACTGGTAACTCTTCTTGAAGAGAAGGAGAAATGTTTCTCTAGGTCCTCTTTTCCCTGCCAATACTGGTTTTTTTTTTCCCTCCCTTCCCAGGCAGAAGGAAGGACTTTATCTGGAATAAGGGAGTTGTCCCCTAGAAGCAAACACCCTCAGCAGTCTGGTGGTGTTGCAAGTAAAATGCGCAGCACAGTAGCAGTTCATGAAGAAAGGAGCAGCTGTGAAAGGGTGGAACGGACTTTTTGCTGTGCTTTCTAGAAAGTTGTGTTTCAGGCAGCAAAGCTTTGCTAGTGGATGATTTTGCTTGGTTGAAGGAGAATGCTTAAAGTCATCCCAACCTTGCTTGACCTTAGGTGGCATGCAAAATKAAGTGTGCTTGTGTCTGATCCTTGATAGGAGTTGATTTCTTGGGCAAGGGTTTGGGCACCTCTGGCACTGGAAAATGGGAAGCTATGGGATATGTGATGCTGTTATTCTTCCACGCCAAAGGACCTGTTTCAGATTTGAATGTGCTTTGTGCCACCAAAACATCACGGAGCTCCTGGGCCCCCTGGATCCAGCTTGTGACCTTAATTCATTGTACTGAGCTTTACTAATCTAATCCCTATCATGCTTGGAGCATAAATCAAACAGTAGTCGTGCAAGGACTGTGGACATTGCTAGAATAGGAAGAGATGCAAATTCTTTCTGCTGCACTCAGATTCACATTAGAATCATCATTTGCTGCAGCATGATACCTTCTCTTCAGCTTTTYAGGTACAGCCCAGGAGAGAGAGGTTTTGTTGCCTCTGCTTGTGACCCTGGTCCTGAAGTTCCTGTAATGTAATACAATTCCTACTTCCTCTTTGCTGTTTCATTTATTGCAGGTCCTTGGGAAGCACAGTACAYGGTGATGGAGGAAGCAGCACAAGTCAGTTGTTTTGTAACCACAAAATAGAYTATCTTTATTTTGTAACTGGCCTTTTAGGTGTTATTTATTCCCTATTAGGTACATGTGTATTGTTCCTCTTGTATTAATTTGTACAGATATGGGTAGAGGTTRTGGTACCTCTCGTCATTCTGCCATAACTTTGGGGAAGGAACTGGCTTGAAATATTGTTGTTTCATTGGAGAAGAGCAATGAGAAMATTTTGAGTTAATTTGGTGTCCTGTAGTGGTACAAAACCCCTGCGAGTTCTCTGCTTCTTATAGTTCTGTTCATGAAACTCAAATGCCTTCATAGATCACTCTGTATCAGTCTCACATTCCTAGATAGGTTTTTTTTTTGGTTTTCCACTTTCTGCAGAGTTCAGAGATACTGGTATTTGTTATTGACTTCTCGAAAATGTATTTGGAAGCTGACCATTTTTATTCTTTTATAACAAGGATTAGAAATTAAATAGTTGTTGTTGCCATATCTATGTAAGCTGATAGCTATAAAGACACCTAGATAAGATAGGGAGTTCTGTGTACAAGAAATTCATCAAAGAGAAGCAAGGGAAAAGCTAGTTACATGTCAGAAATACATAGTAGAGTAATACTAACAAATGTAGGTTTATGACACTAAAAGCATTTTAAAAATATTGCTAGTTTTCCTCCAAAGTTTTTATCTTAGCTATTGATTTATTTAACTTTTTTTAGTCTTAATGGAAAAAGATTGAGCTACCATGAAGGCAGTATGAAGAATCTTGAGAAGAAATAAACATTAGGTCCATGTTTCATAAAGATAAAAGCTTAAAATTTCAGCAGTTTTGTCTAGTTTTGTTTTTTGACCATTGCTATCCGATACAAGTAGCATTTGAGCCAAGTTTCTAAGTAAAATACAATTTTTAATCTTAGACAAAGAAGAGTGATTTTTCTGAAAAGTAGGTAAGGAGCTGGTATACTGAAACTTCAGTTTTGCTGGGAGTGGAGAATCTGATCTATARTGGTCTAGGTGGTGGTGTGAACCTACCCCATGAGAGCTGCTGTGAAGTAAGTTGTTCTGCCTCTTTCTTGATGGCATGGTCCTGGTTGAAGGACAGTGGTGCTTAGCTGGAGAACGTACAAGTCAAATTTTGGTGCAGTTGGAAGTCCTGCATTTCCAGAGGCTGTTCTTGAAAAGTTCTTGTCAGTCTCAGCCAGGTGAAAGGGCGATCTGGCTGTAACCTTTGGAACTGTGCTTACTGTATAAGTCAGTAAAGAGAAAGCAGATTTGGTAAGTCACAAAAACAGCTTGCTTCTCTGCATCCAGGAAAGAAGATAATCTGTTGCCAGTTTTTTTTAAGTGAGTGCTCATCAAGAACATTATGGGTTTTTTCCCCCCTTGGTTACAGTTTTCATGATCAAGATGGAAAAATACTTTATTGTAAAGATCATAGCTGCTTTAGAGTGGATCAGTATGCGTAAGTACAGCTGTTGCTGTCTCTGTTGGCATCTATGCTAATTGTTCAGCCACTGTRTAATGAGATTTTACTTGTTCTAGGTTATATTATTCAGATTCCTTACAAATGCTCTGCAGGCCTCAGAAAAATCACTACTCTAGCTTTATATGTATGGCCATGGCTCCTTGAGAGAGGATTAGTTTTGCCTGTCACTGTCATACCAAAATGCCTTTCCAACAAGATGCTCAAAAAACTTAAAGTGACTTTGATCTCAGAAATCATTTTCTTGGATATTTTTCCATTTGTTGGATCTGRAATGATCCCTGTCTTTCCTGTTAGCTATGATATCTTCTCACCTGTGAAGTGAGCTGGGAGTCAGAAAGTTTCAAGTTTGGTTATTCCACTGTATTTTAGGAATTAAGGGTTTTGTTACTATTCTCCCTAGTCAAAGCTGGTTTGTGTTCAAAACGAATGCAAGTAACTTGGAAAATTGCCCAGCACTGAGAAATGATGATTGCTGAAAATAAACAGCTCTGTGGATCTCAGGTATTGCAGCCCTGCTGTTTTGTCCGCTCATCTATTGTTTCTATTCAATTGCTGGTTCTTGCTTTGCAGCTGGAGGCAGCTTAGTACTCCAAATCTGCCTGAATTAAATATTTGTGATATTACAGRACATTGCTCATTTCTAAACACTTAGACCAGTACGACTACATAGTTTATGATGTTTTGAATGGTTTTACTATATGTGAATAACAGTAGTGATATTGAAAATAAACTTGATCTTGKCAGATCTCCCTTTATCAGGTTCCTTAATATTAAATGCTCATACAATCTCACGTTCTGTGCTGCAGAAAGTAAGTCCTGTGGGATATGTTTGGACATTGTGGATTTCTAGTTGAAATCTGTCTGAAAATTGCATTATTTTTCCATAATTTGGTTTTGTTTTTTGATTGTTTTGTTTTGATTGTGTTTTGATTTGTTTGTCATTTGGTAAATGACAGTGTAAATGTAATGCAGAATTTTTTCAAACTTACTAAACATTCTGTAAGGATTTTCTGCRGAAAGTGCCTCTGCTTAGTTTCSTCAGTCTGTTAGCAGCTTCTTCTCCCACTGATAGCAACTTTTTAATCCCCCTCATGAGGAAAACACCATGATCCTGCAATTTCTTGATTAGAGTGGTGTGGGCTCCAAGTGGTCATTGTTCTGGCAGAGGGTCTGCTGCCACATCACAAGGACAAATCCCTTTGATTTTCAGAGGGACCAGCCTGCTTTCCATGGGCTGATCAAGCCTTTGCAGTGTTTYGATAGGCATGTTCTGAATTTGGTAGCAAGTGTTTTTAATCCCATAGCCTTCAAATTTTCTGTAACATAACAAGTTGTGTGCAAAGGTTGCTATAACAAGTCATGGTAGAGTCGAAAACTCATTTTTCTTTTCAAGTGGACTCTATCCAATACATTTTACTACTAACAAGTTGTATGGTGCTGCATGATGCAAATTGATTATTTTAAAGTAAATTTCATAGGATAAGGTGAGCCTGTAACAGCATACAGTAAATTTATGTCCATATTCCTTAACTGTAGTACATTGTAACAGTTTAACAAAACTGAGCTGTCCTGGTAATGTGCTTTTTTCTTCCTTCAAGATTGTAATCTAGAAGTCAATACAAGGTATTTAAAGTGAATTTCTACCACAGTATCTCCAAAAATGAGATTTTTTTTGTGGTCTAGACTGGTGTATTTAAAGTAATGGTAGGATGATTATATAGCAATGAAAAATTATAAGTTTCCTGTGTATTTCCGCTTTTAGTCTCTGGGATTTGTAACAGTGCAGGACATAATTTTGGATGCAAATTTGATGGTTTGAAACATTTGCTCAATCAAAATCCTTTTAAGTACAAATTTTGTACATCATTGTAGATGCGTTTATGAGAATTTAATTCTGTTATTTACAGATATGCTGGTGACATCAATCTGAGAATGTAATTTAACTCTTCTGTGTGGTTTAAGAAGCAGGTTGCTGTTTCTTGATACAGGCTGAATATAGAGGCTGTGTTCTAAGACATAAGTGCTGATAGTTTTAACATGTAAATAGACTATAGAAAACAGCTTTTTTTTTATAAGCCATCATCCAGAAGAATACTAAAACAGAAGCCCAAGCTCACACAGCTTTAAGTTGAGTTTTAGAACTATGATTGCCTATTGAAAGAGTGGTAACACATTTATGCTGGGAGTGTGTAACTCTGCTTATTTGCAGATAAAAGATCTCACTGAAGATTCTCTGGTTTTGCCATGTTCATGTGGTTTTCCTCTTTATTAGTATTAGTATTCCGCATTATTAGTATTAAAGACAATTTAATAGGCTTAACAAAAGTTCCCTGAACTGAAAAATCGGTATCCTTTGCTCCTTATTTGGGGCTCCCAAAGCACAAAATTCTTAYTGGTATTTTTGTCCTTAGAAAATTTTGTGAGAACAGAAAAATCAGTAGGGAAAGTCCTAAATTTTTCTTCAGTATCTGCTTAATTTTATTTTCAATGTTCAAAACTGTAATAATTGCATAACATCCCTGCAGTATAATTCTTGATAATAATTTCATGTTTCTGAAATTCTCTAGGTATCTCTTTATTGCATATTGAGAAGATAATTTGTCAGCAATGATAGATGCTGATTGTCTTAATGCTGAATGTGTAAAATCATGTTTTGGGCTTGTTCACCTGGATAAACTGGTGTATTATAAGAGGTATCATCCCTCATTAGACATCAGTAAATTCACAAGAAAGGATTCGTAAAACACTGGCAGTGGACATAGAYGCCTGCTCAAAACTACATCCAGTCTAGAAATGAAGGTGTGGTATTTATATGGGTTAGCATTCTCTATCTTTTTTTGTATATGGTTGTCACTAATAGAATGATTTTAATGAAACATCAGCTGGTCTCTTCCAGCTGCCCTTTTATTAGACTGTAAAACCCCCTGAGTGTAGCCAAGTTGCAACTCTCCCAAGAGCATGACAAAGGTCAAAGCCTTTAAAATGCTACAAGAYTTGGGAAAATATCATTTGAAAGCAGCCTTAAGTGTGTGTCTGAATATTTCCTTAATAAACATGGCAGAGTGAAAAGAGGCTCTCTGGAAAAGTGAATAACCAAACTTTTGCACAATGTAATAATAAATGTTGTAAGGCAGTTAAGGAAATTGTATTAATCAGCTTAGGTAGCTAACCATGTCAAACTGTAATTTTGCATGGAGTGAAGGTGCCGCTTKCCATGCTGTTAACTGATTTATTAACAGGAGAGTTGGTTGGCTGCTGGCTGACCTGAGGGCTCACAAGGGGCTGCAGCTCTTTTCTGTGTTAATCCTGAACCAGTGGGATCAGAGCAGGGTGGRAAGATACTTTACTCTTTCCAGTCAGCTGCTCCCAAAGGCACCTGGAAGAAGTGCTGGGTGAGTTGCTTTGGGCCTAGTTTGTCTGGACCCATGCAAAAAAGTCTTTTGATACTGAAAAACTCTGTGAACAGGTGTTCTTTTGCAGTTCCAGCTGTGCTGTTGAAATAGACTGCTAGCCAAAACCCTTGATCACTTCTCTTGCCTATGAGTGTGAGCGTAACAAATTTCTAATATATTTCCAAGGAGAACTACAGTAACTAAAATATGCTGAGTCGTTTGGTCCTTGCTAACTTTAACTGCCTTGGGATAGGGAGCTCTAACAAGAGTAGCTGCAGCTGCTCTGAGTGAGTAGCTGGCAAGCAACAACACAGCTGTATGCAAAGTGCCTCCGTCCACATCCTTACTGTCTTTGCGGCTGCAATTAAAGGTCTGACGATACTGCCTTGTCTGATTCCCAAGTAATGCCAGCTCAGCRTCAGGTGGCCATTGCCCACATCTGCAGTCAGCACCAACCTGGAAGACCTTGTCAGAGCTGAGCTGCACTTGCTGCTTTTGCTGCGCTGGTACAGGGCAGAGCGAAAACAAGGGAGGGCTTGGGTCATCCTATTGACCTGAGGCTTGTGCCTCTCATTACAAGACCACACTGTCCAGCAGCTTTCTTTGTCTCCTCACTTGCTGCCAGTTGTGCTTAGAATTTGTTTTCATGATTTCTGTCCAGCGATTGCTGAAAACAACCAAGACCTAGAGTTGGACCTCTTTTTACCTGCTGAAACACTTGAAGATAATTATTCATGCATGGTTGTTTGTACTACAAAGTTAAGAGCAATTACTAATGGGTCTACTCTATAGGCAGCTATAGAGTGACGTCAGTCTTAGATGAAGTGATATTTTCACATATGTCAATAAGCAGAGATTAAACAGGCACAAAACCAAATTACCCAATRAACATTGATCCATACCACTGTTCACAACACACAATTACACTTAGGGATTACCTGAATTCCAAACTCTTACACTGTAGTTGTTTTATGAATTGGTTTTGAATTACAGTAAGCCAGTAAGTGAGAATTAAATTTAATAGAAGTTTTCAGTGTAATTCGTTCTGCACTTGTATCTCGATATATTTGAATTATGTAAACAGTGGATTAGGCTTGTTTAGAATTCTGAATCCCTTTGCCTTCAAGAAATGATGTTCAGTGTGTAATCTCTTCAGCAGGACTCAAGAGGGGATATAATTTCATCCACACCTGTGATGTAAGTCCAGCATGAGCAGTTTTAGCGTAGTTTTATGGTCAGTAACAGGCTATGATTAAGCTTATAGTGGCATTAAGGATAATATTAATCTCTATTCCAGTCACCTTGTGTGTCTGACTGTATCTCTGTGTTATGTCCAGGAAGTTAGTATTTATGTGTTTGATGTCTTTCCTTCAGCTGAGCTCCACAAGTTCTGCTTTGATCCAGGCTTTAAGAAAAATAAAATTCTGTCTTTCACACAAAAAACTAATGTAATGAAGTCTTTGAATACTTGTAACTTGTCATCACCATTTAGGAAGTAAATTGGTGCTCATTTAGCTTGCGTAAGACAGATAGCAGCTTCACTTAGGAAAGAGTGTCATGCCCAAGCCAGCAAGGGCTGACTTCTTCAACAGCCTTTAGACAGACAGATGCATAACAGGCATTTTTTAGGCATTTTTTTCATTTAACCACAATTTTGKTGCTTAAAGGTGATTCTAAATATTCTTGTTGGTGCCTAAGAGACCTTTGAAATACCAGTCTTTAGCCACCACTTTGTAATTTGCTATTTTGAATTGATAGCATTGTATTTGCATTGAAATATGTCACCTTCTTGTTAAAGATAGTACAAAAGCTTCAAAGATATGGACTGACTTGCATCTGGTTTTCGCTGTAAGGAATAAGTGTCTTTAAATTGGCTGATAGAGTTCACAGCTGATCTACAGCTGAAGAACAAAACATGGAAAGAATAGTCTAGAATCGCTAGTGCTAACAACAGCAGAGTGATAAAAGTGTTTAAAGAGAATTTCTTTCAGATTCAATGGTCCTTAGGGAGAGKTGGCAATTTTTTTCTCCCAGCTGTTCATTTTGGATATTTGTGGGCAATTAGAAGGTGTTTTTATGCATTTCTTAGATGGAAGCTTGCTCCAGTGTCTGTTAAATCCCAAACTGGAGTATGAACATCTGTGTGAAGGTGATAGTATTAGCCATGGTTGATGCAAAATTTTTTCCTACTTCTTAGTGTATATAAAGTAAATAAGATAATCGTAAAACTTTTTCACATTTCCGAATGATAAAAGAACTGCGTGTCAGTGTGCCTGTGGCAGTGAAGTACTCGTCTTCTTGACCTGATGCTCATATTTTATTTGCAGTCCCGTCATGGTAGCTCTGGATGATTGGTTGGTATGGGATTTGCTGCTGGTGTCATGGCAGTGCAGCCCCTCCTGCTGTCCACTGACCTGATGGGCTTTCACTGAATCCAGCTTTGTCTTGTGTGAGATGGAGAGCAGTCACTGGGTCCTGYGCATTGTTGTGGTGGAATAGGGAGCTATGGCATTTGGATTTGTTAATCATGCAGCATTTTTTATCATTTGCTGAAAAGATTAATACTACTTTTGTAGCCCTGATCTAAATATAGTATGCTATGGGAAAATTGAATGTAAGACTCATCAATTTAATTCAAATGACCTATTGAAGTATTTGTGTTGTAAAGCACAGTGCTTTGAAGACATGGAGTTTTAAGTACGTTAAAAGAAAATGKTTTTTTYCCATTCCTCTGACCAAGGCATTAATGAAAACATGGTTTAGATAGTTTGTCTAGYTGTTTGTGTATTCCTGTTTTATGTCTGAATATTCAGATAGGCAGTCAAGGAGAGTTAGATTTCCTGGTAATCTGGCAGTAATCCTGGTAGGAATTAGAGGACATTTCTCCATTGAATCGTTCCTAAGGAATATACAAACATAATACAAAAGCTGTTCAGATAATTTAAATGACTCAACTGTCACCTGCATTCTCCAGGCTAGGGAAGGTGGAAGTGCAGCTCTTGCTGCTGCTATTGCTTCTGCTGCTGGCTCTAYGAGCGTTGCAGACTAGGTGACTAGGTGAGTCTTCCCACGTTTATTTAGGTAGCTGCCAATTAAATTATTTTGTGGACTTGTAGGTAAGTCAGTCTACAGTATGATTTGCTGAAAGCAGCATACATTAAAAATGTTAATTTTCTGSTACTGTGAAAAAAGATTACTCATGTGATGGTAATACTGCTTTTCTTGATGAGCAGGCTAAGCAGCGTGAAGAGTTAGTGTAACACAAGTTAAGTTCAAAACTGTAGTTAAAGATTTAATTGAATATGTGTAAATGTCTGTGCATTAGCTAAAGGTCTTAATTCAAAACTGTATTGAAGTTGCTCAAAGAAGTCTTTCAGCAACAACAACGGCAAAAAAATTGAGTCATCTAATGCTTTTATCTGTAATCATGCAATTAAGCTCATGTATTATGGTACCAACTATAAAACATGGACCAAACAAATACTGGTTTGCTCTAGCTCTACATTTATTACAGTAGCAGTAGCTCATGCACCATAGCTTTCTGCATCAAAACTGCTGGAGTCTTCCTTTTTCAGTGAATCTACAAAGCCACAAAATAATGTAATTGGCAGGTAACTAAGAATATGTGTGAAAACTCACCTGTGGATAAACAGCAGCACTCCCACTGCCAGTCAAGGGATCTGTGAAGGGATCAATCAGAAACTTTTGATAAGTTCTGAGGAATTAATCGTGATCTTGTTCTTGTTAGATGCTTTTGCCTGGTATAACGTTAACATAATCTTGAACTCTTAAAGTTCAAGTTTCTTCAAGAATCTTGAACTCTTAAAGCATTACTGTGGAGAAAAAGAAACAATAGTATGTATCTGTATTTGCATAATATGTATATTAATATAAACACATGTGTCTAAAATCTGTTGAGTATTTACTTTAATAAACTACAGACGAGATACCTGCCCTTTTCTCTCAAAAACTACAGGGCATATATGTCTTAATTTCTGTGGATACAGTCTCATTGTCTTGCAGTCTCTTGCTCAAACCCAGCAGTATTGTTCAAGTGGAATTTGAAGGTTTTGTGTATTTGTCCAGAATTGCCAAACATCTGAATTCTGCTCTGAAGAGCTGTTTCAATTGCACTGCTGTCTATTTGGCAATCTCAAGCATACTTGCTGTGTGTGTTTAATCAGACTCCACAGCGCATGCCTGGAAATTCTACATCTCCAGTAAACATTGGATGGAGCTTGTGTGCATAGTATGCTCTAAAAGCCTGAAGCTCTGGACTCACTGAACCCATAGTA
Source organism: Malurus melanocephalus (assembly GCF_030028575.1). Classification (NCBI taxonomy): domain Eukaryota; kingdom Metazoa; phylum Chordata; class Aves; order Passeriformes; family Maluridae; genus Malurus; species Malurus melanocephalus. Next base: position 321,893 of record NW_026623262.1, read on the forward strand.
CTTTGTGCATAAACAYGAATTCTGGATAGGACTGCTGCTGCTCTGCCAAAAATCCTGGATCTTTCTTTGAACAAAGTTTTCCAAGGTCTTCAGTTTTTCCAAAGACTTAACTTCCTACATCTGTGCCTTGGCCATGAAAAAATAGCYTGAAATTTATTTCCCCCTCCCCACCCCAAACATACAAAGCATTCATCTGCCAAAATCTATCAGCAGGTTTTAAAATGTCAAGCATTTTTTAAGTCTTTCCTAGATGTGTGTGGTCTTATATACATATGCTACTTATATGTGTATACCCRTTGGGCTATAAAATAAACTATCATAGTAGATGACCAAGTTTTAATTGTCTGACTTGAATGTKTGTTTATTTTCAACAGGCAGAAATCCTCAGTGTGCTCAGTCACAAAAACATCATTCAGTTCTATGGAGCTGTCATTGAACCTCCAAATTATGGCATAGTTACAGGTAAGGACTTTTGTCTGACCTTTTTCTTGACTCTGTAAAACTCCAGTTTTGCAAAGTTACCTCCAGTGTTTCCCAATTACAGTGTTTTGTTCTGGTCTTTGAATGTAAAAGACCACTGGCGTTAATGTGAATGGAAGTGCTAGAGSTGGGAACCAGGCTGGGAGCGTAGCTGGTGGCAGCATGGAGGCAGGTGGGGCCTTTGCTGTTCTTAGTGCCCAAACACAGGACTCCTTTAAACAATAGCTTTCACTGTGTTCTCTTACCCTGTTCTGAGAATTACTTTTCCATTTTAMCTAGTGTGTCACAAAAGTAGAGGTTTGCATGATACAAAGTTCTGACTGGCTCTGTGAAGAGGGAAGGCTGGGAGTCTACTCAGAGCAGAGCTGCACCATGACTTCTGCTTGTTGAAAATAGGAGGATTTGTATTGTGAGGTTCACAGTGGGAAGAGCTCAGAGTAGAGCCAAGGGTTTATAAGGCATTGTAAGACAACTCCCTTTATTCACTGGAAACTAGGTTTCGTTTGCTTTGACATTCCTAGAATTATGCAGAAATKGTTCTTTGTGGTATTGTTGGAGGTTTTTGTTGGTGGTTTGGGTTTTTTACCATCACTGCTTTAAGCTTCCTACCCTTATCTTGGGTGATGGTCCAGATACAGAATTTTCTCCCTTTCCTGTATGGACAAACTGTGTAAGATAGTAGTAGAAAGTAAACCCAAAGCAAAGCAATTTTCCAAGTGCTGAAAAAATGCTTGAAGACGTTAAATGCAAGAAAGTGTGGATTAGGGGGCATGTTTTGGCATGTCTTTAACATTTCAAAGTTCGATATGATGAGTAGTCTTTTGTGTGTAACATAATCTAATACCAGTTTGAGTCATTGCCGGTCAGGTTTTTATTGGTTCTTAGATKGTGGTCAGAACTTGTGGAAATGCAGTTATTTCTGTCTACCTCTTAGACTTCTGGTTATCACAGCAGATGGCAGTGTGATCTGGTAGGAGTGCATCAGAGATACTGCTGTAGTAAGCAAAGCTCCCCATGCCCTGAAGAGTACTGTATCAGCCTGCTCGAGGTCATGGTGTGGCAGCCAGCATTCCAGGGGTGCATGGAGTGGCCACAGTCCACACCACTCAGAAATGCACTGGTGATAGCATATAGACGGGAACTTGAATTCCTTTTGGGAGCAATAAAATTAATAGAAAACTAATAAATCAAGTAATATAATTTTATTATCCTTTTTTAAGTGAGTATAAACTAGGAAGCAGAGAAGAAAGTGTAATCAATGGAGAAGTGTAATCAATGACTGGGATRATGTCTGGATTAGAAGTCCTCAGTTTGATCTCACAAAAGTCAATATTTGGAGGGCATATGACCTGCTTACCAGTCACAGGACAGACAGCAACTAAAGTAATTAATTGTGCTATTGAGAATGGGGACTCTTTAATTGCCTGTGAGAAAGAAGCCATGRTGTGTAGTTCAACCACTTTGTTCCTCAGGGAGCTCTGATTGAACATGGCTAAAGAAGAAAGTGGTTTGTTTTTTTTCAGCAAACTGTATTGATTCTCCCTGCAACATCTTAGGGGACTGGAGTCCTGTGGGTTGGAAGAGAAGCAAGGCTCCATTTCCCTATATMATTTTCAAATGAGAGAGTGGTTACTGAGAAATGTTAATTGCGCTTGAAATATCTTTTAGAGGGATTTTCACGTTGTGGTATTCTGGATGGCCTTCAGTGTTGCAGACCCAGTGCTGTGTTTAGTCAGAGATTCATTTCTTGAGAGGCGGCATCCCAAACAAGAAGAAATCTTGAGAAACTTATGTTTCTTCAGAGTGATGGAGATGAGAGCATTCAGCCAAGTGTTGTCATGTACTGAGTATTAGCTGCATGTGGTATCTTATGKGGGATAGGTAAAGAGATCTCTGAGAAGGGCTACATCTGCGGTTAATGTCAGTGTTRCAGCTCATCCTGCTACCTGGTGTAAATATGGATCACATCATTGTAGATGTCACTGCTGTTTCTGTCAGCAGCAGTCTTAATATGTAGCTTTCAGATATGGCTTTTGACCACAGCTACCTCCCCCCAAATGGTTCCCAGAGCTTGTGCCCCCATTGCACAGAACTGTATATATCCCACAGCYCAACACAGTGTGGGTCCAGTCTGGCCTGGGTATTAGTCAAAGCCTTTCTTTCTCTAGCAAATATTTCTTTTCCATTATTGATAGAACATTGACCTTGCAATATGATTTCCAAATCCACAAGCTCCTAGTAAAAACCTGCAGCGCAATGAGTACATAGAAGAAATACCAGCAGTGGAGCTTTGTTGATTGAAGCTTGCTTGCCTCTACTTGCACAGAGTGGCAAAGGGCTCGAGGAGCTGAGTTGTCCCTGACCCTGGTGGATCAAATTATGCATTGTAAAGGCATGCAAAGCATGCAGCCAACCTATTCCTGAAGAATCCATTTATAAGACCAATGATGACATCATGGGTAAAAAAAGCTTCTGTTTTAATTGTGAAAATGTGCAGGTCAGCAGCTTACCCCTCTCTCAGGAACATCAGAAGCAACACGTCTGTCCTTTCAGTGGGAAGTTCTGCCGCACTGATCCAAAGCTAACTTGTCACTTGAGTGTTTACTTTCAAGGAACTTGGTATTTTCTCCCTCTCTCATTTTGCACTGGAGTCTTCCTATCTAGCCTGCCATGTTCTAGGCTGCCAATTCAGTCTGGTCTCAGTTTCCTTCCCCATGCAGCAATTTCCCAATGTTTTTAATTTTCTTGGTGAGGAACAATGGAAATTCTTGTATGCATTTAGCCTATCATGTATCAGTCATTATTRTTATTAACAAAATTGAGATATATTTGATGTAGTCTTAGAGGCAATGATTTTGTGGCTGCTTTGAAATGACACAAAGATTTTGACAATCTTTTAAGTAGGTTCTAAATTCTGCGCACTGAATAGCCTTGGGAGAGAGGGACAAAGGGCTTGAGCTGCTCCTTGTATCCCCCTGGTCTTTGTGGTACTTGGGCTGCACTGGGTGTGGCTTGTGCCTGCCTTGTCATTGCAAACAGGCAAAAGAAAATCTRTCAGCTGCTTCATCTTACAAACTTCCTTTGTTGTGTTTTTGGCGAAATATGAATGAATTCTAAATAAGCATAATACTTATTGAATAAATACTGAGCGGAAGAGCTACAGCCTGTACAGCTACAGCATGTACATCTGTACATAACGTACAGCACAAGGAAATCTGTCCTGCTTGTGTCAGGGTTAGACTTTCAGTTTCATCCTTCCATTTTTTCATGAACAAATKATTTGATCTGCTGTTCTGTTTCTGCATGAGGAAATAGGAAACTTTCTACTTGCAAATTCGTTCTTTCTAGCAGAAAGTTATATATTTAGCATGTGGCTTTACTTAAAGAAAAAAAAATATTCAAAATTACATTTTGTTATGGGGCATCATTTATACACAGTACTGCTTACCAGTGGGGAGTATCCTGTGATTTTAGRAACAGTAAGATGGATCTGATACCAGCAAACTCATCTGTTAACTGTTCTTCTGATCRAGAGTGACAAATTCACTGTTTAAAAAAGAATTTTATGTTATGTGGAAGTGGTACTGTGGAGATCTAAATTGTCTCAGTTTCAGACCTTAATGTGTGTAGATGTAACTGGCTTGTTATTCCTGCTTTAAGCCCCACAACTCTTGATAGTGAGACTGGATTCCAYCTGCTACCCTTCCAAACACCAATGGGCCCCAGAAGTCTTTGTTTGTACCCACAGAATCCTGCTGTGGGATTCTGTAGGTATAGTTAAGGGAAATTAAGAAAAAGGTCTGCTTGTCCTGAGCAAGGAGCATCCAGAACCTTTTACTCTGCAATTTGAACTGCTTTGTCTGAGCTTTCTTGATGCCAAAGCTTTCTAATGCCTATTCATTATAATGCCTGTCTTTCTATATGATTACACTCGTTTGTTTTTTTCATTTTTATTAGTAGTAGATTATGCCTGTGTTGGGATGATCAGACAAACTACAACTCTCCTACTACATTGGTAATAATATTAGGCTGTTGAGCCCAAAGTCACCATTAAGTCAGAGGCTGACTGTRCTTTCTGGAACTGGCAAAGTTTCTGTTACATCTTTCAAGTTAGATGSAATGTTTTAAAACATCTTGTTTGTTGCTGTTTTTTTTACAGAGTATGCTTCTGCTGGTTCACTGTTTGATTATATTAATAGTAACAAAAGTGAAGAGATGGATATGGATCATATCATGACCTGGGCCACTGACATAGCTAAAGGTAAGCAGGAAGAGTGGTGTATAGTACACTACAGCAAAGTGTATAGCTGGAGATGCTTTCCTTAGGAAGTCAGGAAAGCCTTCCTAGTCTTCCTTACTCAAATTGTAACAAATTTACAAAACCAATCAAAACATACATGCATAAAAAAAGCAAAATCCATTCACAATTCTTAATATGTTCCGTGTTTATTATGAATTCAAAATATTCTGGAGTCAAAATGGCTTCTATGAGGTAGTTCTGKTGTGCCCCTAAGTCCCAAGAGGATAATTTTGCTGATGTAGAGTGATTATGAGGTAAAGTACATAATTGCTGCTAGATTTGATTTGATTTGGGACATTTAAGGAAGCTAAGGACTTATTCTCAGCAGACATACTGAAATTCTTCATATAATAATGTAGAATAAGCTGTTCCATCCTTTATGTTCTCTGTGACYGACCACACAAGAATTAGTGTAAACTAATGAACAGAAAGTAAATTAATATCTGGCTTGACTGTGTAGACACCTCCTTAACTATATATAGTTAGAGAAAATAACTATATATGATGTTAAAAACAGTTAGCATATCCATGTAGATTATCTGAGAGATACGTGAACTTTGCTTATTGCTTTTTACTTGAAGTAGATTATGGGAAGTTCTGCTTCTCCTTCAGCATATCAATATGGCATACAGGTATGGCAACTCACCATGAGTACAACTAAYGGGAAGCAGGAAACATGACTGCAGATATGTGATGGTCCTGCTCAGCCTGTCTAATGAGATTGTTCCTTTGTTTTATGTAGGAATGCACTATTTACAYATGGAAGCTCCAGTCAAAGTTATCCACAGGGACCTGAAGTCCAGGAATGGTAAAGTAGAAAAACACTGAAACACTCTGCATTTACCGTTACCTGTTAACGTAGCATTTAAATCTRTGCCTGAGCTTTGCAAACAAGCATAAGTAACTAATGCCTTGGTTGTCATCAAAGCTGCACTTGTTGAGGCACAGAAGAGCCTGTTCCCTCCTCCCCATCCTGAGCCTGTCTGAGCTTTATTACAGATCTGGCATCATCTAGAGCATTATGGAGAGCTTTTTCAACATGTGTCTTGCAGCCATGATTCACCAYCTCATAGCTTTCAGACACTGCCTGGACACTTGTCACTTCCTTTTTCTATTAGGAAAGGTTGGCAGACACAAGACACAATAGACTGGATAAGGCCTATTATTTCTTATCAGAAAATCTTGTCTTTGCTGTGGCCTCTTGAGGTYTGACAGATATTCAGAGTGTTTGAGTAATACACGTTCAGTGTGGAGTCTATACTTAGCAGATGACAGCCATTTCTGAAATTTGCTGAACGTTGCCTTTTAGATGAAACTTCCACTACTAGTAGTGGGATAGAAGTGGCACAGATTTTAATAATGCACACAGGGAAATAATAGCCAAGAAACTTCTGGGTCTCACCTTGGTTATAGGCTTTCTCCTTTTATTAATGAATCTTCCAGAGAGCTTCTTGATAAAGCTACCTGTATTGGGGAGAATGAACTTCATCTRTGTTGCCCTCTTTTAACTCAGTAAGGCCTGAAAGGTTTTGCATTTCTTTGGAGGCTTGAGAGATGTTCCCTAAGCATCTTAAAGAAACCAGGACAGTTGTGCACCTGTGGACGTTCTGGTTCTGGCTCACCTCAGGGTCTTTGTCTTACTGGAAAACAAAGTATTTTGCTGTAAAAATACTGTACTGGGTTTATTTTTAACATTCTTGTAATGCTCTGTTTTTTCATTTTCAGTTGTTATAGCTGCTGATGGTGTATTAAAGGTATGAACACTTTAATTATTTGTAGAGAGACGGTGCTGCTTGACTCAGTGTTTCCATGTCTGATGAAGGAGGTTGATACTCCAATACCAGTTTAATTTTTTATTTATTTTTGCCAGATCTGCGATTTTGGTGCCTCCAGATTCCACTCCCATACAACACACATGTCATTAGTGGGCACTTTCCCGTGGATGGCCCCAGAAGTTATTCAAAGTCTTCCAGTGTCTGAAACATGTGACACATACTCGTACGGAGTGGTGAGTGCCTCATCTCACTATGCATTGTAGCAGTTCCCCAGGGTGACAGAATTTGTGTGGTGCAAGGACAACAATTCTAAATAAGAAAAACAAAAAACTCCACACTCCCTTTTAAGACTGACACATAATTTATAATTACATGCTTGAAAATGATAGGAAGAACATGGTATCTTGCATGTTTAGCAAGATCTGATTAGATTAGCAGCATGCCAGTGTAGGAAGTGCATGCTTTGCCACAAGTATTCAGCATATGTCCAAAGGTTTTCAGGAGCTGCTGAACAACCTGCATCTTGTATCTCTGCTCGTGCTTTTTTTGTGGAACCAAGGAGAAAAAGGTTGTCCTGTAATTAGTGTGCAAAAGGATGAAATTATTAGCATTCCACTTCCCCCAAAATGAAGTGTCWCTGATTTTTATTAAAAAGCCATTGCTCTATACCTAATTGTTTAAAAGATACTGCTATCGTCATCTCTGAGAACAGACCCCATCTTAAAATATRGAAGCCCAGTACCACTTTGCTGAAGGGTGAGGAATCAGTTATAGTTCATTAAGAATGTCAGATTTTTGGATTCAGTAATGTGAATTACTTCACTCTGTCCATAGTTAAACTCTAATTTAATTTKGCTCTGCAATACAAAGTATGCCAGAAATAGCCTTCCTGGTCAGATCAATTGTGTACCTGACCCCATAGTCTTTCTCTGGCAGAGGACAGTAAAGAGTACTTAGGGGGAAAAAGGAAAGGAAGTGGGGCTGTAGTTGCCATGCATATTGGTGTATTAAGTAATTTAGTGTTTGGAGTCAACAGTGGGTGGCAGAATGAGAAATTCTTCTGTCAAGTGTTGTCTCCTTCTCTTTGAGGGGTGGAAGGAGGTAGATGTGAGGAAGGCACTGGCTATACAATAGCTAAGCTAATATCCCAGTAGACGGTGACTTAAACTTTTTGCTGAACAGTTGTTTATGGTGAGAAAAAAATTTGAGACATGATGTGACATCACTTAACAATGAAAATTTGAAGGTTTGCAAGGAGCCTATATTTTCAGATTCATAATCCTTGCTTGCTTAACTGAACTAAATCACAAAGAGTAAGGAAACATAAGCTAACAAATGTAAATGTTAATGTAAACTGTTACTGGAAGCAATCACATATTATCTGCTGAAGGAAAACATTCCAGTTTCAAAACAGAATAACAGTGTTAGAGGAAAAATTCCAAAYATAGTCTTATAGTTCAAATTGCTCACATAGTCATCCTGGTTTGAATTGACTATTGGTGATGTTTTCAAAGTGGGAAAAGGTAAGAAATTGTTCAATGTCTTATCATGGCAAGTATTAACAGTGCCTTGAGAACAGTATGTTGTGCATAGTTTATTTTTTCTCATTCAGAAATTAAGGTTCCTTTGACATTTCTGTACTTGGAGGAAGAACTGAACTGCTCTCTTTATTAAAACACCTYAGTGTTACCGGAGTATTTTAACGTTGTTATGGGTGTGCAGTGCTACTTTAGAATGTCTAATAATGACCCATAGTTTTTTGATATATTATTTTTGAACCAGTGTATCCTGCTGTGGGTAGAAGCTTATGAATTCATGAGCACTTAGGAGTAATTAATCTTTTTATAACTCTAGTTTTGGAACACCATCATTTTCAGAGGAGATAGAGGGGTAGAAATGAAGAATGGCAGTGGCCCAAGTTCTCTGTAGCTGAATTTACTCATATAATGGGGTTATATCTGCAAGAAATGGCCTGAATATAAAACCGAAAGTTGGAGTCTCCCTATAAGTGTTACGACTATCAGAGMATTAGCTAGGGGTCTGAAAACAAGAAATCTGAGAAAGGGTATTTTTGTCTCTACAAGTTATTATCATCTATAAAAACAAACCCTTTTTRAAGCATAACACTTGCCAGCAGCTTTTGTGCTAGAGACAAATCTGCTTTACTTCAGTTAAAGTCCTCTTAACAAAGAACAGAATCCCTTTCAAATGTAAACTAGTAAGATGCTAGGAATAGATATTTCATTTGCAGTATCTGTCGTCTTCCCCATGGTTTTCTTGAATTTCCTTTCTTCTGTTTTTTTATCTGACTATCTTTTCTTTCTACAAACCAAACTGTGCTTTAAAATATTCTGCTTAAGCTGCCCAAGAGCTTTTTTCCACGAGGTGTTGAAGTCTTCCTGCAGTCTTATAGGTCTGAGTTGCTTCTCAGCTGAAATGAATTTTCCTCTTTGTGAATAGCTGTATACATGTTTATAGCTAAGGTTTAGATAAGCTTGTCCTGCTTTTCATGGATGGTTAAACAGCCCTATGTATTCTCTGAGGTACATAGTAAATAATTTATAATGCTGTCATGAAATGCTAAAGCTAAATTTTCCAGATTTATTACCACACAAAGACAGATCTTACACTTTCYTTCAGCCATGCTGTAGTTCTCTTTTCTGATCCATTTCTAAATCCATATTCTAAACAACAGAAACCAAGTGTTACAAGTTATCAACCCTGAAGTTGACTCTTATGTCATTGTATGTTGCTCAAAAATGATTCCTTGCATCTCTGCCAGATAGGAGAGTGCATGTGGAATGACAGTGTCACTCGAAAAGCTGTTTCGAAATCATGAAGACATATGCTCAGAATATGTTATCCTGGCAGAACTGTTCGTAGTGCACTCCAGTGTATGTTTGTGTATCAGTAGAAAAGCATTTAATCACAGAAAACTTACGCGATGCATCTGAATTATTTTATCACTTACAGGAACAAATAAGTAAAACCATTAATTGGCTATTGGTGGCATAGAGACTGCCATTAAATATAGCAGCTGTTCAAACATTGCTTTAGCTATGAGAACATATGTTATTTATAGAGGCAGTGTTGGCCAGCTCCAGGGGTTATCCCTTGCTCTTTTTGAAAAGAATGATGCGATCTTTAACTGCAGTTGGATTAATGCAGAGAAGACAGACCTAATTTTCATGCCTAAGGGCAGTACCTCTGTGAGTGCAATGCTAATGCTTATGCTGTACTTCTGCTAACTGTGGCTCCTGACCATTGTCTGTGAACAGTGCCCTATCAGAGAAAGCTTTTTTTCTTTTTCAATGAATATATTCAGAGTATTTTCTTTTCCTCAGATTACTTGGATGTTTCTCTCTCCAAATGGCACTTTGGATCTTTGTTGGCTTTGCACTGAATGGGGGATGGGGTAGTAGGGTTTTGGGTTTAATTTTTCCTTTGAGTTGTCACATAGTCAAAAGGATAAGAATTTAAATGCACAGCTGAGCTGACAGAAGTAAGTGTGTGAGCTTTTTCTGATGACCACATATTTCTTATTCTCGTCTYCATGTATAGGGTGAACCTTCATACATTTATCTCTCCTTTCTTTTCCTCTGTATGCTAAGATGAGTCCAACATCTTCAGAAGCTCCAGCTTAAAACCCACTACATTTAATGCCCTTGCTTTGTTTTTCATCATTGTTTCCAGCCTCGCTGTTTTCTTTGTGACCACCTGCTGTCCATCATCACAGAGATGTGATTTGATTGGGAAAGCGGGTGATCCTCACCATCATGGGTGGGAGGGGAAGTGAACCATGTCAGTCTCAATTAGATTATACTCCAGAAAAGAAAGATAAATTGATTTCCGTATGAAGTGAGCTGGGGAGCCGGCTCTGTACAATGAACAGTGTGTACTTCACAATAAGGAGGCTGGGGTAATTTAGCTTGAGGTTCTTGTCTGCTGCTGAATCACCTTGGGGAGAGGAAGAGGCAAATGAGAAGGCAGAAGGTACCCATTTGCTGCTTCTAAAAAGATTGCTGATGTAGTCATTCACCGTAGCTGATGATTCGGGGTAGCTAGTCTATGAGGTGGGGTTGAAACTCCTGTAAAATTGAACATAGAGACATGTCACCATTGGAAGGAAAGGCTTTATCTATACAATTAGCCTGAATACAAAAATTAAATTGTTTTTAAAGTGTTTTCTGTTTTCTAAACCTCTGTAAGTAAATACAAAGTTTTATAACATCCCACTTTTGTATCTTTCATTTTCATTAAATAGTAAAATGAAGGCATTAAGAAAAATCCTTCATATTGTGTCAGATTGCTGATTTTCTCTTCAACTGTGCAGTCTTGGAAGTTTTTAGCTAGCACTTTTGGTTTAGGGAGGCAGTGATCTGTCCAGGCAGTGGAAATAAACACTAAAGGTGTCATGATAAAGGAATTCGGTGCAAAATGTTCTGCACAAACACATGTGCATGAATGAAGCAAGACAGCTCTTCCAATTTACAGTCTTCTGAAAGAAAGGTAGCACAGCAATAGTTTTCCTGCTCAAGGCTCTTGAAGATATTTAACATGTATTTCATTATGTTGTCTTACTTGGAAGTTGTATTTTGATACTGCCCTATCTGATGTGCAAACTTGAGTTTTTCCTCTGTGGTTTCATGGTACAGTCACACAGATGAGGTGGTTCTGCAAGGCTGCTCAACCGCATGTTTGATTTGGTCCAGAGATCTTTGTTTTAAACTGTTTGTACACAGCTGGTTTTGTCTGAAGTACATGGGACTGCTAATTTTTTTCCTTCTCTCACAGTTAAATTTCCTTCTCTAGAAGTAGAGAGGTGATAATTGGAGTTACAACTGAGGTGCCTTTTTTTCCTTCTAAAAGGACTGAACTGAAGCTAACAGGATAATTGAATACATCTGTGATAGCTTTCTCCATATATTTCATATTCTCAGAAAAACTGTTCTTATTTTTCCAAGAYACCTTTACCGATCAGTCTTCTGAGTCAAGCAGAATTATTCAAATGGTATATTGCTGGAGTACCCTGTTCACTTGCTTGAAGGCCCAACTCTGCTGCATGTTTCTTGACCTCCATCTGCCAATATTGTTGCATTTTTTATCTAATTATCTTCATAGCTACCCACAATCCATTCAAAATGATGCAGCTGGAATAAAGCTGGGTATTAACCCAAACAGTGAGGATATAGAGACTTGCATAAGGATCTTAATGCAGTTGGCAAATCATCCATTRAAGATTTTTTTGGTTGTTGTTATACTTGATGTATGAGCAGTAGAAAAAGTTTGTAGATATTTGTAATAAGATATGTATATGAAGGTTCTGCTTTTAAAAAAAAAGGGACATATACAAGTGTAGGTACAAAGTGCTGTTARTTTGGTTGAATTCCGATATGTTGTTCCAATGAAAAAAACCAAATTGGATTCATTGACTTGAAGCCCTTTTGGTGATGCCAAATTCTTTTCTACAGAGTAGCTGAGATTCTTGGGCACTGTGTTACCAAAATGCTAAAAGCATGCAAAATCAGGAGATCTTTCTACATCTAAGGACAGTGTGTCTATAAAATTTCAAGGAGAGCAGAGTAATTTTTTGTATGCTGCATATTGCTTAGTTTAACATGATCATATACTCGGAGATAAACAATTACACTTTTGATTGCAAAATTATATTTTTATAGGCATATCAGAGCAAAATACTTTATGGATCATATTGACTAGTTGCAATCACATAGAAATATTTTTAAATGAAAAATCTGCAAAGCAAAGATATGTCTAGTTGGGGCTGAGAAGGAGAGGGAAGRGTTCATTGTCTTCCCAAGTCCCAGTTGCCAAATGCAAACTTTATAGTGTACAAAGATAGTAAAAAAACAACCCAGTTTTTCATCTTGGTGTATCTGTAGAGGAAAAAGCAGAAACATTTAAATTAATTTTGTGAGAGGATCTTGCACACAAACACTGGTCCAAGTTCTTGCAAATGAAAACTGGTTGCCTGGTAATTGGATACAGAGTAGTGCTATATCAAGGTTTAATAATGTATTTAAAATACAAAGTACAGAAATAAAAATTCTTTTCTTTTTTTCTCTTCCAGGTTCTCTGGGAGATGCTAACAAGGGAGGTCCCCTTTAAAGGCTTGGAAGGATTACAAGTAGCTTGGCTTGTAGTGGAAAAAAACGAGGTAAGACTACGTTTCTACATTCAGGTACATAGATCAGAAAACAGTATTGGGGTTTTGCAAAAGACTTTTTCATCTTCTTCAAATTGAAAGTAAGTTCACGCGTATGGAAAGATTAGCAGTAGGAGCTAACACAAAGGGTCAAAGTGATGTTATTCCTCATGAATGGACCCTTTACATCTAATTGTTGCAGCTTCACGTCGTGATGCTGTAGATCAAAAATTGTACAAGTACTGTACTAGTTTCTCAGTCTCAATTGTAAAACCTAGGGGTTTGTTCTTAGTGATGAAAGGAGCCATTGCGTCCAAGGTAGGGGAACAGTTTAACTCCATCTCCTGCGTTTAGGACATCTTTTTACTGGCCGGGAGTTGATATATCTGTAAGAGACCTTCAGCTACTTCAACTTAACTCTCCCAGCAGGAGTCACTATAGTACAAGAAACTGCCGCTTAGATGAAAATTTCAAAAATAAAAGAAGAAAAAATAGTTTTAAAAAAAGAGAGAAATTACAGTTTTGCCACCTACGTTCAACACTACATTGAAGATGAGCTCCTCACTGGTATCGGCAAGGCTGTGGCATAGCTGCAAGCCTCCTCATGCAGAGTCTTTCCATTTCAAAAGCACTTCAGTGGTGTAAACACCGTTTGTACAGTGTCCCCAGCCTCGCTTCTCTTCTTCTCACAAATTGAGGCTTTCAGTTAGTTGGACATGTGAGCRTATATCTGAACACATAGTCCCTTGATATCAAAGACAGTAACTACATTTAAAAAACATTTAAAGTTGTGACTGTACCACACACAGACAAGCATGGAAATCCTCCACAAAGATGAAACCTCCTCTATCTAGACACAGCGGAAGCTTGGGAAACATTACAATGGCGAGGCAGTGGCTGTACAATACAGATTTCTATTATTCTACATAAACTGTTTCTCAAAATGCTTCAGAGTTAAACAGAGGAGTTAGGTTTCCTCCTCTTAGTTTAATGTTTTTTATTGGTGTTTTTTTCCCTCTTTCTTTTTTCTTCTGTTTGAGGACTGGATTAATTCCAGTGAGTGAYACTGTGATATACCAATTAGTTGGAAATGCTGCACTAACAGTGTGAAGATTATGAATGTGGTCTTCTACTGCATTTATCAGAGCAGGGGGCACAAAGACACTCTTTCTCCTAGTTTAGGAAAAGCCTCATACATCATTTTGAAGGAGGAACCRTAAAGCCTTCCATCAACAGTATTTGTTTCTTGTGCCTACCACATGCAGTTTTATATAAAGGTACAGAGTGGCATTGGGAATGTTGTAAGAGGTGTAGTCACATGCTGAAAGATGTCAGAGAGTACAATGCACATTTCTCTACARTTTTCCAGAGAAAGGAATTGTGTAAAATACAGTATGAACAAAATATGGACATGACTATTTTACTCATGGCTGAAGAAACTTAAGGGGTGTCATTCTCAGAGCCAGCTCTTTGCCTGCTGGGTACCACCAGCCTGTTGGACCATTTYCCTTAGAGGGCGGTGAGGGAGCTTAGAGGACATTGCAGAACTTTTATTTTTTCTGGCCATGACTTGGGTAACATGTCCAGCATAAGCCTTGTAAAAGTCAGTTTGTGCTACTTTTCTTCTTAGTTTTCTGTGTCCCAAAACAAGTGTAAGGGTCAGGTTCTGCTCTCAGTTCAATCTGTTGATATCAATGGGGTTGTATGGTTCCAGTCCACAATAGGATTGTATCACGGTTGAGCCAGTCCTCCATTTTTTGGACTGCGAGTCATTTGTTAAAATCAGCATGGGATTGAGGCCAAAGTGTAATTGCATCAGGTGAAAAATCCCCTTTGCAAAGCATGATGCCAGTAAATGGAGTAGATTCTTACRTTTCTGTATGGATCTCTTTCAATACTCTGCGTAATTTTCACAGTATTATTTTTATTCTGTTAAGAGATTTTTTTTTTTAGCCAGAAAAGCAAAGCATGAGAGTTCAGGTTATGCTAGACATGATCTCATAATAAATTGCCACTAAGAAATACAGKTTTTTTTACAATATGACACTTGGCACCTGCTACCTTTGTATTTCATATTATATAGGTGATACTCTGCCCATATGAGACAAGTGGTGATTGCAACTGGTCATCCACCTCCTAGAACAGTGATGGCTACAGACAATACTACAGCAGGACTAACCAGTATATTTTTAGACTAATGACTCAATTAGAGATCAAGCACCAGTACAACTTATTTATGCATTGTTTGAATTCTTATGTATTTCTTGCACAGAAACCCTTGCATGTTTAGTTATGACATTAATAATCACTCTTCTGCAGAGCCCTGCCTCAGTATCATGTTTCTAGTTCTTACTGTGTTGAAATGCTCGTGGAACAGATTTTTTTAACTCTTACTTTTGGCTGCTGTGTCTTGTARGGCTTTGCAGGTCATGGAGCAGTAATGTAATGGTACCGAGTGGYATAACTTGCTCTGCTTTCCTTCTGAAATGGCAATAGTAGGGCAGATTAAAGGGTCTTCCTGGCAGCTTTGTCTAAACAGGACTGTAATACCTGGTTCTTGCCTCTTGGAGGAAAGGAGCCCTTTTTCCAGCTTAACCCCTCTTACATTTGGACTCATTTTCACAGAGTAACATTTTTAATCTAACTTTTAAAAATTTATTTATATAATATGAAGCATCTGAGGTCAGTTAACTGAGTTAGTGATATCAGAGGGATTCCCTTCAGTGTGTAATGKGGTTGGAAGCACATGCAGTCAACTGGAGAGGCTTCGGTATCTGTGTATGTGTATGTGAGAAAGGATTTGCTTTTAGGCTTTCCAGTCTGGAGACAGACTCTTGATGTGAAAATCTTCTAAGACTGGCTGAGTGAATTTTTTYATGGTTTAAAACTCTCAGCAAACGAAACCAAACTAGCTCCAAACTAACTCTCTGTAGTCTGTGGTCCTGGCTATAACCAGCAGCTCCTTGTCTTCAGTCATTAGGAAATATTTATGAGTTCACTGTGCTCTGTGAGTGCTTTACAAGATCTGCATGTCCTCATTAATCCTTCTGACCACAGGTTCATGAAACGTTCTTGTGTCACGTAGAGCTTCACTTAACTCTTYTTAACTCACTTAATGTAATGTGTATTTCAACTTTTTGTGTGTCRAAAGTGATTATAGCATTGTACAGCTAGATCATCTGTGTGGGAGAAAGGAATTAAGGCAAGCTGTACAYTATTCCTATCTTGATAAGCATCTTAAAATACCATGCAGTAACCTCCACAAACTGTTATATTTTAGTATTAAGAGCTGTTTGTCTTGGTTTTGCTGCCTCTCTCTGAGCTTTCTTAAGGAACTTAAGGAATTTGTGCATTTGATGTGTTACTCTCTTATAGTTTATTAAAAATTATTTGTATTTCTTGCGAGTATTAGTAATTTTAATTTTTCTTTCTAATATGTCTCCACATTTTTATGTTGTGTTTAACAGAGAGAATRTGTTTTAATTCTCTGAAATCTATTGTTCTTATAGGAAATGCTTAGTAGCAGCCTAAAGGGAAGTGCTTCTAGTAACTGGTACGTTCTCTTTCCATTAGAGATTAACCATTCCAAGCAGTTGTCCCAGAAGTTTTGCAGAACTGATGCACCAGTGTTGGGATGCTGATTCAAAGGTAATTAAATTCGTGTTTGATTTCTACACCACCACCTCAGCTTTGTTTTGCAAACTGCATTAGCATTTCTTTGGGGGACAGGTCTGAACTGACACCRCTGATGCATGCTAAAACACATTTCTTCACAAAGATACCCAGGGCTGTCTCTTTTTTCAGTAGGTTTATATATTTTTACCTAAATGTCTCTCTCTCCCTTTTAATGAAGAGAGTTACTATGAAGAGTTACTATGAGTAGAGTTTAATGAAGAGTTACTATGCTGCTAACTTACCTGGCTACTAAAAACAAYGACAGGGCATATGGTAAGATGGCAAAAATGAAGCCATTTTGGAGCAAGTGGAAAAATTGCAGTTTTTATTTTTTCTTTCAAAGGTTAATATTTAATCCCTCTTGGATGTATGTGAGCATCACGTTATGAAATACATATTTCAAGGTCAGTTTTGTGCCCTACTTGTGTTGAAAATTCAGTATAAGTAAAGAATAAATTAATCCATAAAATATGGTAGGAACCAAAGCAACACATTCTCAATGAACATTAACCCTTTCCTAATCAAGTCCTTAGRACTTGAATGGTGACTGTACTGTAATAATATGATAACAGCAGTACTGTTTAATCATGAAAACAGCATAAAAAGTTAAAAGCGCCAAACCATTGTCGCTATTAATCTGCTGCTACAAGGAGGGGATTAAATAAGTATTTAGACAGGAAAAAAACCTTTTGTAGAATATGTGAGTTACCTTCTTTAAATGGACTCTGCTACCMTCCTGTTCAACACAAAACTTGCTGAAACAGCCTGTGGGTACAATACCTTTATTAGCAACGATTAGCATCCATTTCCTTGGCCTATGAAAATATTTGAGACATTGAAGGATAGTTAAGCAAAGGAAATTGTGCTCTTATTCTCAATTCAAAGCACCAGGAARGACTTTGTTTCTTTAAACTCAGGAGAAAGTTAGCTACTTCAGACAGACCARGATTAATTCCAAGAGAAATTAGAGYATAGGTGCTCTAAACTAGAATTTATCACTAGAGAATAGCCATAGAAGAATAGTGTGAGAAAGGAAATACCCATTGTTGGTCTCCCTTTTTTAAGCAAGAGATTGCTTTCCTATAGAATGGATCTGGAACACKGAGATCTATCAACATGTGATTTCCATGTGAACAGACATTTAATTGCCATTCTCTGAATAACTCCTTGTATCCTCTCTACAGAAGGGAGGGGAGAAAGGTGGTTTGAGCTTTTGAATCTATAAATAGGCTGCGTAAGTTCTAGGTCAGTAATTACTGAAGGACACTTTCAGTGGCAACTGTTTAGCAACTGTTCCCAAGTGTCAGCATCACTACAAAAGGCCTCAATAAGAATTACGGTAACTTCTTTTCTGTAACTGTGGCACATACTAGATCAGCTCACTCTCTGCCTTGTTCAAGCCGCATCCATAAGTGTCCAGAGACYGTTGTTGTTTCTCAAGGAGAGGGAGGGATTTTCATTATGTAAAAGAATGATGCTTAACCATCAGGCTGAGTTCTCTGACAGAGTAATTTATCTGGTTGTGGGCTGGTTCCTGGGGACGTTGTTCCCAGAGGTCTCTGATACGTGCAAAGTGTGAATCTCATGTGAGATGGAGTTTTTCTGACAGTCTGTGCTTAGCTAATTTCTTTCGTGCAGCTCTTCTTCTATCAGGCAATTACAAATACTTTGTTCACGTGACTGAAATGGAGTAATCCGTGGTCACAATTTGGGCATGTGACAGACTTACTCAGTCACGTGTTGGGAAAGGATCACTACTTAGCTCTCAAAATGCTTTGATAAAGGGCTGTGTGGCCTGTATGAGCCAAAAGATGGAGCACGCTCCTCTGAAATACTGCTCTGTGTAACATTCTCTTTTTGCCAGGATTAGCTTTAGAAAATCASATCATTGATGCATGAAAAAGGTCAAGCAGGGGTGAGCTTGAGCATGTCAGCTGCTCAAAAGCAGTTCCTAAGGTGCATACTTTTAGCCCACAGAAAGCATGAGATATCTTTTGGTGGGTTACCCCTCAGAAATGAAGGATGTGTATTTATGATGGGGCTAAGGAATACACTTGGAGAGCTGCTCCAGGGCAGCTGGAGTATCAGACACTGCTCACACTATAATTTCTTCATGGGAACAGACAGTTATTAATGTTGCTTTGAATTCTTAAGAATTTCTTCATACAAGGAAAAAAAAAAACCTGTAGTGCATTGCTCTATGTGATACTTGGAATGGTGGTCTTTCTGCAGTTTAAACTGCTGGATGAAACAAACAGTTCATACCTTAAAATTTCTACCAAACAAGTGATTTTTGCTTGGGTATTAGGTAATTGTAGAAACAAGGTTGTTTATCTGTGATGTCTGTGTTTACTGGAGTTACCTGCTTTTAAAACAGGTGAATAATTCTTTCTTATTTCATCTGTTCATTCTGTTTATCCCCACATCAAGGATGTTTAGAAATTAKGGAGTATTTTAATAGAAATCAGAAATATGGGAACAGAGAAGAAGGAAGAAATGAAAGACATATGGATTAAATATCCTGGTTTTATACAGACCTRTTCTGTAAGAAATAGTGAGTGGAAGGAAACAATGAAAACATTAGCCAGAATTATTTCTAGAGGGGCATATATTTTAAAGATTTCAGTATGAGACATCACAGATATAAAGGGAAACAGTTTTCAAAGGCAACTCATGCCTTGATATTTTAAGAATCCCTTATAAGGACTTTCTAGAAAGTGCTAAGCAGTTATCCACTGAAAAGAAGACTTTTTTTGTTTAAAGTTCCTCAGCTCAGGCTCCCAGTTTCTCAAATCACTTCTTGCCAGTTTTAACCAAGGTACCACTGTGCACTTAGAGTGCATTTGTTAAATCTGAAATTGTTCTCTCCTAGGGATAAGGAACCAACAAAACCCACAGGACAGTGTAGGCTTGTGTATTCTTGTCAAGCTGCAAAGCTGGCAGGGTAGCTGCTGGCTGTTTGCAGAATTTGCACAGCCAGAGATGTACAGTACRTTGACAGTACTGTGTGACTCTGCATTTGTTCCACCTCCAGCTGCACAACTCAGCAGCTCCTCTGCCTGTAAGGTAGCACCCACCAAGCATGTGTTGCTGCKTCTCCCAAATCAGTCAGTAGATCTAGTAAAAGCCCTGTTCTCCGTCATTATCTCCACTCCAGTTACTCCAGGCAGGCATGACAGTAGTAGTGTTGGCTGTGCTCACTTAGTGTCAGCCCTGCCCTATTCTTCCCAGTATATACCCAAGAAAAAGAGCAAGCAAAACTCATAGAAGTGTTTTGTTMATTAATCCTGAATAATCCATAAAATATTGTAGATAATGCAGCATGGAAATGTTTGCCCTTGGTGTCATCCCAAAAATAGAATTTGTTTAGTACAGGCACATTATGTACCTGCCAGTCTGTTGGACAGTGCATAGCAGTTGCAGTACTCTGCTGAATTGCAGTGAGCTGCTGTCTCCTGCCTGGCAGCTTTCTCACTGGTTGGGAGGCCCTTGAGTCCCTTCAACAGTTTGCATCCACTGGTGTGGTTATAAGAGATGAAGCTGTAGCAACAAAAAGGCTGTGGAGGCTATTGAAAGGTTTTTCTGCCCTGTAACTGCACTGGAGTTGCTGGTGGTGTCACGGATGGATTTTGGGTTCTGTGTCCCTAGCGCAGCCCACCCTGACAGGTGAGGTTTGGGCTCTTCCAGGCTGTGTTCAGAGSATCTGCTCAGCTGTGGCAAGTGCAGCAGCATCATGCACGTGGAGGGGAGGACGGCTGCCTCCCCAGCTCCCCGTAAAGGCAGCGTGACCCTGCTGGGTTTCCACACAAGGGACTATCACCAAGTACAAATAATGTGCTGTGGAACCAGTACCTGTTGCCATGAATCTCAGCATGCCCAGTTCGCTGCTCCCGGCATGTTGGGCTGAAGACCAAATTGCACAAGCACATGGGTGGCTGGGGCAAGCATGTCTGTTGCAAAAAAAACTGTGTAGCTCACTGAACTGCCCATTGCCTGAAATCATGGAGATGGACCAAAAAATGACAGAAAAAGCCCCCAGTTACAGCCAAATAGTGCAGCGTTACAGTATAAGAGAGCTTGTCTTTTTTTTTGTTATGCATTTGACACTTTTTCATGCTGTTTGACATTTAAAATAAAGAAATTGTCTTTCTTTTATAATGTGGAAATCACTTGGATCTTCCTGAGAGAGACACCTCAGCATTGTTCCTAATTGTTTTTGTGCTCCCAAATTAAAATGCACGTTTTAATTGCGGCATCTGTAATTTTAGCAGAAATGGTATAATTAAAGGCGTGATAGAGAGAGAATGTGCATCATCCCCTTATTATGTATCTACATTTTGTTTCAACCTTTTGTCTCAACCTTGTCTGGGGTCTGTCAAACAGACTAACAGAGTCAGCGCTCTTTCAAGAAACACATTTAACTGTGGCTTTTTCAGTTTTCAGTTATTATCCTACTTCATAGCTTCCCCGTGGGACTAAGGGAAAAGTAAAAAATACAGAAAAGTTATAACTGTTCTTTCTGACTTGTGRGCACAGTGGGTGCTGGATGGAGAGCCCTGGAAAAAAAAAGTCCAGTAAATGAGCCCAGCACAGAAGAGTAGAGACACCGCTGATGTGGGCTTAGCTGCCAGGCAAGACATCCTTCCCTAGCCTTAACCTTCACTTCTTCCCCAGCTGCTCCTGAGGTAGCTAAGCGAGATTTTCTGAAAAGCATCTCCTTTGCAAGACAGGAACTGCAGCCAGAAGCCTATTATTGATGGGCAGCTAAATGGCTTATTCACACACTGAAGAGTTTGTGTTAAAACCTGTGAAAGGCCATCTGTACAATTACCAGTTTCTTAAGGGCCAACCTTCTGTATTTAGAAGCATTTTCCCTCTTAGCTTGAAAAAAAAATCTTCTTTCAAATTGAGAATCTAGATGATTATTTTTGATTCTAATGTTTAATGCTGTTTATCTTGTAGGCATGGGAGACTGAGCTAAAAAACTCTAGTCCTACTAGCCTAGGTGACTCTACACAAACTGACCTTTTCTTTAATGGAAGAACAAAAAAATATTTTACAGACTTACAGTCCTGTTGTAGGATGTTGTGGCAAGAAAGAAGTGTTGCAATTTCTGTTAACTGTGGGGTTTCAGTTGACAAATTCCTGCAGATAGTTTTAGTACCTATATGTGAATGCAAATGCTCTGTTTTGGTTTTCCTTTTCTTTAGAAAAGACCATCTTTCAAGCAGATTATTTCAATCCTGGAATCTATGTCAAATGACAGCAACCTTCCAGACCAGTGTAACTCATTCCTGCATAACAAGGCGGAGTGGAGGTAGGTTTCCTTCTTCAAGATGAAATGGTATGAGTGGTTTTTTTCGGAAAGACACCAGACTCCAATGATGTACTGTAGAAAATATGTGTGCTTGAAGTATTTTTAGACTGCAGCTTACCTTGTTGTTTTTCAGGAATGCCTAGAATGTCGCGAAACTTGTATTAGGAGCCAATGCACTTAGCTGTACCCTGTATTTATTATTACACTGGTTTAAGGCATCATTATATTTATGGTTTTGTGATTCACATCTTAAAACCAATTACAAGTTTTCAGTCAGTGTGGGGACAAAAGAACTCAGATTATATGTAGGTTTGRTGCAATTTTCATAGAAAAGTGTAGAGGTGGTGTTAATATTGAAACCAAAATAAGGTAATGGGTAAAAAACCCCCTTCCAAGTCAAGCCTCTGTTTGTCCTCACTTGTATATGTTCTGCCAGTTTTTATGTATTCTCTACTTCTTATCAACTGGGTGTCTACACATCCAACAGCATATGCCAAGCCAGTCCTGTTTTTGCATAGCACCCCAGCATTGCTTAAGCATATGATTTTAGCTRTTGCTGATTGTAATTGTTATTCATAAGTGATCGTAAATGGAGATGAGATTTGAGAAAATTTTATTATTTTATAGTTT
The DNA here is from genome assembly GCF_030028575.1 of Malurus melanocephalus. Classification (NCBI taxonomy): domain Eukaryota; kingdom Metazoa; phylum Chordata; class Aves; order Passeriformes; family Maluridae; genus Malurus; species Malurus melanocephalus. The sequence goes on from NW_026623262.1 coordinate 344,233, forward strand.
TGCAGTAAGACTTCCAGGCTCTTTTTTGGTATGTGCCAGAACATCAAAAACTGTCCCTGAAGCTTATTTGTGGGTTAGAAAACTTGCCGCTTCCAAGTACAGCCTTCTGTTTGAGAAGGGAAATTGAAAGCAGATCTGCACAGGGAGATGATTTTTGCAGACGATCGTGCCTCGGTCTATATTAAGAAGCGTTGTGCCTGCRCCAAATAAGCAGGCAGCAGAAATGCTGAAAGATTCCCTGCATCGAAGAAACCGGGACGGGGTGGAGGATAGGGAAGAGCACATGGAAATAGGGCTCGTGTCAAGCCCGGCAATCCCGCGTTTCTTCCGCTGCCTTCCAAGGAAAGGCAAGACGTAGAATTTTAAAGGGGCGAGTGGAAAAAGTGAGCTGGCGCTGGGACGCCCCCGGTCACACGACGGGGTATAAATAGCCCGGGCCGGGCCGCCCTCGCTCAGCCTCGCCGGCCCCGCCGCGGCGGCGGGGAATGCGCGCCATCTGCTGGCGGCAGCGCCGCACTGCGCCTCCCGCGCCGCCCCCGCGGGCCTGCCTGGGC
>NW_026623262.1:345281-386966 GCF_030028575.1 Malurus melanocephalus
GGGGGTGCCCGTGCCGGGGGTGCCCGTGTCGGGGGTTCCCGTGCCGGGGGTTCCCGTGCCGGGGGTTCCCGTGCCGGGGGTGCCCGTGCCGGGGGCTTCATCCGCTTGTGTCGGGACCGCCTGGACCGGGGGCTTCATCCGCCGCGCTGCCCTTCAGCGTTACCGCTGTGCCCTCGTCCCCCAGATCCAAGTGTTAAGGCTTGTGACGCGTGTCGTGGATTTAAAGTACCAACATTTACTTGATGGCCTCTGTTTATGCAGACTGAGCATCATATTGTGGTTTTGATAGCAGAGCAAGGAGGATTGGAAGAAAAATATATCTGTGAGAGGTTTCTTATATACCATTATATAATAAAAATTCTTACTTAAAAGAGGAATAAGTACTCAAATGCCTTTAGGAAAAGCAAATAGCTACTTAAATCTTGCCAATATAGCAGAATAAAAAACGTGTTAGTTGACATTTGGTAACAAACTTACACTGTTTTACTTAATCAGTTTAGTTTTTTAAGTGTGACTCAGATAGTCCAAGTATTTATTACAAATTTTGTTTTGATGCACCTAAACCGCTCAGATGAGAAATGTCTGAAAAGGTGTTAATGAAAAGCCGTGTACAAACAAAACACTCTTTGATGTTATCAAGTAACGGAAAAACTTCTTACCATGGAGACGTGTTAAATATGGCATTTTTTCTGGAAGAATAAATTATTTGGAGACAAGGAAATATGAGAGAGAAAAATACAGATTCATGATGGGACATGATTTGCCTGAAGGCAAAGATGATTTCTGAATCAAGCTTAAATGAAAACACAAGGTTCAGAAAGAGCAGAAGTCATGTGGGCACCTCTTGGAAAGCTGGAGGAGTGCACTCCTATCCAAATTCTGGTAATGGCTGCCTACCCTGACGTGAAACCATTTCTGTTTGGAAGCATTCCTGAATGTTAGGCCAAATTAATAGAAAGTATGCAGAAAAATATGGCACCACTTAAAGTAGGTGAAAGATGCATAAAGTGGTCCCAAAGGATAAACTAAGAGACTAAATTTGTTTCTAAAAACAAATGTGCACAAGTTTATTGTGTTTTAACTTCTGCATTGAAAAATCTTTGGTTTTACACATTGCTTCCCCCCCCCCCCCCCTTTTTTTTTGTGCCTTAGTCATTTGCAAAGAGATAGTGGAACCAGTAGTATGGAAAGAATGAGTTATATTATCATCAAATAGGAAATTTTAATGAAGCCTGGATATCAGAGCCTAGACAAGGGTGGGCTTGGGAAAAGCAAAAGTTGTGCTTGTTCCCTTGAGGGACCTCTGAATTAATGATCCAGATACTACACTTTCACAAGAATACTGCACTCACCAGAGCAAATCAGAGCTCAGACAAACTGGATTGCATTCTTTGCCACTCTTAAAGAAAGGCAGATTGAGGTTCTTTTTGTATAGACATGCCAAAACTGTAGCTTTAACAGCAAGTAACTGGAGACTTCAGTATCTTTGGCTGGCTGGCATGAAAACTAGAGTGGGTTGAGTCTCTACATGACTGGTGGAGGTGATAACATAAATGATGCTTTGGGGTATCTATGTAATGTGGTCTTTTTTGCAACATTTTCTGGTCTTAATGTTTATATTAATAACACATTTTAATCTGCTTGTTCTGTAATTTCCTTAAAATAATCCAGTGTTTTCTTTCCTAACTGTTCTACATGTTTGGCACATTTTTATTATTTCATAAAATAGGGGCATTGTCTTATACCTGAGTTGCAAAAGTCTGCCCTATGTTTAAGTTCATATTGTGTGATTTTTTTGGAGTCCTTTCTCAATTCACTTGTATTACAGTAGGAAAAAATTACTGTAGAAGTAATGATGTTCCAGTTCAGTGAGAGATCACATTTGTCTGCATTTTTTCATATATACTAACTGCATCTCTCCTTCCATCTTCTCCCCATGAGCAGCTGCTCTAATGATTAAAGTAGTTCATTAGTGATACTTCTATTAGTGTATCAGTAGCAATTCAAGACATAAACAAATACCAGRCATTGTTTTTAATCTCTGAATGTTTATCATTATCGTTTCTAGTAATGCAGTATGTGTTCTCTAGTTCACAGAATGAAATTATTCTAGAAAAACCAGTAAACTCAAGCTACAGAAGCAAACATGTCCTACCATGTATAATGTTTCAAGCTGCTTCATTTATGGAGTAAGACTCATTAACTGGCCAATGTACAGTAGCTTTCTCTTTAATTACACCGTTTCATTATACAGTGGAATTGTTTTTCAGAATGCAACTGTTTTTGCACACTGACCTTTTATTATAAGAGAAGTTTCTGTCTAATGAAGAGAGATAATTACAGTACAAAATAGACTTTTGACACAGAGAAAACTATTGTTACCAGGACTCCCCTAGTGCATAATATTATTTTAAAAGAGAATGTAATTTACATATTTTTTTAATTATAGAGTTGTGTGTAAGTAGCAGTGATGACGAGAGACAAACTAAGAAAAGCAGTGCTTGCAATTGCCCTCAAATTGGTCTGTAGTTCCCACAGTAGATAGCATTCTATGTGTTGCAACTGACAGAAAGGGTTTATGAGAGAGATAGGGATGTTTGAGGAGGAGTCACTTTCTGACCTGTTCAGTGCCTTTTAGTTTGTTCCCWTGTTGTCTCTTTATTAGGATGTGTGACCACTTTCTACCCAGCACAGAGATCAGTCTTGACCTTTGCATGTCTAAATATGATAGAGAATTTTATTGAAGTCTGAAACATGATAATTATGAAGGRCATTTTTTCTGACCACCACATAGAACAGCTCACTCAGTGAGGACTCAAGTGTGATAAATGCCGTTGCCCCCAGGTGGCTGATTTCTGCAGTAGATTTAAGCATGGTGGTAGAGTTTGCAGTAGGATTTGCTGGTTATTCTAGCTCTGAATCCTTTCACCGTACATTGTGAACATTACTCTCTGACAGAGATGTCTTATCAAAAGGAGAAATCCATAAATTTGGAGTATTTATATTATTTCATTTGCTTAAATAGATTCTTGGGTATGCTGTTTTCCCACATTGAGAGGCTGAACTCTTTCAGGTTGGTAGTGGTGAAGAGCTTAATAATTCTATACCAGGACAGGAGATTTTCAGGAAGAAATAATTCTCTTTCTCCACCCCAAATAGAAATCACAGCTAACTCTGTTAGTCCTTTTACCTTCTTTTTAATAACATGAGTGTATTTTGTTCACAGTGTGCTTACAGAAGAAAAACTGTGAAAGTTTGAGCAGAATATTTGGCCTTGCAGAGTCACAAGAACTATCTTCAGAACTCTCTTTAGGATCTCTTGTCTCCTTAGGAGCTCACTTTTTAGGAGAAAAACAAAACACTATGATTGACTCTTCGCACAACTGTCAGGATACAGGTGACAGACAGTGCATGGTCTCCCAAAAAGGCACAGAAATGGTTTAATGTGAAATGCAACTACAACCTCTGATACAAACTGGAGATTTTGGTTATCCCATGACTAAAAAATATGTCTGAATCTGGTGACAGAATTGTTGTTTGGCTTCTAGCATACGCTTACGTATTTGTGTAGTGCAAAACGTGTTAAACTCTTTTCCAAGCGCAGTTCAGTTCATGTGTTTAAAACATACTGTCAAAGGAAGCCACTTTGTTAAGGGAGGTATGTGCAGTGAGACCCAATAAAGATGGTGACTGAAGCTTCTTAGACTACTGCCTTCATTTCCTGCCTTTCCTATTTTTCATAACTTTGCATATATAGTGAAAAGGGGGGAAAAGTAAACCAAATCCTTTTTGCAACTGCTCCAAACTTGAGAAGCTTGTAGTTGTAACCATTTGCAGGGCTGAGTCATATCATGGTTTGTATTTTTGCTCTTACATCTTCACCTAAAGGAATGGGAGGATAAGTGGGGAAAATATCCCAGTAATGCTTCTGTGCATTTTGAGTGTAAGTCCAAATAGTGTTTGTAGTCAAGGTATAAACCCAGACAAGTGGACCTCTTGGACTGTCTATAGTGTGTTCCTAATGTTTGTTCCATTACCATTTCTTAATTCAGTTGCTTTATGGATAAGATCATGTTTTATGATGTTGGGGGGAAAGAAGAAATTTTCATTTTTAAAATGTTTTTGTTATATGGTATTTTACTCTTTTAAATGTTCAACTGAAGGTATTATGGTTGTTCTCAACAATAAACATTGCTGTTTGTTCCTGAAGCTGTGAAAGGCTTTGCATTTGGTAATTAAATGAACTGCTTGAGTTAGTATTGTACTTTCCAGCCTTTCACATTTAATTAACATTCAGGTGGGAATTATGAACAATTTATATCTGTCAGGAAAAGACAAGACGTAACAAATTGTCTCCGTGCAGATGTGAAATTGAGGCAACCTTAGAGAGACTAAAGAAACTGGAGCGTGATCTGAGCTTTAAAGAGCAGGAACTAAAGGAACGGGAGAGACGTTTGAAGATGTGGGAGCAGAAGTTAACTGAACAATCAAATACTCCTGTAAGTAGACAATAATTCAACCTTTCATCTTGTGTCAGAAGTATTTGGAGCTTTGTCTATGTAAATCTCAAGACACACAAAGGAAGTAGTGCTCCTATTTTTAGTTGCTCCTTTGGACCAATTGTATTGCATTACACCAATAACAATATATTTTTTAAATTCACCTAATACACTAGATATCACATACTACTCATAGTTCATATTGTGACATGGACATTTTAAATGGTGTCCCATTGATTTATTTAGAGTTCTTAGCTTTAAAAGTTGTTTACATTCAATGAATTCTTTTTTCAACTAGAAAGTTGGTGACTTTATTGGATGCAGTATTTGGTCTTAATTATAAGAATCATTTGTATCTTGCAGAAGGCGTGTTGGGAAACTTATGAAAATTTTTTTTTCTGTTACTTTTCTTTGAGAAGAAATAAATTCCCATTTTGTGAAAAGGGTGTCAAAATCTGAAGTGTTAAATTTAAGGCTTTGTTCWTAATTATAGTTAACATAACTTGGACTGGCCAGTTACCAGCTGGTAGAATTGCCTAATTTCTATTAGTAAATTGAATAAAAAACCTTTCTTGCATTATCTTGAATTTCTTAATGAAATACTATATTCTTCAACCACTGATTGGCAGAGGGAGGACCACAGGGTTAGTGCATGGCGAGACATGTTCTAACAGAGTTGTTAAAAACCTGTGATACCTACTTGTTTTTAAAGCCCTGGCTAAAACAAATACCAAATYATTTACATATGACTTGTTTTTAAGGCATAGCTTATTGTTGTTGTTTGAATGAAGTTGCATTTGTGTTCCAGCTGTAAACATGCAGTAATGAAATCATGGAGGATAAATGTTTTCCTATGTGCAGATTCTGTATGTTTTCAGTAGATATCTGTATGCCTGCTTTAACGCTTGCAAGATTCCAGTAACTGAGCTATGGGTCATCCTCTATCCTGAGCACAGCATGAGACACAGCCTTAATGAGCAAACCTTTTCACCAGCAAGGCCCTAGGGTTTTTTTTTTTTTATGCTGTACTTGCTTATGACTTGTACTTTTCACTTAGAGCTGGCATTGCTGCAAGAATAAAGCGTTGTGCTAAGGCCTATTGTGCTAAGCATGAACTGTCTTTCTGCATAGAATTAACCCAACTCTCCTATTGCATTTAAATGCAATTTCTTCTAATAGAGAAATACAGGTTTGTTTTTTCCATACATCCTAAGTGAACTGTTACACAGAACAAATTTTTTTAAAAGCCATTTAGCTGGAAAAAAATTGACATACTGGCAAAAAGAGGGCTTGTTCAAGCAGGGTTGTTTKTTGTCATAGCACTGGTTACACATACAACTATATTTTAAATTCATAGTTGTAAGTCATTTTACAAATATCCTTGAGCATTCTGTTTGCAATCTGTAATCCTTGGGAGTTAAGCATCTGTCTCTTCTCCATTAATTCAGGCAATGGCTGCTTAGCAGCATCAGACCAGAGTGTCAAAATAGGGAACTGCAGTGCTCAACTTTAAACTCCCTCCCCTGTAAAAACAAGAGTACAGATATAGCAACAGAGCTATGGCACATCTTAGGGTACCCACTAGGCATTAACCTGGTTCTTAGCCAACACTAGGCCTCGTTGTATCCTAGCTGGTGCTCTTGTCCCTGCTCTGTGTTCTGCAGTCACCTCTTCATTTGCTCTGCAGCAAAGACCAGAGGCCAGCAGTGRTATGCAGGAGAAACTCAAACCAAGTGAAAGGAGAACAGCAAAGCTGTCTCTGCCACTTGATTGTCCAATGTTGTAGGGTTGGTAGAAGCTTTATCCTGCATGGTACATAACTATGAGTGGCAGGCRGTTCCTGCTTCACACACTTCACCATGAGGGAAGGATGAGGCCAATAYTTAGAATTTTTCTGTGCATTTCTCCCTGCTCTTGTTTTGATCCTGTTTTTACCGCATCTTATACAACAGAYACCTTTGAGGTTGATCTCTGCAGATTCCTTTGTGCAGATCTCCAAGAGCCTCTAGCACAAGGGAATCTGGAAGGTTTTGGTGGAGTAAAATATGTCCATAGCTGCAGTGAAATGGGAGACTTCTCTTGAAAGAAGATCTGCCTTTAAGAAGGGAGTGTATGTAGCTAAGMTGAAGCTCTTATTTAGAGGAAGACAGTGAGCAAGGCATGAAATCCATATACTCACCTGTGATGTCCTGTACCTGCAGGTGGTCATTTAAGAASCATGGAATTTAGAAAGATTGGTGAATCCCAGTCATTTCTAAATGTCTCTTCTGATCGTCATATGCTATGTGTCACTAAAGGCATGTCCAGTCCCAAAGAACTCTTAATTCCCCAGATTTGGAATGAAAGGTGAATGGCAAGATATGGAGGAAGTAAAGTGATTATAACTTGCAGAATGAGCCATTCACAGCTTACCCACTCTCAGACATTGAACAGTCAATGACCAAGAAACAAGTTTTTAGTGGAAAGCTGATTTGCAGCTTTGTTGATTTTTGTAGGGAATTCTTCCCATATGTTAGGGGATGCTTTTTTGTGGATCTAAAGTGACTATAGCTACCTGGCAATGAAGCATGTGTGCTGTGACTAGACCTTGCTTAAAACAATCCTTTTTATCAGKAGGAGCTTTTGGTGTCCTTGATCCAGCTAGTACTCTTTTGATGGTGTAACTTTTTTTTTTTGTATAAGCTTAGCTGCAGGTTCTTTCATCACTGAGCCATAGGRTGCATGGAGAGTATTTAAGGCACCTCATCACCCCCGCTTCTTAGTTTTATCTTTGTTTCTTAAACTCTGATCAAACAAAYTTGACTTTACCACAATGCAAATAGTAAGTCTATGTAAATAGAGAAAGCTCAAGTGTAGCAAAAGATACATACTGTCTTTTTTAATGATAGAAAATTAATCAATGTAAGTGGTTTTACCAAGAAATGGGCACTCTTTGAGCAACCTGGCTGTGAAGCCGCTTGTGTTACATACCAGAGCATCACCATAATCACCCCTGTAACCTGTTCTGACCAACTGCCATTGTCTCRTCAGTCAGTTTTCTGATTAGGTTAAAAAGATGTGAAAAAACATGAATTTTGGGTATGTAGTTTTGCGGATAACTTTGGAAATAAAGGCTAGTGCAGGTGTTCACATACAGCTTCTTTGCTGTTGTTTTAGTAGGTAGTTTAATTTAGGATGAAACTCCTGAGTTTTTATTGTGAAGCACAGGCAAGCACGTCACGTAGGTTACTAGCCCAGCCACACTGAAAAGGCATTAATCATTTAGCTGAAGAGGGCATATTTCATTTGTTATTACAGGCAGACTGGATCAGGAGAATGCCAATATCTGTAGGTGACGATTATATAAGTAGAGACTTACTATGATGTAGAACCAAACGACAGATGTCTCTTGATACCACTAAAAATAAAATTAAATTTWAAAMAGAGGGAACCAAGCTGAAGAAGCTGATGAGCTGACCAAAACCTCCCCTCTTCCCCTGCCTGCTTGTCGCTGGGACAGCTCCTGAAAATGTGGTGCTGGTGCAGGCTGGAGGCTGGTTCTCATGTCCTTTGCATTGGTGACAGACTCATTTCTGATTGCACCTGTTGCAGGGTGACCCTTTCTCTCCCTTTGAGCATACACTCAAAACCAGTCTGCTGCTGCTTATATTTCTGATATTTAGGAGCTGCTACTTCTGTGCCAAACTGCAGAGCTTGTTTGGGTTCTCTGATCTTAACCTGATTTATTCTTCARTCCTGAAAGGTTCAATTAAGCAACTCCAATTGCCTTGGAACCAGTCCACCTGGTTGGGAAATATCATATTCTGTTTTGTGCCATACAAAATGAAGGATTGAAGAGTTTGAACCTTCTTTTGTCATGAGAGCTCTGTTGCCTGTGGTTCTTGCCATGCCATTCAGTGATTTTGCACTTTGGTTTAAGAAMAATGACCCCAGAAGGATGCTGTCTGTTTTAATGAATTACTTGACCTCCATGTTTAGATTCACTAATCGTATGCTTTCTGTTGATTGCTGACTAATCTGGTGGTGTCTTTTTCCTTGATTTTTAAATTGGTTCTAACTTTCACTTTTGCTCTGTCGTTTCCTCCTTTAAATAGTTTTTCTTACCTCTTGCTGCAAGAATGTCTCAGGAGTCTTACTTTGAATCTAAAACAGAGGAGTCAAACAGTGCAGAGATGTCATGTCAGATCACAGCAACAAGTAACGGGGAGGTAGCTGGCATGAACCAAAGTCTGAAGGCCTTGATGATGACGGGCTTTGGGGATATCTTCTCTCTGAACCAAGCAGGATCTGTCCTGCAATCTGGAATGCAGATAAACATGCAAGCCAAAAAGAATTCTTCTAAAACCACCTCTATGAGAAAAGGGAAGAAAATCAACATGGCTTTGGGTTTCAGTGAATTCGACTGGTCAGATGACGATGATGATGATGATGATGATTTTGATGACACAGATGATAGCAGCGAATGAAATAAGTTGTAGAATTAACCCTGAAATCATTTTAGCAAAGCAAAACAATAAAGTTTTAGAACAAGAATCCTGTCAGTTTGGTCTGTTTAAATCCTGTAAAAGAACAAAAAATGRAAAASMAAAAACAAACAGCAACAACAACAAAATACATTTTCCAGGCTAAGCATATTTGTGTGTAGAAAGATATGTTGTTTTTGTTTCGACTTTGCTGACTTATTTCTGCTTTGATGAAATTTGGACCTAAACTTTCCAAACTAATTGAGATTATTATTATTTTAAGAACCATGATTATATCTGTAATTCCTAATGCCTGATTACAGAAACTATGCCTTCATAAATTTAAGATCTGGAAACACTGGGAGAAACTTCAATGCCTTTAATGCCATTAATGGACTTCAAATTTTTCTTTTGTTTTTTTTTTGTCATTTCCCTTACCCCTATAATTGTCAATCATATGTGTATACTTGTACTTCCAGATTTGCTATTCTCTACATCCATTCTTTCTTACTGTTGCAGTGAAGGGGTTTCTGTGTTTCTAATTTAAAGCCTTTTTCAAGGCAGCATTGTGGGAAGTCACAAATAGGTTTCTAGGAAGAGAGAAGCTTGGGGGGAAGAGAGGGGTTAGTTAAATGTATAGTTTAAAAACTGAATAGCAGCAGAATCCACATAATCCCTATTAGTAGATGATTTGTATAAATTTTTTTTTCCTCACGTGTATGTGCATGTGTATATAATTCACTCTAGCAAAGCAAACTGCAATCAGACCTCTGCATCTATTATCAGATATTGTGATCTAGAAGCTAATTTTCAGTTATGTTGATGTGAATCCATGAAGCCTCATTAACTTTGATGGACTTATTCTTGTACCTGAGAGCAAAAACTGGTATTTGTGAATTTTGATTTTRTTGTATCTCTTAATTGGTTGTGCTATCCTTAGGAAAGGACAAAGAGAAGCCACTATGACATTTCAGCTTGAGCCCTACTACTGTGGCTTRTGTGAAGTTCTCTGTGATGGCAGTAATGTCAGGAATATTTACTAGTCTCTGCATGCCTGTTTTTTGCAGCTACATTACATTTAAAGCATAGCCACTGCTGTTATGGCTTACCACAAAACCCAGTGTGTAACAATCTGCTGCAATAATTGCCTGCCAGGCACTTATGTTGAGAGCAGTGAGGATGTTTCTCCTGATGACCCCTTTAGTGGTGATGCAGAAGGAGGGAGGGAAACCAGTGCGAACACAGATGCAGGTTAGAAAAGAAGATGTAAAATATCTGCCAAGGAAGAAGGGCAGCATTTCAAAAGGAAGATGTTACTGTGTAGTTCAGCAGTAGTGGGAATAATCCATCAAAATTCCATTCTCAATTACTCGAAGGGTTTCTTTTATGAAAACTTCTGGTTTTGAGTGGCTTCTTTAATTATAGGCTTGCCTGTAACACAGCTCTAACCTACATATTATGGTGAGTGTTTTGTGGATAGCTTAGAGAAAAATGGATACATTAGATAACAGCAGGCCTGAAATAATTACATGTTCACTCAACAAMACAGAAGGTTCTTTGAAAGAGTTTTTCTAGAGCGGGCATCTGTTTGGGTCTTGAGAAAGAATYGTTTTATTCTTTACCATCAGCACTGGTCTGGTAACCTGTAAGGCAGCAAGTGCTGTGCTTCAAGCTGGCCTTTCCTGTTCAGTTTGCGCAGGATTAGCCCCACTGAGATGTTTGGTTTCTGCAGAATATCATTGAACATTCTACCAAACAGTTGCAAATCTATTGATTTGAAGGCAGTCCTCTTGTATGTGGAAGCTTTTCTCATGATGAAATTGTAATTTAAATTATGCAGTGAATGTACAAAGTATCCCAAGGAGAAACTTACTCCTTACGCATGGGTGGGGGTGTCTTCTTCGGTCCATGAGAGCAACCTGATTTTAGGGAGAAAAAGAGATGTGGAAGGGCAAATAATGMGATGGAAATAAGAACAGATAGGCTTTTCCAGTGCAGATTTGTACTATTTTTGTGAGTCTACRTCTGCTAATACCCACAGCAATGATACTGTTTTTGTAACTGCCACTTTGCACTCAGCAAAATTTGATGGATTTGTTTAATATAATATGTGCACATTGGATCTTAAGATGTGTGTCATTGTGCATAAATTACTGTACCACATAGGCAGTGTAGGGTTGTACAACTGAAAATTAAATTTAGTTCAGTATATCTAGGATTCGAAAACAGAACAAAACAAAAAATCTTTTCCTAGCATTGATATTTTGCACKTTTTTGGTGTTTGATAATCTCAGAGCACTTCATGCACATTTATGTTCATATGGGTTTTAACTGAATTTGTAAATTCACTCCTTAATATTAACAGAAATAAAACTAGTTTTTAAGTAGTATGACACAGATTTTCGTAGTTGCAAAATCACAAAGTTTAAGTCTTTCTTCAAGGTTTTGTGCTTAACCAAGTCTRTAACTTGTATTAGCAAATATTATCAGAATGTGATAATGTGCATGTAGTAATTTCTGCTATTTGTTTCAGTATTTTTTAATGAAACAAGATGGATTTTTTTCCCTTCATCTTTCTTTCCCCATATATATGTCAAAGCAAATTAAACTATATTAGAGGAAAATTCAAGCTCTTGTAAAACTTCCCTATGCATTTAAAGTCACAAAGGTGATCTCTGAATTGTAGATAAGGTGACAACATACGACAGACTCTTCTGATGTGGTTGACATAGTGTTACACTTAGGATGTTGGCTGTGCTTACTAAAAAAGTAGTGGTATTGATTGCATTTTTGGTTTCCTGTGATGAGTTTCCTACCAGATGTCTCCAGTTTACAAGCCRAATATCATACGTGAGAATCAAGCTGTGTTGTTTTTGCCTCTGAAATGCTTCTCACTAGATGAAGGCTTTGAAAGTGGTTCTGGTGAGCAGGTGTGGTGCTTGGAGGAGGTCAGAGTATTTCATCATCCACACCTGATTTTGTTCTGCAGAATATCCCAATCCATCCTCTATGTGTCTCATCACCAGGTTATAAGAATCTCCACAATAGTCCACAGCCATATAGCGTGTCAGCTTATGAAAGCRTTAACCAAACCCAGAAGGCAATTCTCTGGCTGCTCTGGGCCAAAACCAGAGCAAACCACCTAAGTCTTCCTGTGCCTTGTACACCTCTCAGCTCACTGAGTCCTGCCAGGCCTTTTGGGTTCCCAGTTTTCTATTTCTCTCATAAACCTGAAGGTTTCCAGTAAAATAATATCGTTGCATTTGATGGAGGGGAAAGGTAAGAACTAGGCCTGACCTTCCTGTTTTTACCAGGCTGCTGTACTGCAAACATTGACTTAGGTGGGTAAACAGCCTGAGGGAAGAATGGGGAGAATCAACTTTTGGCTTACGTAAAGATGCACGGTCAGCTGGGACCAGGACAGGATGTCCAACTCCAAACTCCTTTTCCTTCAGTAAGGGTGAAAGAAAATGGAAAGGGGACTTAATGGAGGAAATGACTATCGCTCTAGTCATTTTTGTGACTATGACATCACAGATTCCTTGGAGTAGGAAGTGGCCTAAGGTATGGTGTGTAAGTGTGCTTCATCGCCAGCCACATCTTTGTGTGCTCCCTGACATGGAGCTTGTCCCCTCTGGATGGGAAGGGCTTCCTGGAGATGAGGTCKGGCGTGGCCTCTTGTCACACAGTCATGCTCTTGACTTGTCATTTGTTTGTCTTTACAGAGGTTTTTTTAGATGTTGATTCCCTTTCCTTCTGGGTTTTAAAGTGTTTATTCGGAATTAAATATCTGATGCAGTAAYGATTGGTATTGCTCTCAGCAGTGGCAATAGATCCATAGTGTGCATATAGCTGTTAAGTATTCAGAAGTGTTACTGTGTGTCTTTAGTACTGTACTTCCTTTTTCTGTAATCAGGCAGCTTTTACAGGTTTTTAATAAGACCTCTAACCTGACAGAGGTTTTAACTACAGTCCTAGGTAGAACGTTCAGGTATAAAAAGTAAGTTCATTTAGTAATTTTCATAGCCCTTAAAATGCACTGGTAGGAATCTGGAGGAGAGACCTTTCCCTTTCCCCCAGGTTTCGACTTAGTGTACACTGTAAAATCTGCACAGAGATTTCTGATGTGCAAAGATYTAATTTTAAAACTTTAGAACCAACAACTTTCTTTAAACATTTTATATTGTGTGCTAAATTCATATGCCTTTTAAAGTCAGATATAGTCCACTGCATTTCTTGCTTTTGCACTACTGAAGAAGTTTTGTACTGAATAGTAGGAGTCGATGCTATTTACACTTCTAGTTTGAACTGATGGAATTTGAATAGAAAATATTTTCACAGTGTTAGAAAACTTCATTTTCCATTCTGAAAAATCAAAGCTGGTTGCAATGCCTATGCCAAGACTCTTGTGCTGTAAACTGAATATATCATTTGTGTGGAACGTGCAATGTTACACTTCTGTGTGGTAAAATCTTGCAGTGTCAGTTATCCTTTTTATTGCACTTGACATACCATGTCTTGTTTTATTCACACTGTGGATTTGATTTTCCAGTGTAAAACCAAAGCAAACAAAACGAAAWCATGCAATGTATTCAACTTCCTCGATTGGTGTCGTAAACTTTCTTTTGATGTGAACTTTTCCTTTGCTTCTCTTTTGTTCCAAACTTCTATTTGCAATAAACATTTTGACAGTAAATTTTATGCATTTGTGTCACTGTGTAAAATACTGGTGTTTCAAAAGGTTTCTTGATGTCTGCTGGTTTAAGTCACTTTTTAGTATTAYTCACTGTGTGACATTTCTCCATTATTCTCCACTGAGAAAAAAGATACTGAACTATTCTGCCACTGGTTATATTTAAACATGCAGAAAGGTGAAAAAATCCACTGTGCATCAAAAAATGCATTACTGGACTTCTGCAGTAAATTTTTCAGTTACACAAATTATTGTACCAGGCTCCTGCTGCAGCACTAGCCAGTTTGRCTAAAGTTGCCTACAAAAGACACAACTCACAGCCTCCTGAGTGTGTTCACAATTTCCACTTGCCCTTCCATGTGCTTTAATGTTGCCCTCAGCACTACTTTTGCCCCACAGCATTCTGCCCAGGCTGTGGGTTGCTGTTAGCATAGAGATGGCCTAACAGCAGGTAGGTTGAGAAGCTTGGTTGCAAATATGGTGTAGTGGAGTGAAAAAGTTAGGAAGGTCTCATTTTTTTCTCGCCGACTCATCTTGCCTTCTGCCAGTTCACCCTGATGCCTTTGGCTCTGTCSCCTTTGGGGAGGCAGTAGGAAAAGGAGTGGGTTTGGAGATCTTCTAGATCCTCCTCACAGAGCTGGCTTCAGCTGGTATCATGAATTGTTTGTGCCCGGCAAGATTTGACTGAGACATTAGTGGAGGAGAAAGAAGATCTAAAAAGTCCTCAAAGTGGGGGTGGACAGTAAAACATCAGTGGAAAAGGAGGCGGAAGTCAAGGGGTGTCAGGCACTCAAAAGTTCTTCAGTGGGTGTTACAGATGGGTGCAGCAAAAGGTGTTGCACAGTGAGGGCTGGAGGTTGTGGACAGGTGACACTGGACCCTGGAGAGCAGCTCTGCCCTGGGGCTCAGTGTGCAGCTGGAGGAGGCGAGGTGAGGGCCTGCTGAGGGGACATGTTAGTTTGTGGGTGGGGGCTGGCAAGCCTGGGGRTGGCAGGGCTCTCTGGAGGAGGTGACAAAGCCATGGGGGCTCATGGGTGACTGAGCTGAGTCTCATAGATCACTGTTACCTACATCAGATGAGTTTGTGACTATATCATGATATTGAGCCTCTGGGACACACTGACAGTCCAAATACACATCTGCAGCAGTTMATGTTAACCCTTTAATGTTAACCCTTTAAAGATAAAAATGCCAAGAAGGTGAAGCTTAGGATTACAAATGCTTGAATGAGTAAAATGGCATGCAATATTACAGTGACATTTCCTCAGACCATGTTCAAATCATCCCARAATTTTGTTCAATGCAGCCTTTTCGCTGTGGTTTTCTAATGCTTCAAGGGCTAACRCCATCTTGCATCCAACAAAGTGGAGGAGGAGGCCGGAAAGTGCTGCACTCCCCCAGCCTTAGGGGAGCAGTTACAGAGCATTGACAGAAACCGAGAGAGACTTGTCTGTACATGGACAGGGAGACTATCTGCAGTGGCCAGACTCCAAATTCTGTTTTCACTGCTGTCCAGTGAGAGTTTTYCTTCCTTTTGCAGAAAATATCCATYATTTGGGARGGAGTCATAATCACATCATTATTTTCATTGCAGAAATCAAGTGACACCAAAACCATAGCAAAAGCCTTCCCATAGTGTCAGAGCCAAGATTCCCTTGCCATCATATTGTTTACTTTTGCTTTCTAAGTTGTTTTTATTGGAGATATGCTGGTAATTCTATCTGCAGGGGGTGACAGGATTGGTTTAACACTGCCAACATGCTGTTGGAGCCAGCCCATGATCAGTGTGAATCCAATGGTTTAGTACATCAATATGAGTCGCAGCCTAGGTCCTGCACTTTGCAGGGAAAAAGGAACAGAATAGTGTCAGCACCAGAGTGAAATTTGGGTGGAGGGGAGAAAAATGGTCAGATGGTTTTCTTTTCAATTCGTATCTCTCACACAGCTGCTGCCCTCCTTTGATATTTGTGCATGGACTGAAGAAGATGTGGTGAGTATTTTGTGTTAATGTGGCCAGGGTTGTGCTGCTGGAGCTCTCAAATTACAGTGGCTGTGGCGGGAGGGAAGGCTGAATCAGAACATCTAGATGGGATTTTACTGCTGTTTGTTTAGTGAAACTTGTGCCCCAGAAAGGCTTCAAAATGACCATGAGTAAGTTAAGGATTTGAGTTACCTTCATAAAACAGTAACATTTTCCAGTGTCCAGAAGACAGTGATAGCTGGGAGCTGTCAGCAGCCAGGAGGGCATTCCTGAGTCCTGGTTTAAGGAACATGKAAGTGCCCAAAGACCTGGCCCTGGACAGGATGAAATGGGTTCAAAGGTTTTATCCCACTGTGTGCCACCTGGRTGGCAATTAGCTGAAAAAAAGTGAAGGTTTTTTTGGGGGATGTAGATCTCTATTTCAAATAAAATAATGGCATTGAGTACTTTTTACCTTTTTATTCAGTTAAAAGGCTAAACAAGACACATCAGTGATTTATCTCTGGCATAGTGATATGTGTCAAAATAGTTTTAATGTCCTGTCAAGCACTCTCTTTGTGTGTTGTGCTTTGTGGGGTTGTTCGGCTGACATTTACCAAGGACTGTTTGAAAAACCAGTGCAAAAGCCTTAAAATGCCTGGCTCCTTCCCTTCAGCCCTTTYAGTGTGTCACATTTCTCAGCTTCTGCTGTGGGCATTTCAGTTCTTCATGACAATTAACTGAGAAAGGTGGCTGCCAAATGAAGGCAGTTTGGAAAAGCTAAATAGAAGTAATCCCTTACATTAGTGAATCTTGAGCCATTTATCCCAAAGTGRGAAATATTTTTAGATTTTTCTTTAAAAAGGATGATTACTTTTGAACTCCTAATAACTGTAGTATAAAACTTTGATAATTTGAGCTTCAAGATTGATTCCTCTTTTTTGCAGTTTTTCTGGATGCAACAACTTACTAGAAAAGGTAAAGGCTATTCATCTGTACTATCATATTCAAATTTATGAACTTACATACATTTGTTCATATTTTTCCCCCCTCCAATAAGGTGCTCTGTGGATTTCTGAGTAACCTCTTTTATCTTAAGGTGATACTTCTGGTGAAATGAGTATCTATGCTAGCTTGTTTAAGGAACACCATATCACTGGGAAACAATTGCTTCTTTTGGAAGAAGAGGATTTAAAGGACATGGGAATTGTTTCCAGAGGACACATCATCCATTTAAAGGTATTTTCAGGATATATTGAATGTTGCAGTAGGTTATGGTGTGAATATTACAGAGTCTATGGGGATTCAGTTGTATTGGCTACAAAATAAGTTACAAAGCTAAATAGAGAACATATTTGGTATCTAAAATAAACAGAATTACAGCTTCATATGGATCCAGAACCCAAAGCAACCTGACCATTTTACGAGACTTGAAAATGTGCTATGGTCTTTATACACCCCTGTAGTTCTTGGTTTTCCTGTGAGCTGGATGGCAGTACTGCTACAAATTCACCTAGGAGGGCCATTCTCCCAGCAGAAAAGCTTGGGAATCTTTAGGAAGAGTTCTCTTTAGCTGAAGGAGAAACAGACCCAAAACCAGTTATTTGAACTGAAATCCAAACTTCCACGTCTCATTTATCGCATAAAGCATATTTGGACTAACAAAATTGAGTTGGGCAACTTTAAAACTGATTGACAGCCATGTTTCTTTGCTCTTAAAACTTTGCTTTAAATGAGTTAGGAAAATCATGATCTGGAAAATATGATCATGACAGCAGTAATGGTGTTAGTACTGTAGCCAAAGGAGAGAGCTCGGTTTTCTGGCGTCTTTTCCCCTTTGGAAAAGGGATTCTGTAAAAGCAGCATCTATAATTCTATTGGGTCTCATCATTTTAGATCACAATTTGCTAGTAAAGAGATACTTGTATCCAAATTGCTAGTCCTGCAAATTTAGCTTTGTAAGTCACACAGATTTGTTCCCTTTATGCTCATCAGCCTTTTTTTTTCCATGCCCACACACCATTACTGATATATTTCACTTATGTTTCCGACAGAGAAAATTATTGAAACTTTAAATATAGAGTCAATAATGCCCAAAATTAAAGATCTCAGCTTCCTGGGTTGATTGAGCGTAAATAAAACCAACAAAAACAACCCCYGAAACATCACTCTCTCTGATTAAGCAGATCTGATTCTGAATATGAAATGGAGCCTATCTGCCACAATAGTTTCCAGAACAGGGCTGTGTTTTAAACTCTTCTCACATGCCCTAATGTATCCACAGTTGAAAATAGAGGGTGTATGGAGTTGCACTGTTTTTCACACTGGTATTTGCAGGATGAGATACTGAATAACTCCTATGCGGTTTGTTTGATTTTTTTTTTCTAGACTGCTATCGAGAAGTTAACCCATGACTACCTAAACCTATTTCACTTTCCACCATTAATTAAGGCAAGTSTCATAGTTGATATAAGACGTGCTTCTCATGCTGGTATGAAATACTTCACTGTTCTCATGTCTCAACTGTCTCCCATTCAGGGGAGGGTGAAACTGCAGTTCCTGCAGAGGGTTGTACCAAATACGGAGGGTCAACAGCAGTGAAGGGTCACTCAAGAACAAGTTATAGGACAATAAAAGTTGTTATCAAGGAGGCTGTACAGTTTTACCACAGAATCGGTGGAATTAAATTAGAAGACAACTGGTTGCAATTAATTTGCTGTCATTAATCAGAAACTACTTTGAAGATCCATTCCTCCTAACTRCTGCCACCAACTGGTCACCACTGAAGAACAGCAGACCCCTGGCCCAGAATAAGCCCATCATTCYTCAGTTTGCTAATGTCACAGGAGACAAGCATGATTGAGTGTCTAGTCACCCTTATGTTAACCTATTGATTTTCTGATATTAGTAATAAAGACCCATGCACAAGGAAGCRTGTATTTGGGAACCTTGGTGTTGCTAGACCAGATATTTGCCTCATTTAGTTCAGTGAACTAATCAAGCAATTCTATACCCCAAATCCTGAATTAGCTTTTTTAGTCATAATTTATTGCACAGCTATAGAGTGAAATCCACTTGAAGTGAATTTGCATATAGCAAAACTCTGTTCCCTGGAGGGGAAAATGAAAGTCAGAGTGTTGCTGCCTTGCTGTGCCAGCTGCAATTCCAATGGCAGAGGCTGCCACAACACTCACAGGAACACTGCACTGTGCCAGAGCAGCTCAGCCAGGAGCAGAAATTGTGCAGCATCTCTTAGGTGCCATCCACTGCCTGCCCTAAACCCATGCAGAAGCCTTTGCCCCTCKTGGAGTGTGATGTCTCCTTCCTGCTGCCTGCCAGACTTGTGGCAGTTGAAAAGCAAATCCTTTCTTCCTCCTTTCCTTTGAGTTGTGGTAGATATGAATTCTGACCTTTGCCTGTTTTTTGGCAGGATTCTGCAGGTGGAGCTGAAGAAAGCATAGAGAAAGTAGTGAATCTTGAACTTGTGTTTGGTTATCACCTGAAGCCGGGAAATGGTCCAAAGGTAAGCTGGGAGTGCTGGATCAGTTGGTTTGGTTAACACTGTCTGCTCAGAGGGTCCAGTTTCTTCTGGACACAAAAGATAAATTGGCATGAGAATATTCTTGTTTTGGAAAGTGCTGACTGAATGTCAAGGTGGCAAATGGGGCAGCATTGGTGATGAGGACCCGTGTTCTAGAACAGGAAAGAAAGAAAAGAGTGGCACAGAAAGTTTTGGCTGAAAGCTTTTGTTTCCTTGTGAACAATTTTTTAAACTGTAATTTTTGTAATTTGGGATTTCATTTTGTTCCTTTTATCCCAATGGGTGTGAAATAATARGCGATTTATTAAAAAATCCCCACTGACAGTTGAGCTGTGGCATGCRCGTGATGTTGGTGGACAGACTTGCCTTTGTCTCAGCAGAAAGGAGATGGCTGTTTTATGCAACCAAGTGGAGTTTGGAAAACACATGGTATTCATGGCTGCTGGCTGGGCAGGGTRGGACTGGTCATGGTGGTGACTGTGTGCCCTCATGCTACTAGGGAGGGAGGAAGGGATGGTGACAGCACATGGCACAAAACTGCTGTGCATCAGCTGTAAAAGGCAATTGCCAGCGTGCCACATCCTGATCAGACCTCAGCTCCAAGCCGAGCTGGTTCAAGGATCTCTGGTTACACCCTGTGTAACAGGAGCGTTGATGACTCCAGATGCTCCAGCAAAGGATTTCTACCACATTGTTTTTTCTCAAGAGTGAGGTTTGTCCCATGCTTTTTGTTTTCTTTGTTTAGCTTGCCATGGACTCTGAGTTCAAGGGTTTTAGAATTAATCATCTATGTGGAAATGGTGTGCAAAGCATTTCTGAGCTAGAGTCAGGGGTTGTGACAGCAGGATTTGTTTCCTTTTGTATGTGATAAATCTGCATTCTGTGTCCACCCTAAACTTGTGGGAGGCTGACTTTCATCTTGTGTTATCTGACTGCTTCCCTTTCAGGGCACATTGTTTGCAGAAGTCTCTTGATTTCTGTACTTGGTGGTGCTTGCAGAGAAAGCATTTAGGTTTGAACTTAGTAGGAACTTGTACTYGTACTGAAATAATTTCATCAATTTGAAAAAGCTTTTTGTCTGGAGATTTCCTTTTTTAGTTTGTTTCTTTCATCCTAAGTACTTCTTTTTCCTATAAAAATCTTCTTTATCACTATGTGAATTACTTAGACTGTCTCAGTGTTCTCGAATGCATGTTGCTTATGCAGCTGTACAGCTGCTTTTTTGTAGGTGTGCATTTTTCTCTCCCATGTGCAACTAACTCTTCAAGGAGCTAACCATCCATGAAATACCTTGTATCTCCCTTCCATTTCCAATATGGGTTGTGAGCCATAATGCAGGGAGGTGGGCAACCATYCCCAAGAAAGAGCAAGAGAAGGAACAAATACACCTCTGAGCACTGGAGAGAAGTTCATGTTGTACCAAGACATCCTGAAGTTCAAAGACAAGTAGATGTCTTAGCCATGACAGCAAAATGTGCAAATGAGACTGTATGCAAAGTCTATGGAGAGGGCAGAGTTAATTCAATGGACTTGTGTAGGGTTGACATAATCTCTGCAGGTTTCTGACAAACTTTTTTATTTGGTTCTGACTTCCCTGTGAGCTCCTAATTGGTCCTGTTTGTTCTGTGRTGCTGTGGGGCTCTTTTCTATGAAAGCCATTCCCTCTGAAGCTGTGGTTGCATGCCAGGCATGCCTCCCTGTCAGCTGCCTTGCTGCAGCACCCTGTATGCTTAGTGATGCTGTTCCAGGGAATGCACAATTTGTCACCTGAGTATGTCTGGGCTGGAAGTACCCGTCTGAGATCTGCACATTAATTTGTACCTACCTTTAAAGATGTTGCAGTGGAGCCAGTTTGAAAAAGTGGACCGGAAGGAGTAGATCATATGAGCTTTTAGGCAGGATGCAAAGGCCAACGTGGGCAAGTAATTTGCATTAAACATAACACTAACAAAGGCTGGTGTGGTACATACAGGATAGGGAAAGGCTAGCTTGCTTCTTTGAAAACCTCTGGGTACAATCTTCTAGCACTCCTAGAGGCTGCTTTGAGTCAGCTACTGCTGCCATCTAGGTTTGTTCCAAAATGAACTGGAAATAGAGAGTAAACCAGGATCGAAGGGTTTTGATTTCTTTTATTATCCCATTTTTGTAAAAGAGTGATGCCTGTTCCTGCAAAACTGGGTCAGCAGAAGCACTTGGGATCATACCTTCCAGCATCTTTATAGCTAAAAAGCTGGCCTACATCAGTTTAAAAATAAATTTCTCAAAGGAACTTTACACTAATCAGTCCCTCTAACCAGTTGTCTAGCTAAGAAGCATTTCTCCTATTTTAGTCATGAGGAAAAAGAGGCAATRAGCTCAAATCTGATTTACGCATTGTAGGTTTGCTTTCCCTGGGTGATGTGTAGGCTGCCAGACGTGTGTACAGCAAGGAAGGTTATTAGGCTCATCTGGGAGGAGGTGCCATGCAGCAAAAAGGGCTCTGATAGGACAACAGGTCATGCTGGGAGGTTTTACACCAGGCTGGCTCTGTGCTGCTCTGCTGGGCTGAGTTCTGTTACTGTAGTGAATCTTCTGGTGTGTGCATCTGGAAGCAAGCCCATCCATGTCATTGGAGGGGGCTCCGCCCAAGCATGGGACAGGATGGACATGTAAGACAAAAGCCTCCTGATCCAAAGTAAAGCTCTGGAGTGGGCACAGCCCTGGAGTGCATCATGATGTACAGCAATGCCACCAGATACCAAAGTGCTGGTTAATTGGTCCAGTACCCAGAAACTGTTTCAGGGGTGCCGGTTAATTCAGAGGTGTTTGGCTGGGAAGGGCACAGCATCATCTGTGGTGTGGAGAYGGCTCCTCAGGGCATAGATATGCTCTCCCAGGCACTCCGCTGTGCCCCACCAGCACAGCCAGCAAACCTTTCTTCATCAGTAGGAAGAAACTTCAGGGCCTTGGGAATGACAGTGCCTTTTAGCAAGGATCCTGCTGGATAAGCTTCAGGACTGCATTTGAATGTTCAGCCTTTTCTATAGGCTGAATGAAAGATTGACTTCCCAGAAACAGCTTTACCAGCCCTGTATTTTTTATCCAATTTATACTGCATCTTGTAGTGGGATTATGTTGGTTTCCACCAGCTGACAGATGCAGTCATTTCATTACAGTTTCCTTCCTTTTTTAGCTGCATCTTTGGAGGCAATAAAAGCTCAGTTGACCTTTGTGCTCTCTGAATGCATCAGGAGTGAGCACTGCAAAGCTAACCTGGTTTTTAGAGGTTTCTTTTCCAACTCTTGTAGTTCGAGTTATGTGGTTACTTCCATTCACTGCCTTTTCATGACCTTTCTGTACACAATTCCCAMTGAGCTGAAAGGTGATAGATTTAGACTTTTTTTTTCCCCACAAATTAAAAAGAAAAAAGCAGGGAACCACCAATTAACTCCAAGATGGAGAGTAAAACAACGAACCCTGGCAGTTGTGGCTTGAGCTGATTTGCAGGACTGCAGGGGGAATTTTCAATGGCTTTCTCATCCTAGATGGCTCATTAAAATTTCCCAATCAGGGAAAGGTGTCTTGAGCTATGTCGGCTCTGCACTGATGAATCACCAAACCCCTTGAGAAGCATGCCTTACAGTCTTTTTGCCTTCTTGATGCATTCTTTAGTTTTGGTCCTCAAAAGGGCAGATTTCACTATGCCATTGAATGTTTTCATTTTTTACCRAGGGTGGCACAATTTGACCTATATCCAAACACAAAGCCTTGAAGCTGGCTCACAATTTTGCCTTATTTTTTTCCCCAGTTACCTCTCTCTCCATCTGACAAGGTAAGGAGCAGAACCTCTTCAAAACCATCTGTGTGAACTATTTTCTAGCCTTGAATATCCAAACTGAGATATATTTTAATGCTATTATTTAAATGTGTAGTGCAAAAGTTAATATTCAAATTAAGGCTACTTGAAAGAGGCACTGTGACCAACTCTTCATATGGAGAAGACCAGGCTGGCAAAATGCAGACAGTATAAGAAAAAGCTAAAATTACTGAAATTGTTGCAACTGGAATGCAGTTTCACAAGTGCATGAGACTGTTTCTGCTGCTTGTTCTACTCCACAGAGCCAAGGTCTAAAAACTTCCGTTTGACAGTTTTTCAATAATAGATRTTCTCCATGCTCCATAGGTATTTTAACCCACTTCAGTAAGTAAAACTGGAGAAGGAATTGGTTTTATCTGACCCTTCCTTTGCACAGTAATCACAGGTACCTTGACTTTCTAACRTGGGGTTATTTATCTATATCTCAAAATGTCATCTTCTAAATCCTCTCTCTTTAATTCCACCTCAAAGCACAATGCTTTCACTACTTAAGACTAATAGATACAAGTAGTCAGTAAAGGGACACAAAAAATTACCTATTCTGTAAAATAAAACCACAGCCACATGAAAATATTGCCACCACCATTAAGAATGGATTAATGYAGTCTGTCAAGAAGGTGGATCAGTGCAGGTGATCTGAGCTCCTGGTATTTTCTTTCAAAGTATCTTTTCAGGACCGTGTATTGTTTTTGCATGAGGTGGAGCTGATATAACTCCATCTTCTCCACTGGGATTGCTCCRGCTGTAACACCCCTGTGTTACTGAGATCAAACTGGAGACAAGACCTTTAAAATTCCTTGTGTAGGCAGTGCTAGACCTGGGATTTCCATCAGAAATTATACTATAGCCCTGAAGAGACATACAGACTTTCCAGCCAGGTATTTTGCTCACTTWACTATCTAGACTTCTTAATCTAAAGGTATTTTTCTATATCTTGGCCACAGAATTAACTTGCTGCCTTACACACATTCTCTCTCACATACAGCCTTGGACACAGCTATGTCTGCACAAGCACAGACAGGTTCCCAGTGGTCTGTAGGCTTGGCATGTGCTCTCCAGACAAAAGCCTGGGAGTCTTTGTTCCCAGCACGTGCAGAACATRCCCAGTGGCCCTGCCATGCCTTCCCTGAGCTCCTGTGTACCCTTGTTCCCTATGTCCTGCAGAGCTGCAAGCCCCAGAGTGTGAGCAGTCACCTCCATGTGCTGCAGAGGGGATGGGGTGTCCTCACGGCTCCAGCACATTGTTCCCACAAGTGATCTGCAGGAAATGCTGCTGGAGGACAGTACAGGAGGGTACCCAAGCAGCCATCAGGGAAGGGACTCATGTTTTTCCCGCTTCCATCTTTACGATGCTGCTGTGGCAAGCAGGCTGCTCTTGTGGGTGATGCCTGCGACTGCAACACCCCCATTTGCTTCTGATCACACGGCAAGGGCAGCTTTGGGTAAATGCTGGGGTGTCACTGAGCTCTGCCTTGCCTGTTGCAAGCCCCTGTTGTTGGGGCAGCAGCCCCCAGTGTGTCGGGGTGCCTGGTATTTGCCATTGTGTGCCGCTGTCGTGCGCAGAGCTCCCAGCACGGCGCTGGTGTTAGCGAAGGGCGCGTCAGGGGACGGCATTTTTGGTGCTGCTGGTTGGTCTGTGCACGTGTTGAAGGGCCTCGTGCTTCTCCAGGCGAAGCTGCAGCCTGTCAGTGCCTGTTGCCTTGCACAGGATAAGGGCTCTGGCTCGGAGGAGGCACCCAGGCAACTGATAACATAAATATATCTTCCGCTTGCTTTGTTTCTGTACATTTTAAGACCATCTCTCTCGCAAGGCCTCCCCTCCGCCCCTCTTTTTTTCTGCCTGCACAGCTGAAACAAAACCGGCGGTGGAGCCACCTTCTCTTGCTGGAGCCTGGCTGGCAGCAGCCTGCCCTGACCTGAGACACCAGCCATTGTTAAGGGTATAACACATTTACATATTTTGCAATAAAACATCAGTTATTTGCATTACTGTGTCAAGTTTTATTTGATTCTTTCACCTAAAAATGACTCATTTTCCTTTCTTGTATTTTAAAAACCAACTACTCTAAGCTTGTTTGAGAATAATCAAAAATTGCCCATTTAGCTAGAAGTCATTTTCTTTTCAAAAGGCAAATGTTATTTAATCTTTCAGCTGTTCATTGTGCCATCATAAATACTTTCTTTTCAGCACAGTTGTGGGGACTGAAATGAGCCCACTAATTGCCTCCCATTTCGACTGACATGTGGTGGTTTAGTGGAAAGAGAACACAGCGGGGAGAAGGAAATAGGAGGCTGAGAAAATGAGAGCTAATTATTTTCACTGCCTCATGTCAGGCTCTGTGTCAGCCTTGTTTTTACAAACTGGAAGGTTTAGCACTAAATAAAACAAACTGGCGTCATGTTTTTATATACTGGCAGTGTCATGGAAGCAGCTGCACATCTCAAAGACAATATAATGCCTGCATTCGCATGGACACCATCTGACAGCCACTGTGAGCCACTGCTAATGAGGATATCACAGTGGTGCCAAGTGAAAGGTGCTGAATTATGTATGATTCTTCATCAGTGCAGCAATAGTCCTGTACATCATTATGAGACATTGTTTTGCTGAAGAGATTAAAACATTCTTAGTTCCAGACCCTGCAACCTATATATGCTACAAGAGGTTATTAATGGAATTTTTAGGGAGAGTTTCTTGTGGATTTCTTTTTGGTTAAAAATATCTCATGGGACAAAGCTGTGGTGGGTCATGACACTATATATATAAAGAAGAGAAGCAAATTAACCATAGTTGTGTTATCTTCCTTTAAATCCAGTATAATAAAATATAGTGTAGCAGGGTGATACATAATGATAAATAACCCAAGTGCTGTCACTAGATGTCCAACTCTAATGCCTTTAAAACAGCAGGTTTCAGCAGCTGAGATAGATAATGGCTAAGAATGTAAAGGAGCTTCTGGGGACCTAAATCATCAACATGCTACTACTTTTAGTATCAGCATGGCCAAATTTTTTTCATATTTGTTTCATCTTACGCTACATCTTACTTTTTTTCTAATATCCAGTTACCTGCTACAATGCCATTTCCATTTTTATTTCAATCTTTAAAAAAACAGAAAAGTTTATTGCAACCACTGATTTTGAAATGAATCCTTGATTTGGGCCCCCTTGAAAAATGAAGTGCCTCCCTAGCGAAGGTTTTAAACTGTTGTTGCAGGATATGTATTTGCTGTTTAGAGCCTGTGCCTGATCTTTTTCATTTCCCTTTCAGGTTTTTTTTGCAGACATAAACGCATATGGGGTTAAAGGAGTATTGTCACCACAGTAAGCTGGAGACTTATTTTTTAAAGTGTTCTTACTTTCTGTTTCGAAGCTGAGGAGAAGCAGCTCAAATACATGTGTGATTTGCTTTTCTRCAGTAATTTTCAGAGGTTGTTGATTTATTGGCTTTGTCAAAGAGTTATTYGGAAATGTTTTAACAAAAAGTTTTGCTGCTTGTGCCTTTCAGTTCTGAAACTAGATAATTTTTTAAAACAAAAAGCTGAAATTTTTTTATTTAGATCAAAAGCAAGAAGGTAGATATTGGGAGGTATTTTAATGCTTGGGTGACAAGGGAAGTCTCTTTGAAAAACTTGTATAGGCATATCTATCAACCAGATACTTTGAACAAGCCATTTCCAAATTATTTTTCCACATATGCCTGGCACTAAATGTAGTTTTAATCCAAAAAATCTTACGGCTACAGTTCATCAAAGAATTGAAATTTATATGGTTGGTTTTTCTAGAGAAATTTTTTGTTAAGTAGATGAGGATCCCTCTCCTATTATAAGAAGCTGGAACTCCATTGGAAAACARGGAAATGTGTCCCTTTCTTTCTGCAGCACACAAATCTTGCATTATTTATTGTGTGGTTGAACAAAATGGTCCCCAGGTTTGTTAAACAAGTGACCACCTACTTACCTTAGATATTTGCTAAGTGTCTTGATTCTAAAGTCACTTWCYTTCCTTCCTTCCTTCYTTCCTTCCTGCCTGCCTGCCTGCCCTGCTCTCCCTTATACAATTTCTTCTTTTCTCCCATGTCCTTCCCTTTCTTTCCTCTTGCTCTCCTCTGCTCTCTCTCTCTCTCTCTCTCTCTCTCTCTCTCTCATTCTCTCTTTCCCCTTTCCAGTAATGATCTTATAATACCACGGAATGAAAACCTTTCAGCTCCTTTCAAATAAAATGAGACATGCATTTTTAAGGGACCAGAGTGGGTATCCTAGTCTGGTATCTTGCCATTTGGTATCTGTGCAGTGTAGCTGGAGAGGGCTCCAAGGAGGACCAAAGATTTGGGGATTGGATTTGAGGGACAGGACAGGGGGTGTTTCCCTGAAGATGCAGCCCAAAGCTGGGAAAGGCAGTGTTTGTGCAGGGTCACTCATCCACCCCTGCATGGGGCAGCCTGATTTTGACCACACAGAGAGGGATCCTGCCTGCATGGTGGGTCCAGCAAGGGAATGGGCAGTGGCAGTGCCCATTGCCTGCCAGACCTGGATGTACACAGCTTGTCAGACTTTTCTCTASATCATATTTGTCAGATCTAGGCTGCAAGGAAATGTGAGTGAACAGCACAAAATCCAGAGTCAGGAGGGCGTGGGAGCCCTGGCACCAGGTGCAGCTCCATCTCTCAGGTGCTTGGCTCTGATACTACTCAGAGTGCCAGGAGAGGTGCTGAACTAACTGGAGGATAGTACTTCATGTAGATTTTTTTTCTTTTATTGGCTCAGGTGTTTTTGTAAAACTTACAAATGTCATCATCAAGCACCTTGTCTGTAACCTCAGGTTTGATTTGCAGTAGCATGAATGTCCTGCAAAAATGTCTGGGAACAAGAACGTAGTGTGCAGGGAGAGGAGCACCGTTGGAGAGATGAGGAGGAGTCAGAGACACCTGGCTTTGCTGTTGCTGTTCTGTTTCAAAGCACGGGCCCTCCTCAGCCGATGTCGGGGCTGGTGCACAATGCTGAACCTGCCTGGGACAGGACAGGTGTTACCCTGGGTCAGCTCACAAATGCAAAAAGCAGGGCAGAAAAGAGACAGCGAAGAGATACAGTCCTTGATTAGGAAATGGAAGCACAGAGTGATTTTGACACCTGATGGGGTTGCACAGGAAGCCAGCAGCAGAACTGGAAACTGAACTTTGTGCCTCTGAGTCTTGGATGGTGYCCTGATCATTGAACTGCAGTTCCCATCACTTAAACTTGCACCAGGACAGTGTGAAAACCAGCTCACATGCCCTCCCTGCCTGTAAAATGTGGAAGCTTTCAATGGGGACAGATGGACACACGAGGCCTAATGCYGTCATAAACGTAATTTCTTGTTGAAGGTGGAAATTATTATATTTCAGTTTTCTTTTGTCTTGGCATTGCCAATTAAATGTGTGATGACTTCTGAGGGCTGAGCTCCTGCTTTGCATTTAGGAGAGATGCAGGTGCAAACACCAGCAGATAATCACRTGTGAGAACAGATACTTTTTTAGCTGCTGTGTATTTTTCTGTGCAAGTAACTGCTTACCCAAGCAAGTGGCCCTAAGTGTACATCAGTCTCCACTGAAAGATTTTGCATTTTCTGAGCAAAACCAAAGTGAAGACTGCCTCCTGTGAGTGCTGAGCCCACACCTGTCTTACCGATGGCAGACACAGACCCTACTGAACCCCTGGCATATCTGGGGGAGCTCCCGTCTCTGTGAAGGGAAGGTTCCCTGTTTCCTGCATGAAGATGGAGACACTGCTTCACTGTAGCCCTGTGGTCCCTCAGGGGACCAGGATTTTTAGAGGAGCTCAGTGCACTGCACATTATCTCATCCCCAAAGCACCTGCTGGGCTGACCAGAAAAGGTTGGCTGGTTTGTACCGTGGACAGGCGGGCTCCTGTCCCCACTGGTAGCCTTTCTGGCCACAGACACCAACTCCAGCACTCAGCCCTTGTGGGATGTCCTGCAGGATGCCAGCTGTCACCTTCTGYGAGCTCACACCTGCAAAGTGTGGGATGTCGGCCCCCTGTTTAACTCAGGGCATTATTTAAGCATACCTTTTATTACTTTGGTTTATTGGACTCACTGTGATTATTTGCTAAGCTGAGCTTGTTTATAATTAATATTGCAGTTGGAGGYGAGCAGGAGTTGAGGATTCCCAGTGCCTTGCTGGGCTCTCAGTATCTGAAATAACTGAGCTGTGATAACCAGCTCGTCCTTTTGCCCGTTATTTGAGCAATTGTCTTGRAGGTGTTGCACAGACCCTCTGGTCATTTGTTCCTGGCTTCACTGGGACAATATCCTTGGGGCTGGGTGCCGGCATGAACTGTGACCCCAAGTGATGGCTCCCACCACTGCCCTGTCCCTCCACTGCCCCAGGGTGTGCAGAGCTCCCAGGCCATGTACTCCAGCAGTCTGTCTGTCCAGGTGAGGCTATTTGGGGACACCACACCTTGGAAAACATCCAGGCCTGTCAGAGTGGCAGCTGCCTCGCAGGGTGAGCTGAGAGAAGAGCAAACAAGACWACCAAGGCGTTTTCCAGTACCAACACTTGTGCTACAAATATTTGTATGTCCCTTAACTTTCTCATTGGGTTATTTTTCCCCTTCATATATTGAGGATTAGATTTTGTGTTGTTTCGGCTTTCAGTTTTGTGTCATTTTGGGTTTTGTTGTTGGGGRGTCTTTTCCTATCTGTATTCTAACAATCCAGCATTCTTTTTTTTATTATTCATAGGATTGTAAATGGAAAATGTACATGGAGATGGACGGGGATGAAATTGCAATAACCTACATAAAAGATGTGACATTCAACACTAACCTACCTGATGTAGAGATTTTAAAGATGACAAAGGTATTTACAGCCTTAAAGCTTTCATGAATTCACGGATATCAAACAAAGACATTAAAATACCACAGCAGTCGACTTTTGTGCTTKCAAGAAGCTCAATCTCTTGACAGCTTTTAAATAAAATGCACATTTTAAATAGAATTGTATCATAATAGGAGTTTGGTATTTTAGTTCTCCTTAAAGCTGACAATGTTAACAATAGACAAATAAGAGAAGGAGCTAATTTATGTTTTCTTGTTTTAATTCCATGTTATACCCTCTGAATTTCTTACCCTTTTTAAAGAA
The DNA here is from genome assembly GCF_030028575.1 of Malurus melanocephalus. Classification (NCBI taxonomy): domain Eukaryota; kingdom Metazoa; phylum Chordata; class Aves; order Passeriformes; family Maluridae; genus Malurus; species Malurus melanocephalus. Next base: position 375,437 of record NW_026623262.1, read on the forward strand.
AAGAATTTTCAAACATTTGCTTTATTTTTCAAGAGAAGAAACTGATTTAAATGTTACAGAAACTTCATGTRAAATTCTGGGGGGTTTTGTGGGTTTTCTCTCTCTGTCTCTCTCTCTTTTTTTTGGCATGATTTTAGAACTTTTATATGGTTCTAAAACTCTCTCATGCAACAGTGGATTGCAAAGGCTGAAACCCATTGTAGAGAGTACAACACTGAATATCTGCACTTGACTGTCACTGGTCATTTTGCCTTATTTCARAACCTGCCTGTAAATATTTACCAGTAAGCATTTAGACTGCTTTTTCCTAAGCAACAGAAGTTCTGTTAATACAGAGGGAATTTTGTTAGGTCTTATTTTAATTGCTTGTTTTTGTTAATATGCTCCACTTGGTAATAGCTAACAAAATAAATTTCTAACTGACAAAATATACAGCTTGATTGCCAATTAGAATGCTGCTCTAATGTGCACTGGTAAAAATATCCAAACTCTTGAGTGCTTTTAACTGTGAATTTCTGGGGTAAAACTGGGGGGGGAAATCTTTAGGTTTGTTTTTTTTTTAAGAAAAAAAATAAAAAGCAGATTGTCAACAGTCAGAATTTTAAGGAAAATGTGATGTAGCTGTATTTGTCAAAAAAGATTCTAATATTTCATTTATGCTAATACCATTTTTATAATTAGTGATTTCTGAAACAAATCAGAAATGGGATTATTATTATTATTATTATTATTATTATTATTATTATTATTATTATTATTATTATTATTATTATTATTATTATCTGTTTAATTTTAATCTTGGACATTTCAATTTTTCCTTTAAAGAAAAAGACTTAACATTAAATAAACTAACAACTAGATACAGTAACAATAAMTTTTCACATGCTTCAACATTTTTGTATTTGTCAAGGAATATTGCTGAGAATGTCTAGATAYTTGTTCTTGCTTTCCTCTGTAAATCTAGCAGAAGAAAAAGTGTACATGCACAATTTGAAAAGGTTTATGCCCCTGTGAAAATATTCCATGTTATCTCATCTGCTGTGTGATATATGTGGAAATGTCATCTCAGTTTCATTTTGAAAACAAGGAAGTAAATATTTAAAAAATGTATTGCTTTGTTTCATGAAGTTTCAAGAAAAGCATTGATATTAACAATATAGGAACGAATGAAAAAAGGCAAATATTGTAAATATCTCTTGGGTGTTTTATAAATAAATCAGGAGATGAAGAGCACCTTATAAAACTCCCACTATGTTTTTTTCAGCCACCATTTGTAATGGAGAAGTGGATTGTGGGCATAGAAGAACACCAGTCKGTAGAATGTGTTGTTACATATGAGGTAAGCTCTAAGAAACAAATAAAATAGTTTATCCAAGATAAAACCTACACAGGGGGTGTGGAAATAACATYCTCTACCTTTGTTATATCCTCTAATCAAGTCTCAGCAGCCTATAATTAATTGTAAARTCTAAAGTTCAGAGCAAAAGCTGAATGAAGTTTACAGAGACAATGACCTCAGACTGCTGCCTGGGATGGCTCTTCTTATCAAGTATKAAAGCTCCTTTTGCTTGAAATGTAATGGTCAGTGTTGTTTGCATTAGTTCAAGTGGCTGGTTTTTATCTTTTAAATAAAGTGCTAATTAGGACAGCAGAGAAGCAACAGGAGAAAAAAGAAAATGCAAAATCAAGAATAGATAAAATGAAACCCATTTGATGTGATAGAAATTAGCTTTGTAAAAAGAGTTTGCAGTTACTTACAGTGATATTTCAAAGACCAACTCTGTCTGTCAGAAGAAGCTTAATAAATGAGATTCCAGGTTTGTCCTGAACGAGGATTCAGGCAGTGATGGAGAGACAGGGAAATCCTGGACCTTACTTGTTTGTCTCAGAAGTGAAGAAGTAGTTTTCTTCCAGGCTAAAGTTTCTCACAGGAGTYATAGGCCTTTAACAGCAAACTGAAGATCTTTATACTGAAAAAAAAWTGTTGGAGTCCCCTGTGAAACTACCTGCTTAGTTCTACCTCTTTTAGCAGAAAGCAGTGCACATTTGATGCTCACATTAATAGAACTAGTAAAATGTATCTTTGTGTTTGTAGAGGAAGATCTTCAGATCTTTCCTCCACAGGATACAAGAACTGAAGCAGTTATTCACTACCACATTTTTAGCATAATCACAAAGTACCAGCCAAAATTATCTAGAGTCTAAAAATATTTGAGAACTAGCTAAGTGGTTTTTCAAAACAGACTGTATTGAWAACACTGCTGCCGCCCAGGCAGTAGTGGAAGTTCCCTCATCAGGGATCTTAGTGTGTTGTGTGTTGTTACATCCTCGCACTTGTTGTGTCCTTCCTGAGCAGAGTGATGTTAGAGCTCCCAARAGCACGAGGCACATCCAAGCTATCTGCTGGAGCAAGGTGAAAGCACAGGACGAGGTTGARGCAGTTCAGCTCATGATACAGACCTCGCTCCCCAACTCAGAGGGGAATTCACGGAGCAGATCTGACTCAGGTAAATCAGCACGTGTGAACTTGGTTGCTGACATGGGCAGGGCACATATGGGGAGAACAGCAAAAAGGCAATGCATGTCAATCACCCACTCAGCTTGGTGTCACCTGCAGGTGTGCTGAAGGTTCRTATCTTAGTGCAGGCGAAGCTATCTCACTGAGCTGTGTCAGTGTCACACTCACACTATAATAGGAAAGATGGTTCCCTTTTGACATACTTGACAATAAGTTGAAGTGATTTAAATCTCTTTGGATTCAAACAAAGTCTGGGGAAAGAGGAATGGAAGAGATCATCCATTACATTTTAACAGGAGCAATCCTAATGAGGACAAAGCCCCTCTCCAGTCCCACAAAACTCCCAACAGTCAATGCCGTGTTCCAGCGAGAGGCAGCGAGGGTTATGCCTTCCTGTTGGAATGATATTAGCAATCTTTAAGGACAAATCATTCAAATCTCTCCAGAGCAAAATGATTTTAGCTGCTCCCCATGGGTCTTTGGCCAGAGCTGTGGCCTCGGATAAGAGGAGTTCCTCATCTCTGCTCTACCCACAAAGTAGCAAACCAGGCAGCCCCTGCAGTTCAAATGGAAAATTTAATGCTATTGTATTTGCTAAAGGCTTTCATGGAAACCACAGGACTGACTTTCAAAACCACTTCAGTCTGATCTCTGAAAGCTACAACTTTTGTTACGACCCCAGGGCTATGACAGTCGGTGTAGAGGGAACTGTAATACCCTGAGTTGCTCACAGTTAAGCACTGTCTGAGCCAGCCTGGCTGAAGCCTGATGCCTCACTGGCTTTTCTATGCACAGAGCTGGTTTTCTGCATGAAGCTGGATGCAAAGTGGTTTGAATTCTGAATTTGTAGCAGCAACAACTGAAGTAGCTCCTGTTTTTKTGGTGGGTAGCAGTTCGAAAAGAAATTGGAGCCAGAGGAGGTGATTGTGGCTGCTACAGCTGGGCTTTGCTCTGGCTCTGCTCTGCTTCCTCTCTGTGCTGGGCTGCAAACAGCACGACTGTGCCAGGTGGGAGAGAGGCAGCTGGAAGGCAATGCTGCAGCAGTACTGGTACCTTGGCGTGACCTCTGTGCCTGCTCCGGAGGTCTCCAGGCTCTTTTGTTATGAAAGCTCTGAGAAATCCAATGAGTTTGCCAAAAATATCACAAAGCATGTGTACAACCAGGTTGTATTAAAAAGACCAGGAGGCACTTGGGAGTGGGAACCCATCTGAAGAGCCAAGTGGATGGTTCAGTAAATGTCTTCTAGTCTAAGCTCCATAATCTGCAGTAGTATCAGAAATATTTGTATCACTTGCTATTTTAAAGGCCTCACATAGTGTTCAACCATAACACTGAACATACTCAAACCGAGGACTGCTGCAAGGCTGGGAGGGAAAGGGTRGTTTGAGGTTCTTCCGAGAGAAACCCTGGTCCCTAACCGCACAGCTTTGGTAAGGCTGAGAGTGGTTTTCCGTCGATTCACAGAAAGCTGACTCTGTTTCCATTTCCCTGCCAGGCACTGACAGTCAGTGGATGCAGACGCTGCGCATGCACCAGGTAGCAAAAGCCATTTCTCTGCAGCACGGCCACCCCCACAGCCCCACCACGGTCACCCACTACCTGCCCTACCTTCACAGCCAGGACTCGTACGCCGCTGCCGTCAGGAGGACCCGCGCTCCCGTCACTCACCAGTTCACCTCCATCAGCCACTCGAGGAATTCCTCTCCCCTGTCACAAAGTTTGATGAGAAACCTTTCGAATCTGCACTTGAACTCAAAAGGCAGCAGCGCCTCCAGCACGGCCTCTGACACCCCTTCGGAGAGGGACAGGTCTGCCGGCAAAGGCAGGAACGCCTCGCACAGCGCTGCCTCCCGCAGCTCCTCGGACGGGCGGCGCAGCGGGACCGGCTCCCCCGTGCCCCCTCGGCACTCGGGAAGACCCAGCAGGACTTCTCTGCCAGCGGCCCCGCCGGCCTCGCAGCACCGCAGGTACCCCCGCACCCCTCCGCAGCCCATCCCTGGCATGCCCCCACAGGGAGAGAGCGAGCCCAGGAGGGGCGAAGGGGAGAGCAGAGCCAGCGAGGGCGGGTGGATAAAGGTGCAGCACGCAAGGAAACCCCACAGACAGGCTGCCGGCAAGCCGGGAAAGGAGAGAGCCAGGGGGAGCTGGCGGGGCCGGAGGATGTTCTGAGAGGAATTTGRCCCTTTATTTATCTGAACGTTCAACCTAGAGAAGAGATGCCTGCTCCTATTTAATGTGCTGCACCAAAGCCGGTACTCGCCTGGCTGGGGCCTGCCAGTGGACAGGGAGAGCTGCCACCTCTCCTCCTGTCACTGTCAGCACCAAGGGATTCCATTTGGTTTTCTCTCCTCYGTTCGGCTGCTCGCGTTCCCAGCTGACTGGATATCCACCCATTTGCTTAATATTTAAAAAATAAAATCCGTAAGGCACAGCCAGGTGCCAAAATGAAAGGCTCTCTGTTTCATCCTTAGGGAAGTTGTGCTGTTTCCTCTCTCCTCACCACTTTGCTTCTAGATGCCGAATCTGGCTCTGAGCAGGGTCTCCTCACTCCTTGTCTGGTCTGCTTCTGCCAGGGCCATAGAAAGAGACAGTATTTTTATCAGACCAGCATAGTCTGAAGAAAAGGGATCCGGGGACATTTTTCTTCGGGGCCACTTCAGTAGCTTCATTTCTCCAGTTTCATCTTGGCATCCCTTCTCAGGAATTTCTTACTTTGTTCCTTATTAAAAGCCCCAACACTAGCTACCTGACACCACTGAGCACACTGTCACATACACAGTTGTCTTAATCAGAAGGAGAATCAAAAACTAGGCTTTATTCTTTTGGGGGAAAAAATAAAAATAACTGAGAAAAAGGCATTACCTTTATCATAGTTACGACTAGCCCCACTGAGATCCATGATAATGTTTATCCCTGTGCAGCTGGTATTTTTTAATTGAATTTTTAAATGTGACCAGACTGTGTCGCTTTTGTCTTTCAGTCTTCAGGTAGTAAAGACAAGGTCAGSAAAGTTTCTGATTAATGTGGTCTTTAGCTCTGCTGAGAATAAAGACACAGCTTAGACTCAGTTGGCGTCAGAAAGTTTCTTCGTGGCCTTTTCACTCCRAGTTGATTTCACACAATTAAAAAGGAGAAAAAAATTTTGGGTCTCACAAGATGCAAGAGAGAATAAAAAGAAGAAACAGATAAAGGMAGCTGAACCCAAAGCAATGCATGGCACCCTCTGAAAGCCAAGGAACTGTAAATTAGAGATGCCTTTGAACAGGGTGCTGYACACCATCCATCCCAGGTGGTGCTCGCTGGCACACCTTTGTGAGTGATGCCAGCAGAGCTGCTGCCACATCACCTGTAAGGGTGAGGGGGTATCACCATAGCCCTGGCACTGGACCTTCTAAAGGACATGTCAGTTCCATGCTCCACACAAAGATCACTCCTGGGGGTACGTTCAGCTCTCCTTCCTCTGACTGCCACCAGCCCCAGTGAGGCCTGAGCCCTGTGGTGAGTTTCCAATACCTACCAGAGTGAACTGGGAGTCACATTTCATTAATTCAGGACATGGTCCACCAAAACCAGTGGAGCAAGACACAAATGACACCAGATGTCAGGAACTGGATYTCTGTCATGCAAGTGCCTTTTCCTCTGATAACACTTAAGAGCAGAAAAAACTGAAGCTTTACCTTGAAGTGAATTCAGCTGCAACAAAGTTTGCCATTTTCTTGTGGCTTTAAACTGGCTGAAAGCTAGTAATCCAGCTTCTGGCCCTGGTTTACTGAGATTTGGGGGGACACAGACAATCTAGCACTGGATGTTTCTCTGTCACAACTTAGCAGGAGGCTGGGATTTTGTCTAGGTTGGGGATCATTCCCTGACATTTCTTTCCATGACCAAAATGGGCTGGAGAATATAAGCTAGTATAAGCTAATATAAGCAACTGAGAGTAGTTGCTAGAAATGTGCTCATGTTATTAAAATTTGGAYATGCATCTCAGGAATCACAGTAGGGCCTACACAAATCCTAAGAAAGAAATTGGAAGAGTTTGGAAGGGCACCTTTCTCTTCTGGTTGATCAGCATGGTGGTGTAGCTGTACAAGTCTGAGACACTGTGGGCTGGTGATGGCAATTCAAGATTTATCAGCTGCCTGTGGTTGTTTGTCAAGATGTCCAGCAGGATTCCGCTGCTGTTTGTAAGCTATTTAATGCTGTGCCTAATTTTAATCTGCAATGTACTGTTTGTCCACATCTGTTGTATTAAAGTGTTCATTAGCATTTAAAGAAGGAGCGGATGGTATTGATCATGCCTATTAAAATTAAACAATCATGCATTAGTGACTGATTAGAAATCCTTTTGCTGCACCAGCATTGCTGGTTAAAGCAACAGTGAGTAAACTTACAAAAAAATTCCCGGCAAGATCTAGTTTTCCATCTTGTTTTTACCACTTTTAATGTGGCTACTACCTATCTTGGTGTTAATTCATTACAAATAAAAATGTACTTACATTTTCACACAACTCCCAGTATTTTACAAAGCTGAGCCTTTTTTTTTTTTCATGTTTTATGAACATTCAGCTAGAAGACCATGCACTTCAATGTGTGAAATCAGACTGTCTTGGCCGGCTACACCTCAAGAAATGCTCTCTGGAAAGGAGCCAGGCTATGTTCACTCAGGGTTTTCTTGCAAGCCTGTTCAAGCCAACCATGTTTAAGTACCAGTGTGTCTGGATTGGCAYGCCAGGAGCTGGAAACACTGCCCTCCATCCACACACAAATCCTTGGCAGTGCTGCAACTGCTACACCCTCCCTCCATGGCTGACTCTGCAAGTGGCACAAAATGCCACTGCTGTAGAGCTGCCCCTTGGTTTCCTGGCTTTTCTTTCTCTTGGGCTTCATATCTCCATGCATGGATGTTGATGTCTTCTTAATCCCCAAAAGGTACCTGCATTTTCCTCTTCCAGGGTTTAAAATGCTCTGAATTGTACGAAGYGAGCTCTGAGATGCCTGTGGAATGGAAGATGAAAAATAGCAGAGACCTCATGAAGGCAAATTCAGAACTGGACATCCAAGGCGAGTGAGTATTTGCATCCAATTGAGAGAATGTTTACAAACTCAGATACTTTACAGGCTTTACCTCCACAGCTGATGTCTTCATGGCATAAACCAAAAGATTTCTTTCTTTTTCTGCCAACAATGTGGTTCAATTTTTTTCAGCCTTCAGCAGGGGGGTGCCAGGGCCCCTCTGTCTCCCCATGTGCACCCTGCTCTCAGTGATGCCATGCCAGTGGAGAGGGCACTGTCCTGCTCTCAGGAACTGTGGTTTGCAGGGCTGGGGTTCACAGGTAGGGTTCATTCCCATGAAATGCTAGGCAAAGCAAACACAGTCCCTGTTCTGCTGGGAGGGTAAAGTGCCTATTTGTGCCTCCCCCCGCACTGCCATGACTGAGCTAGTGCCCCATGAGAACCTGCTTTCTTGCTGTGAAATGGGGATGGGTGCTTTTGGACATGGTTTACTTTTTTAAGAAAAAAACTGGCTACTGCAATTTTATTTTTCTATTTTATCTGCTCCCACGGATTATCTTCTAGCAGCTGGCCATGTCTGACCACAATCTGGCAACTTGCTCAGCTGATTTAAGGAGCAGAGGTTTCCTTGCTCAAAGCCAGGGCACCYCTCACCTCTGTCCTGCTCTCTAGCTCAGCCAATGCTGCTTAAGAGCAAGCCCCACATGATTTTAGACTTTGTGTATCTTGCAGACTTGCTGCCAAGAACATTGGACTATGCATCAAATATACCAATTGATTTTTTTGATTGGGCTAGAGAATGCACTTTGACATAATAATAATAATTATCATTATTACTTTAGGCTGGGAAAGACGGGCAGTGACTTATGTAACTGTGGAAAAACTCCAAACTGAGAGACCTCCTGGCATCTTGTGTCACTAAAYGGAATCAAATAGCTGTGCTACTTCTGAAAATTACATCTGACAATTATTTTCTATATATGTGTCCACCATAGAAGGGTTTTTACATAATATTCTTATCTAATGAATTGCCAGTGCTTAGCAGTTCAAGCCAGTTTGTTGCAAAAAGTTAGAGGTTAGAGAGGAGAAGTTTATTATGGCAATAGCACTAATGATGGTCTGCCAAGATCACGTTTGAGTACACATAAATACAGGGCATTTGAGATAGCAGCTCAGAGGACAGAGGAATGGCGCTGGCAGGCAGTGGCCTGGGAGAAAGGCGATCTGGGGCTGTGCAGCTCCTTTTTTTCTGAGGGGCGCCTTCTCCTTGTCCCGCTCACTTCCTCCCTCCTGAGAGAGCTGCCTGGGGAGAGAGATCCCTGAGGAGAAGGTTGTGCCACCACCTGTCCTCCCACTCCCGTYCTCTCCCAGTAGCCACATCTTGCTGAAGGCTTGTAGAGGCAAAGCAAATCAACGTTTGCAAAAAGGCAGTGGCAAAGCTTATATAAAAGTGCAAAAAAACACACTGCAGAAAGTATTTTTGATTATTTCCCGATAACCTTCTGTTTCCCACAACTATACATTTGCAGAACATTTCGTAAATGATTTCTTTATGATGTGACTAAATGTAATTTTCAAAGGGAAATACAAATCAAAGCCCTGCAATGAAAGGGCTGGGATCTTGAGCTTTTAAAAGTGGCTGCTGCATATCAAAACCAGCTACTTTCCATCAACATTTTTTGCTATGCATTTTGTGGTATGGCTACAGGATACTCAAATGACCATTGTAATTACACTCCCATAATGTGTATTATAATGCTCTGGCATTATAATGGGCTCCAAATGATCTGCTATGACTTATAATTGGAATAATCATTAAGGTTTATAACAAAACTGACCACACTTCAGCCATTCTCTTAGTGCACCAATGAATGCAGATCAACAGCACTTTTTCTGTCACTGATTTGTATTATTCTTTTGGTTTTTCTTCTCTTTCAATTTTTGTGGTCTTGCCAGTTGGTGTTAAAGAAACATATATCAGATATATCAGACCCARTATGATCACCTTCAATTCAACATGCAGGATGCATTTGCACCCAACCTTTACTAACAAGAAAATTACAGCGAAGAAAATTGTGCAAGGAGATACAAACCTGTTAAATTAAAAGGAGAAAATCTATTTCTCCTTGGAGAGAGAACAAAAGCAAAAATATACTAATTTAATTGTGGAGCTGTTTTCTAGAGCTGGTACAGTTGGTCTTGCTATGAACTGATTGTACATGTTAAATATTTAAACCTGTATTTATTTCAMAAAATCTGATTCTACCTATCAGAGCACAGTGTTGAATTATTTACATTTAAAAATACCCCATAAAAATTCATGGCCAGCAAACATGTAGAGGTCTACCTATAATTAAATCTCCAAAAGTGGTTATCCTCCTGCTTTTATATTAGAACAAGTGTGTCCTTTCTGGATTGTAATCAATATCAGGTTACCTGATTATACACCTTATTATGTCTTGTATAGTAGTGTGAGCCACTGGAGGGTGACATGTGAACAAATAGATATGCTTGATCAGATCTTTTCAAGAAACACACCTTACAGGAGAAAGAAAAACAATTAATGTGCGTTATAGGTTACCGATTTACAATTTACATTTTACAATTTACAATTACAATTTACAATTTACATCATAAATCAATGTCTGATTATTTTAATGCAAAATGTTTTTAGCTTCATTTTATTGTACTAATGGTTTCAATAACACACTATAATTTGCTCAGATGAAGAGGTGATTGGACAGCTCTCACAGAAATTTTTAATTACTGTCATTAGTGGCTGCAATCCTATTCTTTTCCCTGGTGCTAAGATATGTGTGGCATTGTGGCCGTGAGAATCCAAACTGTCCCTTTCCGTTTAAATGCTTGCATTTATAAATATGTGCCATTGTGCAAGTCTCATCACAATAAATACTAGATTAACATTAACATTAACTAATGTATCCAGATGCTATTTTAGGCAGGTGTGGAGGTCCATCCCCACACTTGGGCCATACTGTGATCTCAGAAATACTCATTAAGCCTTGGCCTTGACAAAGACCACAAGGGCTARGCTCCTCTTGAGCTTATCAGAAACACTGTCTGCTCCCAGGAGCTTATGCTTTCTAGTTAAGGCTGTTTTTAACAAACAGCCTTGAAAACTGATTTTTSTTGCCTGAATAACAGCCCAAGTGGGACAACATTTTTTGTTACCAGACTTTCAAAGAAAATTATTGACYTAAATTGTGGCCAGGATGGAAAATTATTATGACTAAAGTCAACTCTTTTGTGGCCCTATAAAGAGCAGTCCTGAGACCCTTTGAGCCCTTCTGGACAGCAGCTACCTGTGACCAGCACCTCCCCGACWGGGGTCTCTCACAGCCAGCAAACTCTCACATTTGCCATAGTTGGGGGACCACCACTGATTGCCAACARTGGAGCCTGGGCTACCCCCACTCCTCAAGCCTCAACCCTTTGCCCGTTGAGAAGATGCAAAGGCATCTGATGTGAGTACTTTGCTGAATTCAGAAGGAATTTTTCAAATATATATACCTTGTGTGTACTCCTTTGATCCGTGTGAGAGTGAATATGCTGTGGCCAATGTACTATGAATGCTGCTCTCCTAGATTACTAAATACTTGAGATACTTAAGTAAGTATGGCCTGTTACTGAGTAACTGTTGTGCTGTGGTATATTCTGTAAGAATCTTTTGTTATGTTGTTTATATTATGGTATTGTGTTGATTTTGCTTGGCCCAGTTTTTGGAAGTGGGGGGCCCAAAAAGATAGCTCCTGTGAGAAGCTTCTGGAGGCCTCCACYATGTCCAGCAGAGCYARTTGCTSTTSGCTCTGAGGATGATGGACATGCCACTGACCAAACCTGGGCMAAYTGGAGATGGTGGTTACGCCTCTGTGAAAACMTATTTAAGAAGAAATCAAAACAAAGGTGGGGGATACAGTAGCTTTGCCAGTGGAGGAGGCTGAGAAGTATGTGAGGGAATGCAGACACCAAGGTCAGTG
>NW_026623262.1:388296-390549 GCF_030028575.1 Malurus melanocephalus
TCACATATATAATTTCTGGTTGATTTTAGTTTTAGATTGATTTTAGGCTTCAGTACAATTTCTCTCTGTGTATTTTAAACATCTGGTAAGTAGTAGAGTGAACCTTGCCAATTAATTTTGTCATGCTTTCACTTTTATATTAAACATGCTTTTGCCATCACCTTCACCAGTGATTCTATGAGTGTCCTAAAACATTCAGCTTGTACAGCAGGTAAGAATGTACTGCTCCAATTTAAACAAAAAAAAAAAAAGGGGAAAAGAGAATTAAGTGTGTTGTCCATAGTTAAGATAGGAAGTGTGTAGGAGTAGTAGGGACGGGACAGCAGCAGTCCTGTCTCCAGAGAGAAAAGCTGTGTTACAGTGCCAGCAGCTGAAATCCACGGGGTGACAAGGAGGACAGCACTTGTTGTTCATCGTGCAGGCCAAAGGTCACATTTATTGTTTCTGACAATGGAGCTATTGTTGGAAGTCCATGTTCTTGCTACTGCTTGAAGCTCCTATCATGTAAACAACTTTAATTCCCCCAGATAGATGCAGAAAGCATTGCACACTCAATGTACTGCATGTCTCTCCATAATTTCAGCCGATTCCCTTAGCAGGCCTTCCAAGGGCTGCTACCATGYACTGACAGCTCATTTCAAATGAGACCTTAACAGACTCTGTTTTTTGAAAACACTTGATGAAATAATCCAATGATCTTTGCTGACATGCGAGCCCTGAGGGATGAGCTCRCTGGTAGCACTGGACAGGCCATGCAGGACCCAAACTGGGGGACTGAATGGGCAGGGATGTTTCCCTCCACTCACATTAACCTCATCTGAGCTCAGTGTGGCTGCAAAGGCAGGGCTCGCCCGGGTTCAGCTTTGCACGTCTTCRCCTACTTTGAACAGCTGGTTGTAGGACAGTGGTGCTGCCAATGTCTTGACAAACACAGGAAAATGTTTTCTATCATGGTAAAGCCAGTTGGTAAGTTTGTTCTGCCCATCTACTGAGGGCACCTYGGCCCTGCAGGGCAGAGCCGGGGCATGGAGGCCATGAAGATGAAAACGGGGGAAATCACAGTGTCACAACAGCCATCTCCTTTGTTACRGACCTTCATTTTCTTGTATCCTATTAATTTGAAAGCCATTAGACAACATATGAAGTTTGAAAATTTGAAGAATCCTGTTTGCATTAAACATTAAATGGAAAATTAACTGCACTCCAAAGTCTTGCTTCAGCTACTGCCATCAGTACTCCATAACATTTCATGTGGTGCTCTTAAAARCTATGAAAGTTGACTGCTTTTCTAGTAAAATTCTGATAATCATGATTCTTCCATGTTAGTAAACTAGGATTTGTAGGTTTCTTTGTAGTAAAACTACAACAATATTCAAAAAACATMCCCCTCTTCCCAACTGAGCTGTCTTGTTTGGAAGTAATCTGGGTGGCAATCCTCCACTCAATGTGGGTTTAGAGGAATGGAGTGTGGTCTGGTCTCTGGAGAACCGGTTTAGTTCGTCTGCTTTTGTGTGTGTGCTGAGAAGCCAGCAGTGCAGGTAAGYATGCAATTATGGGCTTATTTAAAATGGAGATCTTTTACGTGACAGAGTGCAGAATGCACAGGAAGAATAATGCCCACAGAAAATAGAACACCTCCGTGAGGGCTCGTGYACTCTATTGTGCTGTAGCCTATTTACAGGCTTTGGCTCGGAGAGGGTTTGTGGTTTGCGTTTCACGGGCACAGGTCTGATGGGGCCACCCCCCTCCAGCCGTGGGAAGTCGCCTGCCGTCAGGGAGGCACCTGGAAATGCGGAGCAGCAACAGTTACAGTGGTATTGAGCCCTGCTCAAACCACAGGGTAAACAGAGGATTATAGGACACACCGGGGCCACAAATCCAATACAGCTTCTTCAAGGCTTCTCCCGTTACTGTTGCTGCCAAATACCGCGTAGCAGTTATTCTGCTRTGTTTAACGGCTGTACTTGATTTAATATGCTATTATAAATGTTACCAAAAATGGTTTAGAATGACTGATCTATTTTCTTCTGGCTCGTCTTCAAATAGTATTTTGATTGCAAAGGGCAAGGCAGCCAACGTCTTTGTAGAATTCTGTTGAACTGCCGTTACCCGAGGAGCAGAGGCGTCACCCACAGTCTCACTAAGGCTGATCTGTGCTCCTGGGGCTCTGCTAAGTGACCCTCCGTGCCCCGTGGGAACTCAGGGCAATCTGCGCGCTGCGGGGTGGATGTTCTGACGGCGCACTCGTACTAC